>NC_069132.1:53966793-54298470 GCF_026914265.1 Mya arenaria | reverse complement strand
CAAACTCAAGGATAAATTAACTAGTAAGCCTTTTGTTGAATCGCGTGACTAATGCTATTAAAAATCGTGAACTTCAAACACATTATTTAAGCATATACATGTATCAACATTTGTTGAAGGGATCCAGTCGTCAGTATCTTAGTTACATCTCTCCTAATGATTAGCCACACTTTTGTTCGTTATACAAAAGAAAAGTGCATTTTTTTACAAAAACTTGAGCGAGACCCTTTAAAGATGGTGCTGATTATGAAATGACAAGGATTGCGTCGTTCTTTAAGTGCTCACCAGCTTCTATTGTTGCTGCATGTCATTATATTCTCATTTTTTAACACTTGTAGTTTATGTTTAAATATGCCTTCCACTAATCAGTTGCCATTTTAAATTTAAGGCAAAATCGGGCAACGATCGACCGACAGCTCTTTAAATATTTGTATTCGCTTGCTCATTACGTAACATATTCGATTTTTTATTAATATTATACTATATCCTACTCACTATCCAACTCTGATCATGAAATATTAATACATTTTTTAAATATGTTTGTTATACGTACATTAAAATACATGTACCTCCTTTTGATTTCTATTAATATTCGTTATACGTACATTAAAATACATGTTCCTCCTTTTGATTTCTATTTATATTCGTTATACGTACATTAAAATACATGTTCCTCCTTTTGATTTCTATTTATATTCGTTATACGTACATTAAAATACATGTTCCTCCTTTTGATTTCTATTCATATTCGTTATACGTACATTAAAATACATGTTCCTCCTTTTGATTTCTATTTATATTCGTTATACGTACATTAAAATACATGTTCCTCCTTTTGATTCTATTTATATTCGTTATACGTACATTAAAATACATGTTCCTCCTTTTGATTTCTATTCATATTCGTTATACGTACATTAAAATACATGTTCCTCCTTTTGATTTCTATTTATATTCGTTATACGTACATTAAAATACATGTTCATCCTTTTGATTTCTATTTATTCGTTATACGTACATTAAAATACATGTACCTCCTTTTGATTTCTATTCATATTCGTTATACGTACATTAAAATGCATGTACCTCCTTTTCATTTATATTTATATTTATTATTCCTTATGCTGGTTATTTGCTTATATTAAAACCGTAGTGTAAAATGTCATGTTTATTGCAAGTCACATAAATTTGCATCATATTTACCTCAGGCATATGTTAACTTTAATATTTATATGTAATAAACGTTGCTATCTAAATAGTAGTTTTCACTTTTCTTACAAAACAGTGATATATATACACTCTGGGCATATTAATTAATAAAGCAGCCTGTATAATTTATCTTGATAACATCAGTGGTCGGAATTAGCACTAGTGCGACAGCAAAACAATCTACTATATTTTCTCTTGGGCTAGCGAAAATCCTCAAAGTACTAGCCCGAAATGTTAGTGACAAAAATCCTAATTTCACTTTTGTACCAGCCAAAACCCTAATGTTAATGTGCTGGTTAATACTTTCACTCTGGTTGACTTACAATCCGGCCTAAACCGCTCATATCAATGTGATGCTTCCCAATATCCAATGGTGATCGTTGTTTATAAATACAATTTGCGACTGAGATCACAATGCAAAATTTATTTGATTCTTAAACTTTCGGAGAATTGTCATCCTTTTTTCAACAGATGGATATGGTGATATTCATTTTGATGATGTTAAATGCCAAGGAATTAGTGTCACATCAAAATTGCACCAAGATTTGAGGCTTAATCCAATAGACACGCCCATTGAAGCTTCAAGATGTGTTTCTCAAAAAGAGGTTGAATTTGATCAAATGTTAATTAAATTCAGAAATGGCCACACAATTGCAAAGCAATACATGCCCTTCTCTGCTATTGTTTTACGTTGTTAACTAGACAAAATGAGGGGTTTATCATTTCTTCGTTGAAAAAGTGAGCTCAATAAAAACGCAGCATCATCAGTTATTTTAACCCGTTGACATAAGAAAAATATTTGGGCTAGTGAATTTTAACTTAGGCTAGTTAAATTTGTGATTTACTGGCCCGACTAGCTGGTGACTACATAGCTTAATTTCTATGACTGTAACACATTGTCATATCAAATGTTTACTTATGAGCTAACAGTGACTTTATGTGTGCGTGGGGTTGGGGTCGGGATAAAACAACGATTTCCTATGGTATTTACATGTTAGGGTTATATTTACTGATAATGGACAAACATGGTTTTACCCAAAACGTTTGACATTCACCAAGTTAAAAGTATGTTTGATAAGGCGTTTCAAATATTTGTTATTGATCTTAAGATGGTCACATGGTAAGAATCTCTCGGTCAATCATATTAAAATGTTATCGTGAGGCGTAATGGCATTTAACATAGCTTAAGAAGAGTTGGTTGTGGAATGCCATAGTCGAGTGTTAACAATGCCTTCTGTCAATTTCGGATACTCATAACTAAGTCATCTGTCATCTGTCATGACTCATATATCAAGTATACATTTCTATCACGAGTATTTTACAAGTAAAAGCCGTTTTTGATTTAAATACTTCTGAAATACTATAAAAATGAACATGCAGTTTTAGTGGGTGTCTAAAATGGTAAAGGAGCCCTCTTCAGAATTAAATATATCTGCCTTCGTTGTTGGATCCTTAAGCGATGTGTTCGAGAATTATATGTTCGAAACCTGTCACTCAAACATGTTGGGTACCGTAAAACTCACCAGCTGAAATATAAATTGTCGATGTCGTTTAAAGGCTTACCACATCTACAACGAAAGACACGCATTGAGACATATAGCTGCCTTGAAAATCATACAAAACGAACAACAAATTAAAACATAACATGACCTCATATACAATCATAAGGTAACCTCATATGTTAACAATAAGGTTACCTCATGTCAAACCAAATATTATCCACATATCAAACAACACTGTAATCTCATACCAAACCATAATTGAACCTCATACCAAACGATAATGTAACCTCATATCAAAACATAAGCTAACCTCATATCACACCATGAGGTATCCTCATATCAAACCATGTGGTTATTCCATATTAGAACTCTTATCAAACCATAAAGTCACCTCATATCAAACAAAATATAACCTCATAACAAACAAAATATAACCTCATATCAAACTATAAAGTAACCTATTATAAAACCATAAGGTAACCTCATACCAAACCATAAGGTCACCTTATGTCAAACCATAAAGTAGCCCCAAACCAAACCATAAGGTAACCTCATACCAAACCATAAGGTTACCTCATGTCAAACCATAAAGTAGCCCCAAACCAAACAATAAGGTAACCTCATATCAAACAATAAGGAAACTCATACCAAACCTCAAAGTAACCTCATATCAAAACATGAGGTAACTAAAAATTAAACAATAAGGTGACCTAATACCAAAACTTAAGGATGCTTCAAAACAATAAGGAAACTCATAACAAACCATAAGTTAACCTTACACCAAACCATAAGGTAACCTCATACCAAACCGTGAGGTAACCTCATATCAATCCTTAAGATAACTCATTTCAAACCTTTACACGAGGTTACCTAAAATAAACCGGAAGGTAACCTGATGCCAAAACAATAAGGGAGCCTCAAACCAAGCCATAAGGAAACCTCATATTAAATCATGAGGTTACCTCATATTAGGCCATATGGTAACCTCATATTAAAGCATTTGGTAACCTCATATCAAAACATGAAGTAACCTTAACCAAACCATAAGGAAACCACATACCAAACAATAAGGAAGCCTAAAACATGAGATAACCTAAAACCAAACCATAAGGTAGTCTCATACCAAATCAAGGTTAACTCATACCAAACCATACGGTTACCTTATATACCTCAAGGTTACCACAAGACAACACCACTATCAACCAGATACCAGATAACATCAGCAACACAAGAGTTACAGACATTTATTGTAACCACTGCCGTTAAACAGCACCACCCAGCCATCTCCTTCCAGTGCGGAACTCAGTTGATAAAAGTTTAAATATTGAATATTGTGTAAATGTGCGTCGACATCCGGTATTAGTCCTTGAAGTTTTTGTTGGAAGTGAATTTATACCACTTTGTAATATTAATAATTCAGAAAACTAGTCCGTCATTTTTTAAGCATATGACTATTGTAGCCAAATGATTTGAAACTCTAATTAATAAATATTTTCATTTTAGAAACACGATCATTATAATCAAACAAGGAAACGTGAAACTCTCGAACATAGTAAAAACAATTAAATAACAATTATATCAAACTGTACGATTGATAAAATCAACCTAGACTGTCATCTTGCTATCATAACGCGAGGATGTGAGTGGTTCAGTTTATTGTATGCCAAATAATTGTTAATTAACCACATCTGTAGATAAACTACACTCTTTGCATGATCCTGTAATATCGATATATATATTTCCAGCGGTAATGTCCAGTTTCGCGGAGCGCGTGGTGGAGTGAAGGGTGGGTCAAAAAAGACAAATGTGGTGGGTGGTTCAGGCGGAGGGGGTCGGGGCGGAGGTGGCGGTAACTTGTGGTACTGGTTCCTTGGGATAGTTGGCGTCCTGCTGGCATTGCTGGCGCTTGTTTACATCGGGGAGGCTTGTGGTTGGAAAATTTGTTTTATGTAGCTGAACATCAAAAAAGTCATCGACATATATTTTGATATTCAAAACCAGTTGACGTTTCGATAGGCGGTAGTCCTTCGCCTTGGTATCTGGAGAAACGTTTGTCAGACCATTAGTTTATCAGCTTGTGCATAGATGCCGTGGTTGGCATTAGCTCCTTATCTGCTTGCTATCAACCAATGAACTACATTGAATTCGGATAGTGAATAACATTGAATTCGGTTAGTGAATATCCTTGGACTCGTTAAGTGAATGTCATTTGAATCGGTTATTAAATATCATTGTAATAATTATATAATGTGAATAACATTGGAATCGGTTAGTGAATGTCATTGAAATCGGTTAGTGAATATCATCAGAATCGGTTTGTGAATATCATTGGAATCGGTTAGTGAATATCATCAAAATCGGTTTATGAATATCATTGGAATCGGTTCGTGAATAACATTAGAATCGGTTAATAAATATCACTGCAATCGGTTAGTGATATCGGTCGGTTGAGCATACACCTATGTTATCAGAGCAAACGCAGGTCCATCGTTTATTCCTGCCATTACACATGGAGAATTGCTGTGTGTTGAAGTACTGTTTGCAAGGTGTTATTGTATAGTTCACATACAGGTTGTGGTTCAACACGGCAGTTTGAGGTACTGTCTCTTCCAAATAATCAATACGTGAATTTTTCTATTTATTATGTGCCAATTCTATATACTGTGATATTTTGTTATCAGCTGATCAGCTGCCCGACACGATGACTATGTGAAATGTCAACTTTATCGGTTTGTCGGACTTAGTTCTACCTTTTGTAACTAAACCATCTGTAGCTTATTTACTCAATTATGTTATGTTCAATTCAATTAAATTCAATTCAGTAATCTTTATTTCCACCAGATGTTGATGATTATGAAACACAGTAGGCGTACCACAATACTACAAAACACAACATATATTTAAGGAATGAATTGCTGGGTTGATGTCATTATCGAGGTATGAACGCAATATGGCTGGTCAAAGTGTGTGGAGTCCGAACCATATGCGGGGGCCGTTCGCCTGTTGGCGTTTGACCGTGAATTGTCACTCAGCAAATTTATGTTGTTGATATTTAAAAAATCCCTCCATTTATACTTTGGAATTGAAAGTGAGGCTTTCTTTCATTAGGTGCCAGCCTTAGGAAGTACTTCCGAACAATTATTTGAAAGTGAATGTAGGTCTTTTTTAAAAGGTAAAAATATATAAGAAACTTATATATTATTAATTTATATTATGTAATATTATATTTTCAAATTTCATACTTAAACACCAATATTATTTGGTTAAGCAGTCAACTTGCCGAATTTCAACCAGATATCTGAATAAATAAAGAATTTATGACAATTTAATATCGGCCACCCCTCCAAAAGCTTCTTCTATATCAGGCCTAAGACCACAGTTATGTTTACTATACGTTTCATATAGACACTAACCTGACTTTTCACTTTAAAACAGTCCCAATTGAAAAACAAGTAAATGGCTGCTGTAAAACAATCCAAGACACAAAATTTATTCATAAGAAAACATGCGGTTGACCAATGCGGTGACTCACATTTGGTAGTAATATATGACCCTGAGGTCAAGACGAAATAAGGCTACAAACAACAAATTTACACAGTTCCACGGGCAATGATTTTTTACCATTTTTTACACTGAAAACTTTCATTTTTTGCAAGACAGTGTAAAATTATGTTAAGCTCCATGCAAAAAACAACAACAGTTTGAGCCACTTTTTTAAATGCTCATGGTTACAAAATGCATATTTTATCCGTTTGGGACGAACGTTTAGTGCATCGTCTTTATCATTAAAATTATGACGAACATGTATTGCTGTACAATTTTTTAAAAAATGCCAAAAAAACAAAAAAAAAACAGGAACACCGATCTACCTGCCATGCTCAAGATTACAAAAAATACCTTTTATTTCGTTCGGAATGAATTATTTGTACACCGCATTTTTAATTGAGTTTGTGCACACCGCCATATGACGGGCATATGTTGCCGTAAGGTTTGGTTTGAAGTGTTGTTGTTGTTGTTTTTGTAAATAAAACAAGATACTTCAGTTTACATGTTGACATGCTCATTATTACAACTGTTGCTTTTTACGTACGGGACGAATTATGTTTACACCTCCTTTCTATTGAAATTCGTATATGCCACAAAATAACGAGCAGATATTTCCGTACCGTTTGGTAAAATAGCCTTCTTGTTTGCTGCAATTTAAAATGGATCATGAAATTTCGTTCGGGACAAGCATATTTCATGAAATTCGTGCTTGCCGCAATAGGGCCGGGAAAAAATGCCCTACCGATTGGTTATAATTGTCGTGTTTGTTGTGACAATTAATTTAGGACCAACATTCTAGCTGTTGACATGCTAATGATGGCTTGTTTTTTTTCTTTCGGGACGAATTACTTGTTCAACGCATTCTTCATTGACAATTCTAATTATCGTTCCCAATGATCGATTGGTTCGCCGCATTTTTATTGAAATTCTTCAAACCATAACATGACCAAGGTATAGTGCCGCAACGTTTGGCAAAAAGTGCCATGTTTCTGATGATAATTAACTAAAGGAACAACATTCGTCATGGTTGCATCCTTATGAATACAAAATGGTAAATATAATCTCTTCCGACGAAAGTTTGTTTCGCCTCATTTTCATTGAAATTCGTGCATAAATGTACTACCATATGACCAGGAGATAGTGCCGTAAAGTTTGACAAAATTGCCATTTTTATGACAATAAAGAAAAAGGTTTTTTTTCGGCAGATATACATCCTGATGAATACAACATGTTACAAATGATCATACCCTACAAATGATTGATTGGTTCGTCGCATTTTCATTGACATTCGTGCGTGCCGTAATTTAACCTTTAGTAAGAAGTTGCCTTGTCATGTTTCTGATGACAACCGAAAAAGGTACATCATTCGTCTTGTACATGTCGTTATGAATACAAAATGGTGCATATATTCGTTCCGAAAGGGAAATAACAGGAAAACGTACCGCAACGCATCTCGAAAGATGCTTTGTTTCTAATGTCAATTTGAAAATATTGCATAATTCTGCATATATTCATCCTTATGAATACACAATTGTAGAAATAACCCTTCCCAACGATCTTTTGGTTATTCGCAATATTCATTAAAATTTGTGAATGCCGCAATATGACCAGGAGATGGTGCCGTAACGTTTGACACAAAATTGCCCTGTATCTGATGACAATCGAAAAAGGTAAAGCATTCTACATGTTGAAATTGTTATGAGTACAAACTTGTACAAATTATTTCCACCAACAAATTCGCTGCATTTTCTCTGAAATCGTGTGCCGCAATATAACCAGGAAATAGTGTTTTGTTTCTATAATGTTTCTGATAATTTTCCATTCATCAACCTTTCAATTATTTTTTTTACTATGATGAAGAATGATTTTGAAATTAAGTCTGCATATGAAAAGTGTTTTTTTAAGTCGGATTTTCTCTCACTTATAAACCTAACATGCATATTGTTTTTTTCAGCAGCCCGTATTTTTCTTTATTTTAGTTTGTACTTAAAATGATTGTTCGTATTACTTACACCGTAATAACTATATTTTTTTTGGCATTTCCCTATGATAATATGCAAGATATCTGGGCTTGTGATGAAACTCAGTTTAGATCTAGTTTTTGACTATGGATCTATAGGGCAATATGCATCCTAAATGTGAAAGGTTTAGGCAACAAATTAAAACGATTAGAGATTTTGTATTGCCTCAAAAGGATTTTTTTTATATGCGTTTAACAAGAAACCCATCTGCAGTCAAACTAATCTAACAAGTGGGAAATAGAATGGGGTGGTAAATGTTATTTTAGAGATAATCAAGAAATTCAGTAGGAGTAGCAATATTAACAAATCCCGAGGTAACTACGCCCGTTTCTTCTCAGATAAAAGTAGTAGAAGTGTCTCTCATTGGTATAGCATTATAGAAAGAGTTATTGCATGTCAGGTTAGCGCAGTCGTTAGCTCACTAGCTTTTCATCTAGGCGACCCGGGCTCGATTCCCGGCTCCGGCGTATGTGAGTTTGCTGTGTGGTCACCAGGCCGGATACTCCACTCATACTAATTTCGAAATTTCCATCCAATCAATAATTATTTACTTCTTTTATCTTAAACCTTTATTGATATCAGAGTCAGAAAAGGTGCATCATTTGTCATTTATATATTTTTATGAATAAAAAAATAGTACAAATTATCGTTCTTAACGCTGGTTGGTTCGCCGCATTTTTCATGGAAATTCGTCCATGCCGCGACATGAACAGGATATAGTGCCGAAACGTTAGCCGAGAAAGGGTCAAGTTGAAGATGACAGCAAAAAGTGTACAATATTCAGTATGTTTACATGCTTATGAATATAGAATGGTAATAGACTATCGTTCCCAACGAATGATTGGTTCGCCGCATTTTCATTGAAATCCATGAATGCTGTGATATGACCCGGAGACAGTAACGTTTGGTGTAAAGGTCTTTGTTTCTGATGACAATAACAAAGGGCATAATAAGTTATGTTGTTATGTTTACAATACAAACTTTAGCAAGCCATCGCTTTAAAGTTACAATATGACTAGGATATAACGGTGATGTTGTTTTCATTCAAAACTGAGCAAGAGTTTGGATTATGTTTACTTGAAAAGAACATCTAAAAATACGGTCATGAAACATTACTTTCAACACAGGTTATACAAAGGGCGTCAACTTAGTTAGTTTAAAGTTTAAAAAAGTTTAAAAGTTTAGAAAGTTTATTGGTCAAGGCTCATTTCGAGCATCTGACAAAACAATGCAATAGAATAAACAATATTAACATTTAAACATGTTTAAAACAAAATAATAATGATAATGATAATGGGTTAAGTTCAAAGATGGAGAATGAGACATATTATTATGATTATAAAATTATATCATGTGAACAAAGAACACCGGCATAGAATACTATCTAAACAAAACATTATTTTTTTACAGAATAAAGATAATCTTAACAGTGTTAATTTATTTGTACTATTCTTATGCGGATCAAATTTAAATGATGTATTCTAAAATTTAGTTCCTCCCATCGACTAAAATGAAAATACATGTTTTCTTATATAAACACACGTGCCTGCAAAATCAGGGGCGGATCCAAACTTTGACATTAGAAGGGGCGAAATGAAAGGGCGTAAGCTTTTTCCAAAGCAACCCTCCCTTAGAACCTTAACTTAATTGGCTTTAAGTTGGCAGGGGATGTAAAGGGGTACTCTCCAAGACAATATCTGGTCGGAAATGATGCATTTTGTCAAATATTGAAATAGAAGGTTAACTATAGACTAGTTGAAGTTTATATACTTTCAGATATTCATTCCTATCGAGATTTTCTGACATTTTTAAACTGCAGTAATCGATAGTTATTTCATGCTAGATTGTTAAAAGGAGTAACCAATCTGATTAATCTGAAAAAAAAAATATTTAGGTTAAATGTCACGAGTTTTTTACAGTTCATATGACACCAAATCAGGAGATCATTAATAGAAAACAATTGTGTTGGAAAGTGGTTTCCAAATGTCAGAAACTCTTGAAACCAAAACTGAAACTAGTTTGGTATCAACCGTAAACAACCTAAAATGCCCTACACTGTTATACACTTCATTCATTTTAGCCTCATTGTTACATAATGGTTGAATCTGAAGTCCCGGCCTTGTATTGTATCAAGTGTCGCTGCACAAATAACAACTGACTTATATTTCCGCGAAAACCATTGTTGGATCAATCTTTATGAACGTGATACCTTATTCAAATTTATCGAGAAACGACAAAAAAACTACAGTTGAGTCTGCGTTCATGTTAAAAAGACCAGCGTTAAATTTGTGAGGTTTTCAGTTCTAGTTCGATTTTGTTTGGTTTTGATTTTGATAAACCGTTTGCCAAATATCATAATTTAATGCATTGTTCTTGACCTTCCAAAACGATAATGCTTTGTCGTGCACATGCTTATTATGCCGCTTTTTACGTATTTGATCTTAGCGACATTTTTAATAATAGATACTACAGGGACAAGCCCAGAAGCCAGAGATTTAACAAAGCCCAAGTGTTTTGGTCATCACACTGAGAGACATGTGAGAGACTCCTAGATAAGTTTGTGGGCTTAGAGCTTTAGCCTGAGCTTTATCTACAAAAGCTCGAGATATTGTCATATCCTTGGTTTGCGAAAATCTGTATTTTGGAAATAACGATATTTATTATCATTTGCCTTGTATTTGTGTTTTCCTTTTTCATATTCTACATTAACTGTATCCGTTGTATTATCGATACATGTATACATTATAATCACTATGACAATAAGTATAATTTGAACAAGGGCAATAAATCTGGCTCAAATATCATTCACGTTATTGTCCTCATCAAGAACACTTTTATACATCTTACATAGTGGACATACTTATTAAGAAGTTCTTTGTATATATTAAAGGGACTTGACACCAGAGGATCTCAAAATCGGCAAATACAGTATTTCCTCTAAACAAGCATAGAGGAGCTAGTATGAGGCCGACAGTACATCAATTTACATGATTAAACGATTATTACTGTCTCAACTGAATTAACCCGTTTAAAAATAATGCACATTGGTTTCCCAGTTTATAGTATCCCAGTAAATTAGAATAATTGTAAAATTACGCAAAAACTGTGAAAGATGCATGTGCCGTAAGCGAAATGATACACCAGTAAGTAAGATTCAATGCATTTAACACAACGATATGTATTTTATGTAAGTTTTTGCTACTTTCAAGTTTCTTGCATTTTTATCAGCTGCTGTCTGGTCCCTTTAAAGAATTAAATTTAATATTAAAATTAGGTGTTTAGAGTTTATTTACCGGCGTCCACCTCCCGCAAGATCCGCCTCTGGTACTCATGTTTCGCTGAAGGTTCCAGGGCGGTTACTCCAGCATGAACTAATACAAATATGCTGATGTCTGTGTTGGCGTTCTGTGTTCTTTTGAAAGTTGCGTGTGTCCCATGTAAGGTATCCGTTATAGCGCATCCAGGGGCCCGTCGACCGATTTTTTCATTAAATGATAGCTTCCAAACCCGTTTCCCACTTAGGGGACTTAGATTGTGTCTTTCGTGTGTCTTATTTTTAATTCGATCCCTTTTTTTATAAAACTTTTACTCGATCAGTCAATTTAGTGTAGCTGTTGCATATGTTAAGAAATGGTAGATGGAACGAGCATTTTACCACGGCAAAAAAAGACACAGTTAAGTGGAATTTCGGTCGGACGTATTTAACATTCTGAGTTGTAAGATCAGGTTTCACAAAGATGAAATATTTTATTAATTTTATAATTGCTATTTTTTACGTTAACAATTCAAAGTATAACATAGTCACAACCGCTCAACTATAACAGTCTAACATAGTCACACCCGCTCAACTCTTACAGTCTAACATAATCGCACCCGCTCAACACAGATACAGCCTAACATAGTCACACCCGCTCAACTCAGAAAAAGTCTAACATAATCACACCCGCTCAACTCAGACAAAGACTAACTTAGTCACACCCGCTTAACTAGAAAAGTGCTAACACAGTCACACCTGCTCAACTCAGACAAAGTCTAACATAGTCACACCCGCTCAACTCAGACAAAGACTAACATGGTCATACCCGCTCAACTCTAACAGTCTAACATATCAACATCCGCTCAAATAAGATAAAGACTTAGATAGTCAATTCCAATCAACTCAGACAAAAACTATCATAGTCATACCCGCTCAACACAGATACAGCCTAACATAGTCACAACCGCTCAACTCAGACAAAGCCTAACATAGTCACACCCGCCAAACTCAGACAAAGCCTAACATAGTCACACCCGCTCAACTCAGACAAAGCCTAACATAGTCACACCCGCTCAACTCAGACAAAGCCTAACATAGTCACACCCGCCCAACTCAGACAAAGCCTAACATAGTCACACCCGCTCAACTCAGACAAAGCCTAACATAGTCACACCCGCTCAACTCAGACAAAGCCTAACATAGTCACACCCGCCCAACTCAGACAGAGCCTAACATAGTCACACCCGCTCAACTCAGACAAAGCCTAACATAGTCACCCCCCCCCAACTCAGACAACGACTAATATAGTCACACCCGCTCAACTAGAAAAAGGCTTAAATAGGAACACCCGCTCAACTATAAAAGGCTTTCATAGTCACACCCGCTCAACTAAAAAAGGGTTTACATAGTCACACCCGCTAAACTCAGACAAAGCCTAACATAGTCACACCCGCTCGACTAGAAAAGGGCTAACACGGTCACACCCGATTAACTTAGACATAGACAAACATACGGAATGCATATGCCGCCACATATACATCGACATCATTCAGCGCTCTTCCCTTTCGAGCTCATTTTGGCATATGTGAAAAATAGCCAACTTCAGTCTTGATGAGACCACACCTGTATCTAGGGAACTTCCAAACAGAGAACTATGAATTTCTATGAACATCACAACTCTTTTGTATACAACATGATACCTCTGTTGATGCCACAATACTAAGAAACTGTTTCGAAATATAGAGGAAATATATTTCAATGTGAGGAATTAACCACCCATGCATATATGCACACACTGTTTAAAGATAAAGGCCGAAGAATGTCTTCATTTCTTCATACATCAAATCAGATTTCTTAAACAGAATAAGCTGAAGATTCTTATTCATTCTACAGTGAGCATAGACACTTAGTCACCGTTATACACTCATGCTTGCCGCTTTGTTCCACCCCACATTGTAGCGAACAGTTATGATATTTGTGCTTACAATCCGGTTGCCAAATTTGTCTTCATGTATGTTTGCAAGTTTTGCTATTGGATTGTCAATTGTGTTTGAAAGGATCGTAGAACGATTTGCTCATTGGTGATTGGTGAATTTGTTATTGAAAAGATTTACGCCTGCTACAATGTAGTATGGGCACATAACAGTATTCGTCCAACCAAAAAACTGTTTCAAACAATAAACAATACATTCCATCAGGCGATTTTCTCTCCACATACCAGGCGGCAATCTTTCCACGACAATGACGAGTGCAGTTTGCAGTAAAAACTTGTTAGCTTTTCGTTTCAAACAGGGGTTGATGAAGTGAGATTTGAGAATTTTCAAAACTACATAATATTAAAGGTGTGATGTTTTCATCATAAACATCAGTGTTCTTTCAATAGACAAGGAGAAATTACTAATTAATTATATTTGTCAAGGCTATCAAAGTATTCACCAGGAACAAGGACCTACCACACTCCCTGAAGTCTCTGAACAGTTCCAGTGTCGGCCTCGGTCGTGTAAACCACTTGTGGCATTCAAGTGGAGGTGACCTACACCAGTACACGTACACGATGTCATACATTTGACACACTGGAGTAGTGAGGCTCATTTTTGAACAGGGTTGTTTTCAACCCTGTTCAGTGTAGCCACAAACTCGACACTCACAACATAAAATTCCTATTAATAGTAACGAATGTCGCCTGCCGATTTACCACCAAAAATATAGTTTGAGAAAGTGCAGACTATATAAATTGCAAGCTAGGTTTCCAAAACCGAGGTAGATTTGACAAAGCAAGAAGCAATCATTTACGCAATAACTATTTAAATCATTTAATCTGTTGAACTTAGATAAAGATAACATTAAAGTAGTTTCCTGCGCCAAAAAATGAATGAACATCGAAACGTAAACAAAGAATTACTATCCACTCAAAGCGCATCATTCAATCACGTGACACAATGGTGAAGCCAAGTGAATTTACAGTCGAAGAGATAATCCTGTAATGAGATAATGCAGTAAGTTTATCAGATTTGTCTCCCTTGCCTTTGTAAAGAAGAAGCGGGAAATCTCAAGCTTGATTGAGTGTCATGACCAGTTGAAGTCAACAGAGATGTTTGTGTTACTTTGTTTTAGAAAACTTGTTTTACTTGGAATCTGATGTTCTGATGGTTAGTATTGATTTGCATTTGTTGTCTTTTGTGTTTGTCTTGGGTTAGCAATGGATTGGAATGATCATTATTTCATTCAGCTGCATTTATTTAGTTTTGTCATGTATTTTCACGACATTAGCAGATTTTGTATTTGTAAACGAGAATGGCAGTACCGTGATATTCTTTTAGCCTCTTTCCATATACTAATATATGCGGGTTTGGTTACAGATGATAACATGCATGGATAACAGAAGTCACCATGGGAGTACGAGGGAGTAGGAGTGTTTGATTCCATAAATCAGTAAGTTCCATGTCAACGTTTTGTTGTATGTACTGTGTTGTTGTTGCTGTTGTTGTTAACTTATACACATGTTATTATTCATTATCTTATGATTAATTATATTTATATTTTCAGGACGCTCCGAAATTATATCTACATTCGATAATGTTGAATATAGAGATATTGAAGAACACTGTGTTTGTTGTTTGAACTATCAAACTGCTACATATGGTAACCTGGACATATAGACCCACCCTCGCTTAGGAATTGCAAATGTATTCTCATCTTAAAACCTGGAATGACCTAGAAAGCAACAATTGTCTCATTGATCTCAATGATCGCACAGTTTCCCTGCTAAAAACATCACGCGGTAGCCAACGTGGGAATAACAAACGCACGCATGAAAGGCAAGTACTAAAGCGCTGACGAATACATCGATCCGAGATGCCAAGATAAGCTCCGGCCCCTTAGATATTGTTACTACGCGCCTTAAGCGTAAATTCAAAATGGCGGCTCTCGCTGCTACGAAAACATCAAAATCCGATTCTCTTGCGAAGATTCCGGACAATATATCAGTTAAATATTTACCAGATAAGGCCAAATTATAGGGAAAGGTCTTAGAAAAGGGATTAAATTACTTTCTACAAGGTTATATTCATGACATTAAAGTTTTGGAAGAGGAAAGTATCTGCTATGTTACCGCGAGATGCTGGCCTTCAATGAGAAAAAACGACAAGCCTCATATGTTAAGTGTCGATGTGGAGAGGGATTCCATACGATATACGTATTGCTCATGAAAGGCAGGGTATGTGGATTTCCAATTGTATTTAAAAAAAATATTATACAGCAGCTTTATTCTTAAATATACATTGTGTAATATAAGCACTTTTGGATCGCCATGTCTTTTACATTTCATGCCGTAATACGGAAAACGAAAAAAATATTTGCAAGTCGTCGAGTAGAGAAAGAAGTAATATACTATATGTTGTATTTCAATTTATTGGTTTTCATATTTCTAGTTACTGCCTCGTTTTAGACATTTAACATCTGGAAAGTCAAATGATACTTCACGGGTCAGTGTAGGATAAACACATGCCAATTCCACAGCATGATATCATGCTTTTGTTTTGACAACTTCTGTCAACAATCTCTGTTTTCATTTTTTATAGATTGAGCGGTCATTGTTCACACGTGGTTGGCTTAATCAAGTCACTTCAGGAACTCAATTTGTACAACTTCACCCATGTTCCTGATCAACAAAGTTGCACAAGTATTTCCCAACAATGGAATGTGCCAAAGGGATCAAAGATCAAGCCAGTTAGAGTGAACCAAGTCATAGTAGCACAGTCGGAAAAGGAAACCTGTCCTTTGCCAGATGGATACACACACCAAGTTTACAAATTTTAAATTTAATTAAATAAATGAACTACAAACAAACAATTCACTTTACAATGCTTTTTTCCAAACATAAATAAACTAACAGTTATTCAATTATATCAAAGAAGCAGAAATAAAATCATATGATTCCTGTATAATATTTAAACAAATTTTAACTCTTGCTTCTTTGAGCAGAAATATATCGACATTTAAAGTTTGTTTATATTCCCACCAGTTGCTTTAAAATCTGAATTTCATAACACTTTGATGAAAGTGCAAACTGTAATTCTTCAACTTGGACTTCTTTTTGTGACAGCTGTTCTTTTAGGGAAGCATTCTGAGCGGTAAATGCAAACATATCCAAAGGTGATGTCCCTGAAAATAAATACATAATAAATTTTACATTTAAGACAAGATGTTTAAAACTGACTCCTACCATTTCTCAAGAGTGCGGGAATACCTCTGATTGAAATGCAGCACCTATTGATTTACCGAAAGAGTTCACACCATTAAATTACCACACAACCTGTGAAGACCGAAGTAAAATCGAACTGACAACAAGATCACAGGCATTGTTAGAGTGTTGGTTTCACTTACATGGACATTCGGTCTGTGTTTCTACTCCTTGTACAGTGTCTGCAGGATCCTGGACCAGCTTTTCTCTGAAAGAAATTGTTGTAATGTTGATATAATTATATGCAAAGTTACACACAAAAAACTGAATAATTTCCGTGTAATAATGTTCTCTTCAGTTCTTTTGAGTGTTCTGTTCTGTAACATACCAAATACTTGTATTAAAATATATGTAACTATAATGCTGTTGTTTGGTATTGAAAAAGGAACAGTGGCATTTTAAAAATGAGTAGAAGTCTACAAAATAATACAGTCTCAGTTTTGCAATTTATCCTACATGGTACATGTTATTCAATCTTTCGCGCACTCCATAAAGATAAATAAAACTCTAACGTACAGGCATGTGATATCTTGTATAAAATGCATACACTTGCATTTTGTGTATAAATGCTGCCATAAGTTTCCTTTCCAAGTGACCGCTTTGTGTGGAGTTTTCTTGAAGATGTTATTCTCCAGCCATCAGCTGATAATGGGTCAGGATACTCTTTAGATGGTCCATTTCCTCCATGAAAGTGCTTAAATATGCATAATAGTAAAATATAATTAGTGTGACAAGACTCCACAATGCCAGTCAGTAACATATTATACAATAAAACAGTAGTTTAAACTTGACACATTCTTTACCTGATGGAAACTGTTTAAGGTTTCAACTAGCATGATCATGGAAGTCAATATTTAGGACACAAGAAAGTAAACAAAATTGCATTTGCAGAATTCAGAATTTTAATTGAAATTATTGTATTTTGGTCGTTTTACGATAAAACCAAATTTTAATTTACTAACCTTCGAGCAGACATCTTCGTGCTGGTTTATCCTGTTAACATTCAGTTTCTCGTGTGGCCGTCCACAGGCTTTAATCCAGCATTTGCACTTTTCAATGTCGGATTATAGGTAGGAAATCGTTTAAATCCGCCTCCATTTAGTCCCTCCGGATACCTTTCATCCGCATAACATATTCCCCATCCGCATCGTTTAACCATTTTCACAAATAAGTCTTAAAACTTCAATAAAATGTCCGGTTGTCAACAGTTATCGCTGCTGTGAGTGTGGGTAAAGATGGCGGACAGGACTCGGTGAATATTATGCAGCTTTCTCATTGGTCAATAATGATTAGTCTGATTGACAGGTCGGATCGATGTATTACCTGACGATATAGAAATAGAAGAGAGTTGCTGACCATATAGACAATGAAGGAAAAAAGTTTTGAAATTAAAGATTTTATGCTAACTTTGTTTTGTATATATATATTTACACTTTTTATAGTGTACGTATAGACGGATGTTTGTGCATTTATTTTTGAAAATGAAATTTTATTGAAATGAATCGATTTCTATTTTTGCTGGTTTGGTGTAAATATGAGAAAATATCGAGGATTTAATAACTTTTTTAGGTTTTTCATCTAAAAATGTTTGAAATCAATTATTTAATTTTTCATCATTTTAATTAAGAAACTATTTCTCTTTAATCTGTTGTATTTTCGAAGTTGTTTTGTGAATAACGAGGCAAATATGTGCAAACTCTTTCTAATGAGTAAAGTTTGATCAGTATATATAATACTCATATGTAACACCATATGATGGAGTTCTGCTTGGATTGGTTACATTCTCCATCCTTGTTTGCCTTCTTACACAGCGACATAATTTTTATTGTCATTAAAATATTATTTTTTCATTTACCATCATGATTCAATAAACCTGGGGCGGCCCATGTGGTTGTTTTACACGGGGACTCTTAGATTCACTCTGCAACATATCAGCACCTTATTAATACACACATGATCGCGAATCATAATGGAGAAAACCCGTATAAAACCCTGTTCATGCAGCGCTATCAGCGCTTTGATTTCCCCTTGCGATTATTTCTGCGAAATTCCAGATAGTGTGTTAGCATATAATACGCGGCCTTTCCTGTCAGCAACGTCGAACACATATGATTAGGAATTATGTCTTGTTCAGATGAGTATGGTCTGATCATCTGAAGTAAGTAATGTTGTGGAGAGCACGTCTCCTTCTTCATAATCAACAATTTCTCCCCCCCCCCCTCGGGCTCAAAATCAGACCAAGGGGTTATGTTCTTGGTGTTTACACAATTTAATGTGTCAATATCGGAGTTTAGTCCCGGTGTTGTTTTTACTTCAGACTGACTTCCGAAATTGAAACAGGAACAATCGAACCCTTGTAGTCTATAAGTGATCGCCTCGTTTTTCTCCATTGTAAGGAATGTGGTTCTTCTTCTCCTTATCATCCAACTGTTGATCCCCATGTCGTCAAACGCCCTCGACAGGCAGAGAGACATGGTCCTGTAAAACTATTTTTAAAAGTTCGATAAGTCGTAGAATTTCATTTTCATTTTACTTTCCAGTGAAAACAGAGTAAGTTAATGACTGATTTACAAAAAAACTATATCGTCAATCAAGTAATTGTTTCCAAGAGATGCAAATTAAAAAATCCAACTTCCAATTTCATTTAGCGATAATTAACGACGATTTTTTATCCAATACATGTATTGCTAGTGAGGTTACATATTTTGCGCCTACCGTTTGTTTCCAATTAAGAATATGATTGTCTTGTGTATACACTTGGATACGGAGGAGATGCAGTCGAAACTTTTGCCATGCCTCTGTTTAAAGGCATACCGTGACAATGATGGAATGTCCATGGAAAAGCCTAGTAGTTGAGCATTAACTATTCTATTTCTCGTTCTATTATCTAGTCATAGTACGTTATTATTCGTTTTCAATGTTTTAATGACCCAAGTGCGTAATTTGTCAAAAGTGTTATCTATTTGACAAGAAGAGTTGATTAAAATGTCTTCTATTTGTCACATTTTAAAAATCTATATTTGATAAGTTAAATCTAATATGGTTAATGAATACGGCCGTAGAGCAATTTCTGTACCAAGAGTTAATTTTATAAACATAGGTGGACTTAAGGTCTATGTATTTTTAAACAAGTTTGGCTACTCGACTTGTTCCTGTAGATTATGATATATTATAAGTACAAACATGTATATATGATTAGCATCTATGAAACTATGCTGTTGTTTTCTTTCATTCTGACCTTACTTGGAATGTCACAACGACAGCACTGGTTTGTTTGTTTAATTGTGTTGATCGAGAGGCAAGTTAGATTCCGCAAGAGTGATAGACGTGAGACAATGTCGCCAAAGGGCTAAACAAGAGCTTAGCAAAAGCGCTGCTGGAATGCAAACATCAATGCTTTAATTGTGATTGTATTTTCATTCGGACAATGGACATAACTAAACAATTATTAAAGCCATATTCAAGGATATTTTTCCATATGCGTGTACTGTCACTTGCATAAAGATATCCATTTTCATATTGATATCTTGGATTGCCATGGTTAAAGTAAAAAACAAACGATAATGATGGCACGGATATTATGCAATAAAATGACAATTTGAAAATTAGACAAGGTTAAGGCTAACAGAACCTTGTTAAGTATTTGCTGTGCGGACGTCCTCCACAAGCTGTAGAAACCCATATTTAAAGATGGCAATGGTGCGGCCATCTTGTCCTTGTCGTTTTTTTGGCTGTTGCTTGAGGCGCTTCTGCTGTTCCAACTCGTATTCACGTTTCGACTGCCTGTTGGAAAGAGGTCAGCATTGATTAGATAACGTAAAATAAATATATTACTATATATCAAGCCCAACCCTTATGGCCGAAGGACATAAACCATCTTATCAACAATTGTGTTATGTGATCTTTTTTTTTGAATTCTGTATTTTTGATTGCAATAATATATGTTTGAAACAAATGGTTTTGCTGAATATATTTCGTCAGGGTTCACAAGCTTACTAAGTATATTTCTGCCATATTATTAAATTACTATTCGAGATAGTGTCACCAATTAATGTAATTCAAAGGCTTAGCATTAAAAAGCAAAACAGTTGTAACTCCTCTACTTTATAATTTATGTAAGTTAGTGTTGCGCTCAGCCCTAAAGATGCATTTTCCCAGGCATAGCTTGATATAGGCACTCTAGCCCGAGGCAAAGACGGATTTTTTAAAAACGAAAAACAAGCAACACGGAGCAAACATCAATCCTGGTAATCGAAGAAGGGGCATAACTCGACACTTATTAGCGTCAGAGATATAGGCATTTATATACATGAGTGTATCGCATCTGCTAACATGCGTACCAAGTTTCATGTGCATATCTTGAATGTTTCATTTTAGTTATGAACACGGTTAAAGGTTTTGTTCGCCACAACTGACGACACAAAGGCTATCATGAAAAACAGACGACCTACAAATTATGTTGTATTTTTTTTTTTTAGTTTCAAGTTTTTCAAGTTTTTATTGGCAAATCGGC
Organism: Mya arenaria; assembly: GCF_026914265.1. Classification (NCBI taxonomy): domain Eukaryota; kingdom Metazoa; phylum Mollusca; class Bivalvia; order Myida; family Myidae; genus Mya; species Mya arenaria. The sequence goes on along the minus strand of NC_069132.1, from coordinate 54,277,181 downwards.
ATCTTGCCTTTGGCCATTTACACATTGCATAAATATCGATATGGCCAAGACACAAACGTACATGAACAAATATTACAAATATAATATAAAATGCATATGAAAATGTATATATATTGACAGTTGAAATAATCAATATACTAAGTAATTAACGAGTTATACAAACTATATCATGATTAATTATTGTCATTTCTGTCATTTTCATAATAACTTTAATTATAATCAATATTTTTGACATTACTATTATTATTTAAGTAAAATTAAGAAGCAGCCAAAAGTTGGAGTTTTTCCTCTCGAAATTTCATTGCATCGGAAATAAATCTAGCAACATTGTTAATAACCTTAACATTTTGACAGGATAATAAATTCTTAAATTTAAGTAAGCTAGGCCAGTGTGATTTTATTCCATGTTTTCTTCGTATATCACTATAAGCGGAACAACATAGTAGAAAGTGAAATTCTGACTCAACAGTATTCTGTGCACATAATTTACATTTACGTTCTGCCCTAATAACATTATTAAATCTACCCCTTTCAATTTCCAAATTATGTGAAGATAATCGAAATTGTGACAACTTTTGTCTAGATTTAGTATTATAAACACAATCTAAGTATTTTTCGTATTTAAATTTGCATTTAAATGTTTTATAGTATTCCATTTTGGGTTGATTAGACAATATATCACTCCATTGTTGTGCGTATTGATCTCTCAGTCTTTGCACCAAATTTGGTATATAATTGATATCAGCATTAAATTCAAAGAAAATATTACCATGACCGAGATTATCTAACACCCGTTTGACTGATAAACACCATAGGTTTATATATGAGTTATTAGCGATATTTCTATTTAAACCATTATATAAATTACATTGTTCAGTAAAAACGTTAAACATAAGTGAATCTGGGTTATTCATAACCTTAGCCCAGTAGCTTAAAGCTCTTTGCTTGCATATGATAGACAATGGGAATCTACCCAACTCACCAAACACAGCTGCATTTGAAGTCTGGGGGCGTACTCCTAACAGCAATTTACAAAATTTTGAGTGCAACTTGTCGACGTCATTTGTGTTGTAAATCCCCCATACCTCAGAGCCATATAGAATAATTGGCACAACAAGCGCAAAAAACAATGAGAGTTTTGTTTTAACATCTATATTGACACGACTAAATATCGATAATAAATGGTTATATGCTTTCAAAGCTTGCTCATTTAAAGTATTTATTACCCGTGATAAATTACCAGTGTAATGAAACTTAATACCTAGGTAACAGAATTCACTGACAATTTCAATAATATCACCATTGGTAGACCAATTGAATGTACAATTGCTTTTTCTTTTCTCAAAAACACAAACTTTAGTTTTATTTACATTTATCTTTAAGCCCCATTTGCATGAATATTGATATATAGTGTCCAGTTGTAATTGTAAACTATCTGCACTGGTAGTGAATAACGCAATATCATCAGCAAATAGTAGCATGAATATGGATAGCAAGCGTAAGTCTTTTTCCGTAAGGTTGGTAAAATCTATACAATCATTAATGTCATTTATAAATATATAAACAATAATGGAGACAATGGTTCGCCCTGCTTAACACCAAGAGTAACATTAAACATTTCAGAATATGACATACAAGCAGAATCTTTAATACAAGACTTAACATTGAGATAAATAGCTTGAATCATTTTAAGCATTTTGCAACTCATACCAGATTTCAAAAGTTTAATCCAAAGCGCTTCATGTATGACAGTATCAAACGCTTTTTCGTAGTCTATAAAGGCACAATACAACTTGTATTTATTATTAATAACATTCTGAATAATAGTATGTAATATAAAAATACAATCAGTTGTGCTACGGCTATCTCTAAACCCAAATTGAGATGAGTTTAATATAAATTCACGTTCACACCACTTGTTTATTCTATTCCGTAATGTAATTGAAAATATTTTAGCAATAATATTTATTAAAGTTATACCTCTATAGTTAGCAGCACAAGATCGATCACCTTTCTTAAAGATAGGAACTATGACGCCTTTACACCAAGCCTCAGGATAAATTCCTTTGTCAAAGATAAAATTAAAAATCTTAACAAGATAGGGAGAAATAAAATGCTTAGAATCAACGAAAAAATCAGCAACATTATTTTGCATATCAGGACTTTTATGTCTTTTTAAATTTGAAATAGTTTTTAAAATTTCTGTGATCGTAAAAGGGCAGTCTATATCATAAACATTTATTGGTTCCTCTCTGGTTAAAAAATCGTCGTTGTCGAATGAGCTGAAGTGTGGAGTATTTGATATATCCTTAAAATGTTTGATAAAATCATCAATATTGACATCGTGACTACTAGAAATAGGCTTAGCCTTATATTTGTTTATATATTTCCAGAACTTTCTTGGTCTAGACTTACTAAGAGTACATAATGTTTTACGTTCCTTAGTATAAAAAACACGCTTTGCTTTGCGTTTAACATCACAAAAGCTAGCTCTAGCATTTAAAAAAGCTAAACGATTTTCATTCGTAGGTGAATCTTTAAATACCCTTTTGCAAAGATAAAATATATTTTTATGATCTTTGCAAGTTACATCAAACCACAATGATTTTCTAGTGTTGCATTTACGTAGAGGGTTTACATTAAAAGACTTTCCATTCAGCTGAAATGATATATCATAAGTAAGATCACACAGTTTATTTATACATACATCAAAGTCCACATTGTCATGTAATAAATTATTGGTAATTTCATCAAATAATTGTTTTTTACCATCTAACGCATGTTGTAACACATTGGCATCGCAGGTATCCCAAATAATCTTATCATAAGTAGAATTCAAGTTTGTATCATCATAAAGAGTATTACAATTCAAAGAAAAATCAATCGGGCAATGGTCGGAAAACTCTGTAGCGTCTAGAACTTTAAAACTATCTAAGCAAGTAAATAAATTGTAATTTACTATCACATAGTCAACAACACTAGAAGCAAATGTGTTTCTAATAAAGTTATGACATGTAAAATGACCTGGCTCTAATCTACCATTAACGATAAATATACTATTTTCTTTACAAAGTGATAATAATTTGTTACCAAAAGGATTAGCCTGGTCATCGAAAGACGAGCGTGGCGGTAGTACGTCAAGCGGAACATCGTACTCCGGCATATCAACATATCGATTAAGATTAATATTCTCAATTATATCTGATCGTTGACCTACCCTTGAATTAAGATCACCTGTTAACATTATATCACCCAACTGACTATAACATCTTATATCGACAGCAAGTTGTTCATAGAAATCAAATTCAAATAAAAGAGAGTTTTCGTTCGTATAAACATTTGAATCAGTTGGTGGTATATAGCATGCACAGACAAATATATCATTATCCGTCCCAAAAAAAGTCTTTTTGAGTTTAAACCATATAATACCTTTGTTATTTAGTTTAACAAGTTCTATTCCCTTCGAATATGATTTCTTGTAATAAATAATAACCCCGCCACTATTACGTTTAGCCTTTCGATTGCATTTTGGACGAGGACATGAAAAGCTTTCAAAATTCTCTAAGTTGAGATTGGTAGTTTTAGAAGACCAAGTTTCTGAAAATATTAACACATCATAAGAGTATATAAAGTTTAGAAAATCTGCATCATTTAATTTTGAAATTAAACCCTGAACATTCCAAGATAAAAAGTGAAGCTGCTTCTGTTCATTTTCCTAGCTGGGGCGTGGCTGTCCTTGACCATCCTGGCTGCCGGTGTCTCCGCGGCGCTGGTTCCGGGGACAACTATTGGTCGCTTTTTCCCATGTTCGAAATGACCAATGCGATGAGCGCGATCAATTTTTATTTTGCTTTTAGAGTCCTCGATTTTTAGGTCATCTTCACAAAACTGGATAATTTTGTTCAAACAATTTTCAGATTTGCGATCCTCGAACGTTTTTTCTTCTTCAAAATTGAAGAAAAGCAAATTATCGCGCATTGATCGTGACTGAAGATCTAATATATTCTCTGATATGCTCGAGTTTTCATTATTCAGGGTTTTAATACTGTTTAATAGTTCTGTGTGGTTACGTTTGATTTCATCGCATGTTTCGCTATCAAACGCACGGCTCTGCTCAAACTCGGCTAACTTTTTGTCAGCTTCAAAAAATTTTATTTCTAGCGAGGCAACATTGACTTCTACTAAAGTAACTTTGCCTGAAACAGCCTTGACATCAATTTCAATTTTGTTCAGTTTTGATTGTATGTTCTTCTGACAGTTTTCAATGGAGCAGAGTTTTGACATTATTATTATTTAAGTAAAATTAAGAAGCAGCCAAAAGTTGGAGTTTTTCCTCTCGAAATTTCATTGCATCGGAAATAAATCTAGCAACATTGTTAATAACCTTAACATTTTGACAGGATAATAAATTCTTAAATTTAAGTAAGCTAGGCCAGTGTGATTTTATTCCATGTTTTCTTCGTATATCACTATAAGCGGAACAACATAGTAGAAAGTGAAATTCTGACTCAACAGTATTCTGTGCACATAATTTACATTTACGTTCTGCCCTAATAACATTATTAAATCTACCCCTTTCAATTTCCAAATTATGTGAACATAATCGAAATTGTGACAACTTTTGTCTAGATTTAGTATTATAAACACAATCTAAGTATTAGTAATCCGGACAATGCTCTCATACAATTAAATTAGTGATAGAATAACATAATTCCAAGGTAATCATGCCACAGTGATCACTACTGGACAGGCCGATAGATTTTGTTTGTTTCTGTGCATATATATCACCGAGTGAGCAACAAAAGGTATAGTTGATGAATGCCGTAATACGAGTAAAACATACTTTTGGTATACATGATGACATTTAATGCAACGACTCGAATACTGTCAGTGATACTGTACTGGGACCACTCTAGATGTTATTCATCGTAGGGCCCGCGGCAGTTGAGGTTCAAAATTACTCATTTGGCGAATATCCCATAAAACGGTGGAAATAAAACCCCTCCTTTGGCATAAAAAATATTTCGCAGTCACACTTGGGATGTAACGGGGTCAAGACATAATGCAGCCACTATAGGGCGCGGGCAAACCTCATAAAACTCAACAACAACAACTGCCAGTGAAAACTTTACCTTGAAGATAACTTCCTTCTGAACATGCATGCGATGTATACAGTTGTTTTATCGAAAAATTCTTGTAGATCTGAGCTCGTTTCCACACATATGTCTCAACCCGAAATCTGCTAACCTTCATAACTTGTGAATGATTAAGATTGTAGAAAATTGTAAAATATTTAATATGTAGAAATAAACGACAAACAGTTGATTATTTGTTTATTATGTACTAAAACACATATTTTATGATTCTCAGTCCAAGAGATCACCCTAGTGATTAATCGCTCGACTGGCCAAAAAATGCAGTCCAAATACCAAGTAACTGTGATCTATTAATCTATTTTAAGGGATGTTATTCTTTTGCCTAAATGAATGTAAGAGTCAGTCTTTCTTTATATACAAAATTTGATCATTAACAGATTGTTCTCCATTAATAGACATCTTGGTTTTTTAAACTTCCATGTTGTTTATATAGCTTGACACTCCCTTTGTCTATCACTTGACTGCCATTCAATTAGTTTGCACTCCCATAATATTAGTTTGGCTCAACTAACGTTTTACTTGGCAATGCCATCCTTTTGCTATCCGTTATGACAATTTAAATTTAAATTTTGGGAGTTTTTTTATATGAAAGGTGCCATATTTAATATGGCAGGCAGTTTAAATCTTAATTTCTTTCTTTGTCTCCCAACACCCATATCACTTCTGGTCAAAGGCAAACCTGTTCCGTTTTGGCGGGGGTGGGGTGGGGTGGAGGGGTACTTATGCGTAACAAACCTAGCACCCATTGAAATTCTGGAACCGCCCTGTATAATATCCTGGTACTGGTACACTTCATTTCACAGATTCAGAATTCAGCCGGTTCAGGAATACAGGATTAATCAGTTTGACTTTTTTGTATTCTGACGTGGTTGAACATCATAAGATGGTTTCCATTTCCTTATGCTAACGTTCAGAACACATGCATGTTTGATTAATAAGAATCCACATGTTTAACTCGTTAACTCAAGTACTACTTAAAATAACTGAGTTATGAGTGGTTTTCAGTTCTACAAAAATTGGATTTCACATCAATTTCCGATCATTTTACGAAACGTTTCTATTACTTCTTCATTTTTATCATTTTTTTTAAAAAATAATTTTTTATCCCTTTATAAAAATTTTATTAACAATTCTAAACACAAAAATTAAAGATATTTTTTTCAAAATAAATAAGTTATGAACGGGTTTGACTTGTTATGGGAATTTCACGTGCAATCTACTGGATTCTGTAACATGCTAACATTTCATTGAAACAACCTTGTAAAACACCAGAAAATTATTGCTATAAACCGTTCATCATGCATTGTATCAACTTATCTTGTTGTATTATTTAAAATATGAACGGTCGAGTCTCTCTAATAGGAGTAATTGACTCTTTCTCTCTCTTCAATATTCGTACACCTCATGAGCAATATGGCGGATCAAAATGGGTTCAAAATTGCGCGCGTCTATTTTAAGATAAGGAATTAAACATCCATTTTTTTCGGAATTATCTAAATGACATGATTAGAAGCTATCGATATAATTTTTTATGCTAATTTTTGTTTAACAATATGAATTTTAACAACAACAAAAAAAGAAAGAAAAAGTTCTATAAACATGCGACACTATGCGGAAATTCCAATTACAGAAACCAAGGGCACAGACAAGGGAAGCAACTTGAATAATAACATGATCGAATTTTATTATTTATTTGCAGCAGTTTCACGATTTTCGAGCAACTTCTTGTTACATCATGTGTATATCATGTATTAACTTGAAAAATACAACCTATTACAAACAATAACCAAATCACAACGTCGGTTCGATGTCTAATTGCGACGTCGGACTGACATCGTTGATACAACGTTGTATTTAAGTCGCCGACGTCGCGACCTAAATCCAACCTATATCCGACGTTGATCCAACGTCATGTGTTTGCTGGGATATATTGTTATCAAATTTATATTATTATGTACCCCTTTCTGGCAGGTTTATGACGGATGATGTTATGCCTAGCTTTACCGTGAAGGGAAAAAGGAGAAAATGACTTTCCAAAGTTTTTCAAGGTGTTCAAGGTAATACTTGCCAAGTCAAATCTGCTTCTTGACAGTAATCATTTAAGTACTGGTATGTTATTATTAAAGTGAGTACCAGGTAAAGTCTTGCGCATTCACCTCTTATAAAAATAGCACTGGTGCCCGCTCTAGGAAAACAAAGCAATTATTCACTGAAAATGATTTAATCCGCGATAGATTTGATCACAGATTCTAGTAACTGAAATAAGTAAAACAATTAAAAGATAATGAAAAAATACAGCAAATATTGTACCAAAACTGGAGAAATTTTGTTGTGTGGAATTTGATATCAAAACTTTATTTTCAGCAGTTTCAAGTCCATATAATTTTATTTGACAAGATGGTTATGTATTTCAGCAAGTGTTTACTGCTACTGAACATGAGGTTGATGGGGCAATTGGATCCTGTCTGAAGTATGCTCCAACGCTGTTACAACGTCTTTCCAACGTCAATTGTTTGCTGGGGTGTTGCCTGCTACGCTTCAACAGTCAAATCGTTGACTGTCACGGAAGAAACCTTCTGAAACACCCAGACTAAGTAAAACTGAAAACATGATAACATCAGTTTTTGAGCCGGGAAATCAAAGCTTTTGGATTTTTTTGTTTAAAAAGTATTATAAAGTTGAACGGAAACTAATATCACAACTTTTTAGAGATTATTTGGCATTATTTGATAAAATAATGTCTCCTGTTAAGAGAAATATTCCGGACACTGGCAATCTGGATAGACAAAATGATAAACACTTTTGTTAGGAAATACAAAAAAATGGGGATTTACGAACAAGTTTCACTGCTTCTTCTTATACCAGCTAATGCACTTTATGCCATTGAAAACGTTACGGATTCCTGGTTTGAACTTCCAGGAGTTGCTTGGTACGGATTATGGTGTGCCAAATTTTGCGACAATATAGGTGAATGCCATTTTGTTCCAACATTCTTTACAAATAAGCCAGGTAATTGTATAATTATATATCATTCATTGATCATATTAAAACACATACTAAGTCTTTACCATGTGTGCGGCAGTTAATACAATAATACCTCTCACACACTAGGGTTAGCTAACTTCATGCAAAACGGGCAGAGGAAAAAGAATTATATCAATTTACTGTAGTTGTCATAATCGGTTGATATTTTATATCACCCCCGCCATGTAGAATTTGAGAAAAAAGAACATTCAATGAGCGTCCATACTGTTGTATGTATGAGTGTTGTTGGTTGTTTTCATTGTGTGTTTATACATCAAGGCTAAGAGATATAAAGATTTATTTGAAAACCGGATTCTTTATATTATGCTTGTGTTTTATATTTTTCAAAGCGGACGTGGTTTGAAATTATTAATACATAGTTCAATCATACAATGAATATTCTTTTACAGGCGCGCGGCAAGGACTCAAACGACAATGAATATGAGACACATATAAACAAATACAAACACAACAAACAGAGCACACACGCATCAAAATAATTTGAGCGATAAATGATTGGATTACCGCCCTTGAACGGTAATTATCAAAATTAAAAATGAAACAACATATTCGTTAAATATGTTTATGTTTTGTTACTCTTTTAATAATTGAATAACTTAAATCATCGATAGTTTTAAACAGATCCTATGATTGTGTTGTCGTGCATAAAAAGTTATATTGTAAATATGTGTATGCATTCAATGAAAGTCCAACAACATTAATTTTGTACTACGTGTTCACAACAACTGAATAAGCTTACACCGGGCAATAGTGGGCTATCTAGAACGAAACACGCATTATACATAAACATGTACTTCTGCATACATATGTAGGTTTACAGAGCAGGTCTTTATATTTAACTTCAAATATTGATGTTTTGTGCCGAAAACTTTTTCTTAAAGTGTTAGTAACGCTTTTAGTCATAAAACATTTAATTTCGAACGTAAATATAAAATCTATGATCTGTTACTTGGTCAGCAGTCTTAAATCACTGGTTTCCAGACATTTACGCTAAAACGGTACATTCAAGAAAAAAAAGAACGTTGTCCAAACAATGAATCTGTGAGAGAGCAACTTTACGTGTACTGTTCGTTTTTGAAAATATATACATCAAGACATTTGCCAATTAGATGGTCTTAAACCTTTGACACAGAAACATATTCATACTTTTCCGTAAAATTGCATGCCAAATCTAAACAAATCTCTGATGCAATAATCCTTCGTAAATTTTGCCCAACTGAAACATTTTGCAAATGATTTATGTTTTAAAGCTTGAATTTATACGTTTTAATGCTTGGCCTGCAGCACCAACCTTTGTATTGGATGATCTTGACAAGACTAATTTGATGCAAAGCATCAATAACGTCGCGAATGTTTTTGAAACATGAATAAAAGGAAGCAAATGCATTTAATCAGGATACCAAGTTTGAAGTAAGTGGATAAAAGCATTATTCAGTTATTGAACGAGATCGGGTTTTTAGCTTAAGGTCACCATGCACGACCTTCACCTTTGACTAACTGACATAAAAATAGTTGAGGTACTGGTAATGTTTCAGGGATCTCTTTCAAGTTCGGGGTACTAAGCTTTTTTCATATGTTGATCGGAAACCGATTTAAAGGTTACCACGACATTGACCCTAAAGGAACATAAGTCGACCATATCTCATTATCCGGGAGTGGTCCCAGACCATATTGGTGGGGTCGAGCTGGATCGTCATGTAAATTTGTAATAAAAAATCTAAGAATTTATCATTGATGATTTAATGGACTTTTACTAAACTAAAGATTTACATAGAGTCGAGTATATGATGGCAAGAAAACATTAGCTTAATGGGCTCTTTTCCGACATGAATAACAAACATTCATAACATATCAAAACATAACAATGAGCTTGTGACCTGGAAGTAAATGCAAATAGTTTAAAAAAGGTACAAATATTTGAACAAGCAATTACAAAAGCTGTTCCTTATTATATTCATGCATACAATTATAAAAAGTAAGATGGATTTGAGCACTGAACACAGTGGTAACATCTACTAGTTTCCCCAGCTGTACGGGCAATCCACACACGCCCTGATCCGCTAGTTGACATACTACTGTAAAATGGTAAGTTCTTTCAAGAGTATTACTTAAAGGATAATCGTATACATTTAAATAGTTTAATTATAAGTAGCATTATATACATCGGGAAAACAGCACGCTACATTGATGTGTAATTGGTTAAATATTATAATTAATATGGCTTGATAGGAAATATCTTAGAAGGTGTTACAAAGAGGAGGTATTTTATTTATCGTGTAATTTAAATACTACTAGATTTTGCTAATATAATCAGAAGCAGTAGCGTGTAAAAGCATAGCATAGTGTCTCACATGGTTAGGTCAATCCCTACCCACAGGTAACCACCCAAACCTCTGCCCGGCCACTGTTCTGACAATATCAGCACCAAACACTGTGTAAGAATGTTAATATGTTGGTATATGATATACGTATGAACCCCAGACACCAACACTCCTTCGCAAACTCTATTGCATATGTTTATGAACTTTAAAGTGTTTTCCGGTTTTTCTGTTTTCCGGTAAAATACCGACCCCTTTCACAACAAGTTTTCTTGTGGGTAAACTTAAGACGGACGTATCTTAACTGAAATTCCTGCGACTTGATTGGCTGACGGGTTGTCGTGTGATCATTCGTAAATGTTGGATTACGTACAGTTCCTACATAATATCATTGCTATTTTTATGGGTAATGAATGATCATTGACATTTCATAGTTACCCATTTATTAAAAATCAGATTATTTAAGCTAAGAAAAACATCTTCCGAAACGTTTTTATTGAGCTTTGATGAACCCGGACTTAAGGTTCGTAAACCAAAATATAATAAAACCCATAGCCTTTGAGTTTGAGGACAAGTTATTAAATACCCATTAAATGTGCCCAAAGGTTTGTAACAACGTTTTTGGTATCTTGATGTTTTCGTTTTCTTTAATCAGTGTATACAATTATTTGTTTATAAAGGTTGTTCTTTATCAAACAAAATGTATAGTTTTATTTTATAATAATAATGTTGGCTGGTCCATTTTGATCACGTGATATTCCATGGTACAACATTGAGACCTAATGCAACACTTCCACACATTCCTGTTTCTATGCATGGTAAGACTCCACCTTGTGGCTGCTCTCTGATGGTCCTGCAGTGGGCTGTGCTGCCGTTAGGACCTTGGATGACGGGGGCAACTTTGATGAACTAATCCTTTCACTCCCCTCATCATCTCCATCCGTTATCTTGGGTATGAACGAAAGAACATCTGCGAAACACAATAATATGATGGTGTAACTATTAAGACAAGGGAGACGACTGTGTTTACTTGATCTTTAGTCGGAGTCGGTTTTTATTTGGACGTTATAACTTAGACAAAGTATTTTAAGGTGAAGGACGTGAACATGAGATACCTTTATTTACATTGAAATCACGACTTTATGGCAAAATCACCGTTTGGAAATAGATTAAGGTTAGAAATCAATATCATTGTATGCCTTCCAAATGTGTATTTTGGCGTGTTACTCGCCTACTTCAATTATAATCAGTGTTTTCGTCTTGAGAATTTTGTTACTAAAAATAGAAACACAATCTGTGAGTTGTTTTTGAAAATAATGGCCGAGGAGTTCCGAATGGCTATGCACAGTGATTTGGTGGGAATGAGCTGAATGTTGACCTTTACCAAATTTAGTGACATTTAACCTTAAATAACCTAAAATATATTATTTTTTTCTTCAGATTCATCAAAGGGGTCACTAAATTTTGTAAAGGTCAAAATTCAGCTCATTTCCACCAAATCACTGAGGCTATGGGCCGAATTCAGAACAATCACTCTAACACTCAATGAGTTAGTTCTCTGTTATCACATAACGGTCGAGATAATTTCGAGTGAAAGTTATATCCATATTCACAGGTGTAAGTGAGACTCGAGTGTTTTGCGTGAGTGGGACATTTGTGAGTGCTCGGCTAGGCCACTTGAACCGCCTTTGAGGATTGGTTGAGAATACCAATTGAATAAGTGTGTGTGAAAAAAGTACATGACAAGTAGAAACGATGAAATATATCAGATATTTGTTCCCAGACAATATTCAAGAGACCCGGATAATCTATTTAAGTACATGTACCTTCATTTCAATAACGTGGCCATCTATAAAAAAATCAAATTTTCAAAAGGATGCGCCAATCATATATTTGTTTTGTTTCGTAATGATCTTAAACGTCCAGCAAAGTTGCAATTCATCGATGGCTGCAAAGACAGGTGGCTAAATGTACTCGGAATTAGCATAAGTAAGCGGCCTAGCGGCGTGAAGTTGGCGGACTAGTGGCATTAATTTGTTCTCTATTTCAATGTTTAATTGTTCATGCGTTTAATTGGGAAATATGATAAATCAGTGTATATGAGTTTTCTTCTAAAACAAAGCTAAAATAATCATTTTCCTATCCTATGCAGATTCATCATGCTGGAGCGATTTTTTTTCATTAAGTCGATCAAGCAGTCCAGCGGCCTAGCGACGTGAAGTAAGCGGCCTCGTGTTCTAGCGGCCTAAAAATCATCAAAACTCAATCCAGCAGCCCAGAAAAAGGGGGAAATGCTGATATCCGCTAAAGGATGTTGATTTATGAATAGAACCATTTAATTTATCATTGTTTTAGAAAAGAACACATATAAAATGCTTTGAAATAATTTTAGGCCGCTATTTACATCAGGCAGCTAGGCCGCCAGGCCGCTAACTTTACGCCGCTAGGCCATTTCAGAGCATGGTCAGGGAAGTGATCACTGATATGTATTTTTCAGCCTACATTCAGTTGGATTATCATTATTATTATTATTATCAGTAGTAGTAGTAGTATTATCTTCATCATCATCACCCGCAGCAGCAGCACCATCACCACCACCAGCAACACCAACACAACCACCATCATCATCTCATCATTACTATTATTATTAATATTATTGTTATTATTATTATTATTATGATTATTATTATTATTATTAACATTTCTTGAGTTGTTTTTCACTCCGAGGTGTAGTTTCCCCATTAGATGTAGATTAATTCTATCCATCTGCTATTTTTTATTAAGTGTTTTCAACTTTCATATTTCATTTTCAAACGCCCAAGACCGCTTTATGCAGAATACAAAAGCAAGATTATATATGAATACATATTTAAATCACATGGTACAATGGAAAATGGCTACATATTTAAAACAACAACAACAACAACAACAACAACAAAATACGCATTTTGCTACAGTTATTTACAATCCAAAACGTTTATTTTTATTAATCAATTGTTTTTAAATGTAAATTTCAGTTTCAGAATAACAAATATTGTCATTTGTTTGTCGTCATGTCTAACAATAAGGTACTGAAATCTCAAATAAACATATGTTTACAATGTATAATGTGAACATCACCATAGTCAAACAGATCATCCGATATGATCATGTAAACATACATGTATACTGTATTGGTCACTTGATGAAGTGGAGTGTTAGCGAGGCGTGTGAATCCGAACAGATCACTTGAGTCTTACTTCCCTTATTTCACTCAAGTGATCACTTGAGTGTCCCTTACGGGAATGTGGTTGGAGTGTGAGTGAGAGTGGATGTTCAGAATTCGGCCCTGTGATTTGTTTATTCTAACTAAGAAATCCCCTTCCTTTGTCAGACGATCTTATGTTTTATATATCAAAATAACATGTTTATCACGAAATTACCTGGCTCATCAGCGTCCCTACAACTCGATTAAAACTGGCATCATGGCATGTATACACACAATTCTATTCGCTAAATGCTCTGTGGCCTTCTCAAGTGTCTGTACCCGCCCACTCTCTCTCCGCTGGAGCCTTTCACTGTTACTGTATGACACAACGTTAAGTATCAATAAGGAGGTGGAATAAACATGTAAATTTGAAGGTTAACTCTTAATTAAAAATAACAGTATTTTTTATTAAAACATGTATATTAAGTCGCTTTATGAATAACAATGAATTAAATTGAGTACATCTGTCATGCTGAATATCTTTCTAAATATTAACAAAAAACATCTTTTAACTATAACATCAGGCTACCTTGTTATCTCAGCCATGGCATTTTCCCTCATGTTCTGCCATTTTACACTGATCTAATCGCCAGTCCTAACAGCACACGGAGGGCAGACCATTTAACTCCTATTTCTTCCCATTTTCTTTTCATTTTCTCATTAGAAATTTTATCTGTAAAATTATGTGTCAACATTTCCCTTGTCTCAAAATCTCCCAAACATTCCTCTATTATTATAGTTTCACTAGCTGTGAAATAAGATTTTTTCTCCTTTTTTGTGTTCCAGAATTATTAGCAGATGAGATGTCGGTTTGGATGCTGAATGATGGTGACAGATGAATTATTGGACAAGAAGTTGGATTTAATTGACTCTTAAGTATTTAACGCTAGCGTTTCTTAACGGCAGTGTTAAATAGCATGAGCAACAACAATTTAACCATTAGGTAACGGTCATTTATGGGTTTAACGGATGATTAAGGTAACATACTGTTTAATTTAATTAAGGTTTTGAGCAACCAGCCCCTGGTGGGATTTCGCCCTTTGAGAAGCTCGGCCAAGTCAGTTTGGACCATCGATTTTAATTTATTGTATTTGTTTTTACAGAGAGTTAATGAAAATCTTGGCTCAATTTTGCATTTTTGTGTGATTTAAAGCGCAGTTTATTAAGATGATGACTAACTGTTAAATAGATAATAACAATTGTTGGCCTAATGTGATTAGACTGAAATGTAAACTGAGTTAAAATTATCTGGAGACCTAGACTTATTAATGTTTTCCACCACAATTTACAGTATTCCGAATATCATTGCTTTATACAACGTACTTATTTAAAATCCATTTGTCAATTATTTTCATGGCTTTAATTTTTTTAGTTACTTTTTCAGTATTTGATCCAAGCATAGATGATTTACCAGAGTACAAAACAGTTCACTATGACTACAAAGAAGTGGTATGTGTTTTTATCCATTTAATTATTTATCAACATTATAGAATACTCTATGGAACACATTTCAGGTACCAGATATCATGAGGAAACCTCATGGCCTCTCAAAATGAAAACATGTCCTTTCTTACAAGAAGACTGATCCGTGGAGTATCGTAATCTACGTGATATGCATACATTTGAAATGCAAGCTTAGCCGGTCAAAACTGTCAGCTGTTTCAACACCCTATGAATCTTTTTCTCATCAGAACAATTAATAGACTTGATATTATCTGTGACTGTTTTCTATAAAACTTCATGAAATATTCACTGCTCTTTTCATGCACATACGAATACTTCATGTATGAATGCCAAACAATAAATACTTTGTTGATAAGTGCAAATTGTCCCGCGTGACATCAAAGTATCCTGCTTAGGCACGTACATGTAGATGTCTGGCAAAATGTCATGTGCGATGAAAAAAAATGTGGACACTTTTTAACTGATTTATAAGGCAATTGTTCCCTTTTTAGGTTCAGTCCCTGCTGGATGCCTTCATGAAGGACACGAAACTGTCAAATGACCAGGTCATATTGGCCCTCAAAGAGAGATGTGTTTCAGGTTTGTTTCTCTTGGCCTATTACATGTGATACTGTTTGTTTGAGAAGAACATCATAAAAACAAAACCAACATGTACCCGTAAAAAGACTTTCTGTTGAATAAATTATAGATCTTGTTAAACTAGACTGGACTCGCATTATACATGTATTGGTTAATTTCAGTGTGAATTGCTGGGATATGTAAACATATGTGGAATTAGTGACTAAATATAAATCATAATAATATTGACAGTCTAGAATAAGATTTTATTTTAGTAATTTGCATACAATTCACACAGTTGTTCCACATTAAGATACACTATCATAATGTTTTGGACTGTAAAACCAACTTCTTCTATTATCACGATCAGGCTATAATGAACTGTAGGGACTGTTTGAGCTACATGTAGTTTTAGCCATTATTATAAGAGGACAAGGCCATTTTTGTTACAAACTGTTCTACATGTATTTTTTATGTATTCCTTTAAGGAAGTTTGAGCTAGTACTAGTGATTGAGGACTAAATAATATTTGTAACAAATTGTAGCCTTGCTTTTTGGGCCTTTAGGACTGTCTGAGCTAGAACTAGCATCAAAGGACTATGCAATCAACACCATATTTGTAACAAAATGTAGTTTTGCTTTTTGTGCCTTTAGGGACTGTTTGAGCTAGTACTAGCTATGGAGGACTATGCCATATTTGTGACAATGATGACACAGAAGAACATTGAGCTACAACAGCAGGCTCTGATGTTGATTCTGAAGCAACAGGGGGCATTACCAGATAGCCTGATGGAAGGGTCAGTGACGACCCCGCCCCCAGCCCCGCGACCCCAAGATAATGAGGAAGAAATCATGCGCAAAGTTCTTGAGTATGGGAAATTTACTGTTTATCTTTTATAGACATGTTTCGTGATGTATATGCTAGAATACTTCAAAGAACTTCAAATTGGCACATTTCCCTGATGAAAGAATATGAGAAGATGACATCATTGGTGAGCCAAGGTGATATTAAAATGCCCTCTTTCTTTAGGGAACATAACTCTGGTCTGAACATAAGAGAGCATAATAATAAGTCCATATTGGCATTCTATTTTTCCAGTAACGGGAGTTTGAAAATAAGATAATTACATATATCAGAAGGTCGATCTTGTCAATTCCCTCTTTCTTTTGGGTACATAATTATAGTCTGACCATAAAACAACATGATAAACTTGTTAATAAGTAAATCTGGAAAATTTTAAATTGTTTTCTGTAGACATTCTGATTCATTTATTTTTAAATAATCTGTTTTTGAAGAAGACAAGTTGAGGTATTATCATAGCCTTGGTGTCGTTTGAGTTTGTTGTGACAAATGTTTAAACCTCAACTTATGTATAGCAAGGCCTATAACTCTGCCCTTTTGGGTTATGTCCCTTTTTCAACTGTAACGCAACAGGCGAGGATAGATGTTTGCCCCTGTCTTTGCACAGGGCTATGGGGCCTATGTGCAGCTACATTTGGAAAGTGCCTACAGAGGGCTCAGCGTGAAATTGACATAACTGCATATACAAGAAGAAGCTCTCGCTTTGTATATATTCTTTGAGGGCATCTTATTAACTATTAGAAGACACTATCTAGAAATGTGTTTGAATACTATGTGAATAGCAGAAATAGACTTGTTAATTAAGAAAAAACTGGATAAATTTTTACAGCAAAACTTATTGTTTCAAAATATAACTTACCTTTATTACAATAAAGAAAAAGGATTCAATGAATTGATGACATGATTCAAGATGGCCCCATTGTGGCCATAAGGTCTACTTCATAGATGGAAGCTATGAATCAATTTGCTGTTATTTATTTACTGCTAAACTCTTTCCAACAGGCAATCAAAGCGTGAATATGAGGAGGAGCAACAGAAGCGGCTCAAGCGACAGACGACGAAGGACAAGGATGAGATGGCCAGCACCATTGCCATCTCTAAGCACGAGTTCCTGCAGCTTGAGAAAAACAAGAAGTCCGAACAGGAAAAACTTAACCAAGTGAGAGATTGTATTTGCTATTTTTTTTTTTGTTGGTATAAAGTTTGTCTATTTATATGAGCCAGTTTGAAAATAGGATGTAAATAGTTTTACCTGTAGTGTTATGGTGTATTGGCGGGCATGCTGCATCCATTGTGTTGTCCGCTCAAAAACTTAAGAAGCCTTTGTCCAATCATCACTAAATTTGATTAGGATGTGTATTGGCACAATATTTCGGGCAAATTCAATAACCAGCCATATTGCTCAAGTCACTCTTGAGTTATTGCCCTTTGATAATAGAAATTGCCTTAAATTGGACTTGTCCGATCAATGAGTTAAGAAGCCTTTGTCCAATCACCACAGAGTTTGGTCAGACTGTGTAATTGGCATTTTATATTGAACAAGGTTTACAACCAGCCATATTAATATGCTCTAGTCACTGGAGAGTTATTGCCCTTGTATTATAGAAATAACCTGAAAACAGTCTTGTCTGATCAATAAGTTTTGATTCCTTTTTTCAATCATCTTCAAATTTAGTCAGAATTTCTATGGGTATTATATTTCAAACAAGTTTAAAACATAGACATTTGCTTAAGTCACTAAAGAGTTATTGCCCTTCCATTATACATATTACATGCACCTAAAATTGGTCTTGTCTTCTGTCCAATCATCACTTAATTTGGTCAGAAAGTGTATGGGCATAATATCTTGGACAGATTTGATTACCAGCCATATCACTCTAGTCATTCTGGAGTTATCGCCATATACTTATATAAATAACATAAAATTGTTCTTGTCAGATTTAGAAGCCTTTGTCCAATCATCACCAAATTTGGTTAGAATGTGTATGGGCAGAATACCTTTGTCAGGTTTGAACCAGAGTTATGAAATTTGGATCGGCAAGAAAACTATATTTACAGTGTCTGCCCACTAAATTGACATATTATATATACAACCACTTATTGACAGCCAAATATTGCTCTGAACTACTTATATTTCTTTGTAACTTGGTGTGCCATTCATATACATACTTGTTTCTTCTATTGTACTTGGACATGTATTTCTGCAGGCAATGGTAGGGCTGTCACTGCAGGGTACTTCAGAAGGTCCCACCACCAAGGCCATGGCCCCCCTCATTCCTGTTCCCACACCGGCCCCGGCAAAACCACAGGTGGAAAAGAAACAACAGGTAACTATGTGCTTCTAATGTTACATCTAGTACTAAGATTTAACAGCTCAGATCGTTTTCTTATGCAGTCATCATAAGTTTTTATGCACTCACTTAAAGAAGGGAGAGTGTGGACACGCTTAAGTACGGTAGCTTACTTTAATTAGCCAAAATATATTTGTAACAAATTTTGATAAACGTTTTTATATCAAATTGACCTGGTAACTGCATATTATTCATTGAATAACTGTATGTAATTTTTTTATAATGTTACAATGAGCTGGCTGCGGCTTTGCCTTTTGGCAGTTTACCCACCCAGATGTGTTACGGGAAACATAACGTAACACTTGTCAACCTATTCCTGTTGAATTTTATTTTATTTTATGGCATTTTGAATAAATGCCCATTATCAATCAATGCAGTGTGTTTCTTGTATTTATTCCTACATACATTGCTAGGTCAACCGGCTTGCGGTCGCCTTTATAACCTCATAAGTGTACAATATATAAATTCTTAGGTCTAGATAAATGTTCTGTTAAATGTCTGCAGATACCTCAAATGTCTGTATTTATTAAAACTATATTCAAAGCATTACTACCTGTATATATGTGGGCTATGATGCCTTTACTACATTAAATGTTTAATTTTATTTTTCAGTTATTGCGCTTGACTAGTGTCATGTTAGGAGTTTACAGGCAGTCTTTATATAGGTCAGATAACCCATTTATGTCTTTATCACAGCCTGTGATTGGCACCCCTGGTGTTAAGCAGACCCAACCAACGGTGACTGTAACAACCCCGGAGGGGCTACCGGTACCATGCCCATTGGAGCTGGGACTTCAGATGGCACATCAGGGCTCTCCCAAACCGTGCTGGGCCCAGGGCTTCTGCCCCTGACCTCTGTCCCATCCAAGGTGTCAAGTAGCGAGGCTGCTGCAAACTGGCTGAAATCAGCACAGACGGAGAGTTCTGGAGGAGATCAGGCTGTGCAGAAAGCAGCGGTAAGCAATTTTCTTTGCCTTTTTACAAAACCATGTTTTTTGCACTGATACGATTTGGTGATTATTTGCCTCTGAGTTTTGAATGCTTAGAATTAATCAAAATAAGTGGATTAAGATATACTAGACAGAAGAATAAATAGAAACTTCTGTTCATTTCCTTTAATTAGGCTGCGATGGCGGGCATGAGTGCAGATGAAATCAAGAAGCGTCAGGAGTACCTGCGACAGCAGAGGGACAAATTGATCGCAATGAAGAAGGCAGAGCGGGAGAAACAGCTTCTAACGGCTGAACAAGCAATCCAGAGCGTCCGGCCTCCGCTCGCGCCGCCAGACAGACACTCAAGGGAGATAAACAAGAGGAGAAAAAACCTGTAATCTCAGAGGAGGAACAGAAGAAAATAGAAATGAGACGACAGATTGCAAACAAACTGAAGGCAGAATTAATGGGGAGTAGCAATTGAGTTGGAATGGGTTAATAGGCTGTGTATTTTGGCTCGGTTATTGTAAAAGCAAATCATGTGTACTTTTATGAAAATACAATGCGGCTTCTGAATACCTCATGGTGTTTCAGGATTGATTGATTCATTTTAGCTTGTCTGTTTTTATATTTAAAAAGTGTAGCTTTTGGATAGGTGACTTTGCCTATATTGTCATGCAAAAGCTTTACCGTAATCCTTCGCCATTACTAAAAAAACACACCAAGATATTCAAATAGAACTTGGTATACATGTTGCCAGAGACAATACGCACATGTACAGCAAGGCGCATATCTCTGACTTTAAACACTATGTTCTCTGGCTTCAAAAATGATTGAGTTATGCCCCAGTGTTGTCTGGTTATTGTTTTCTTAAAATTGAATCTGAGGAGTAAATGAAATCATTTCAAAACTCAAATAAAGCTGCATGAAGAAATGCATTACCATATGTTGAGGAATAATGTCTCCATTTAGAGTAAAATATGTTCACGGGTTTGATTTTGTTACTACTGCATTATTTTTTAAAGTTCATGCTTGTGTTAAATGATTACATTGTGTTCCATGGGTTGTACTTTACAGAAAAACCAGTTTCTTCTATTGATATCGACTTTTACATGTGACATATCAGTGATGACTTTCTCTTGACGTTGACCCGTCCATGAAACTCTCTACATTTAACTTTTTCGTTATTGTGCCTTTGTGATGTTTGAAAGTTCGTGCAAAAAACCTTTAATAAATTCTAAACAAATCAGCGTTGAATGACTTCAATATTATGTATCTGTTAGCTAATGTTATCAGTCCTCGTACAGTACGTCTGTCAACAATTGCCAGAAAGACATCTTCTTGGAAACCAGCTGGCCAAATTTCGGTAAAACCACACAGGAAGCTTTCTATGGCAACGTTCTTCAAAATACAACAAGACGTCAACATAAAAATGTTCGACTTCCTGTTTTTTCCTTTAAAAGAAAATGTCGTCTGAAACTACTCAGATTTATTAAAACTTCACAGGAAGTTTCGTTGGGTGATCGTCTTTAAGAATACAAGGCGTCTCGATTGACATACAACAGCAATAGCAAAAATGGCTGAATTTTGTTAACACTAAAAATCTATCTGATATATCATTTTTCTCTAGCTGTATATAATATACTGAAAATTGACTGTAACCTTTTAATTTTCAATAGTTTTTTTCTTTACTCTAGAAGCAAGGGGAGCCGCATAGGTCTTTATAGGAAAACAATTTTGCTAAGATGGAAGAAAATAAATTTATGAGGTCGTTCAATCTAGTTCTCCTGCAAGAGTAAGGTGATGCAAATCAACATTTTCCCACTTTAATATCATATCAAAATTTAATATGTATCTTCTTTGAAAATAGGTATTATGACCGGTCAAAGCTTGTAACCCTGCATGCACATTAATGGGTATATCTTTTTCATTCACATAACAAGTAAGCGATTCAGGGCCATCATGGCCCTATTGTTTATAAATCAGGCTGTGCTCTAATGCTATTTTTAAGCAAATTAACTGTTTGCATTGAGTCTGAGGCAATGTTCAATATAATAACACGTATATAATACGCGTATTTCTGGTGCTACAAGCTACTGAAAATATACACCAAGTGTCTGAAGGCACTTTAAAATAATGTTGGGTGCAAAATTTAGGGTAGACCGGGAAATCGGAAACAAATATTTCTTTCTTAAAGCTTCACTCTCACAGATATACCATTTAAACAACATTTTTACTTTTTGTCTCGGAAAGAGCAAATGTTTGCGTAAATTATTTCTGCAAAACCAATGATATCAGATTGCTAACAAAAAGATCAGATCGTAGATTTTCATATTTCTGTTCGAAAATTAATGTTTTAAGGCTTTAACCGTTACTTACAGTTTAAGAAAAATGCATTCAACGTAAATTTTTGAACTCAAATATAAAAATCTGCGATCATATTTTTTTGTCAGCAGTCTTACACAATTGGTTTCCATGGATCGCGATCTGTGAGAGTGCAGCTTTAAAGGCCTAGTTTAAGATATGTTTGGCATGATGACCCCCGGCTGTGCATCTCCTGTTAATTGCACTGGTATCACAGGAGGGGTTTCCATGGATCGCGATCTGTGAGAGTGCAGCTTTAAAGGCCTAGTTTAAGATATGTTTGGCATGATGACCCCCGGCTGTGCATCTCCTGTTAATTGCACTGGTATCACAGGAGGGGTTTCCATGGATCGCGATCTGTGAGAGTGCAGCTTTAAAGGCCTAGTTTAAGATATGTTTGGCATGATGACCCCCGGCTGTGCATCTCCTGTTAATTGCACTGGTATCACAGGAGCGGTTTCCATGGATCGCGATCTGTGAGAGTGCAGCTTTAAATGCCTAGTTTAAGATATGTTTGGCATGATGACCCCCGGCTGTGCATCTCCTGTTTATTGCACTGGTATCACAGGAGGGGTTTCCATGGATCGCGACCTGTGAGAGTGCAGCTGTAAAGGCCTAGTTTAAGATATGTTTGGCATGATGACCCCCGGCTGTGCATCTCCTGTTAATTGCACTGGTATCACAGGAGGGGTTTCCATGGATCGCGATCTGTGAGAGTGCAGCTTTAAAGGCCTAGTTTAAGATATGTTTGGCATGATGACCCCCGGCTGTGCATCTCCTGTTAATTGCACTGGTATCACAGGAGGGGTTTCCATGGATCGCGACCTGTGAGAGTGCAGCTTTAAAGGCCTAGTTTAAGATATGTTTGGCATGATGACCCCCGGCTGTGCATCTCCTGTTAATTGCACTGGTATCACAGGAGGGGTTTCCATGGATCGCGATCTGTGAGAGTGCAGCTTTAAAGGCCTAGTTTAAGATATGTTTGGCATGATGACCCCCGGCTGTGCATCTCCTGTTAATTGCACTGGTATCACAGGAGGGGTTTCCATGGATCGCGATCTGTGAGAGTGCAGCTTTAAAGGCCTAGTTTAAGATATGTTTGGCATGATGACCCCCGGCTGTGCATCTCCTGTTAATTGCACTGGTATCACAGGAGGGGCGCATGTCCTGTGCATTTGCTTGTTGGTTTAGGGCCATTTAGCGTCGACAATTTTAGATTAGATCATCTAACTGTCTTACTAATACATATCACCATTAAGTATAGCTGACATATTTATTAATTAAACCGATTGGAAATAAATAATAAACAAATAAGAGTGATAAGTTTTTGAGTAGTGATATACATTATTATTATTATTATTATTATTATTATTATTATTATTATTATTATTTGGAAAACAACAACAACTTAAAGACAATATGTTTTGTCCATTTCTATAATAAAACCTTTAGAACCTGCACAGCATGACACTCAGATCGGTGATCTGATAGACAGCACACGGCAATAAAGATTAAGATCAATAGACAGTAGTTGTGTACAATACACGGATTGGGGGGGGGGGGGGGGCGGTAAATTATAGAAGGCATAAACTAGGCGTTTAACATACTTAATTGCAATCGGAACACCTTGGCCTGTATCGAACATAATTGAAGTTTGCCGAAGATGGCCGAGTTGTTACGATTGGCTTTATTTGATTTCATATCGAGCTACTTGACTGTGTTATTAACTAGGGGCTTGTAGTTAAGTGAAGACAGCACGTTACAGCTGTTTTGTCTGACAAAATGTTAAGCACTGTTAACACAGAATTGGTGAATTATTAAAACTTTGTTTGAGAAAAGGAGTTTCCAATATTCGAGATTGTAAGTTGAAATATTTGTTTATTTTATCAAAGATTCTTAAACTTTGCTGACAGGGATATGAGTATGTTGTTTGCATCACAGGTGATAGTCACGTAGTTTGGTCTCTAAAATATGGCCCTTCAGTCCTTTGATATTGTTTAAAAAAAAAAAATTAATGTGGCCCGTCAGTCCATTGATATTGTTTAAAATTTAACAAAAAATAATAAAAAATGATAAAAAGACATTTCAATAAATTTCGAAGAGTGTAACTTGAAAAAATATCATTATATATATATATATATATATATATATATATATATATATATATATCAAATAGACAAAATGTCTTATGGGACTACCCCGATCCCGACCCCCCCCCCCCCCCCCCCCCCTCCTATATACCAACATTTTTAACCATTCTTTCGGTTTTTAGGGAGTGGTGCATGTCGAAAGGTGCGCCTTTAAATCATGTCATAGTTTATTTATAGACTTTTGGATTTTCCATGTACACTCCCACTAATAAGAATGCAACCAAAACGAGGAATGTTACTTTATTTATTATTTTATTCTTGTCGTAAACAACACAGTAACAAAGGTATTTATGATTCAGTTGTGATAGGATTTGATGAGCATTATGTATCGTGCAGAAATCATTTAATTATGTTTTATTCGATTATGATGAAGCCGCTACTGTAAATATTACACACTCGTATTATCAATTATGTATACGTGAACCGAAAGTACGTAAAAATGGAACTTTCCTACTAATAAGCATATTATCTGTATTCAAAACTGCTGATTAACGTTACATTATTATGGATCACGTCTGTATTTCCATCTCACGCGGACAAACACAAGATTAAAACTAATACTTTAAATAAATCTGTCATATATATGCAATATTTTCATTAGACAGTTTGAAAGCGAAAGTGAAAATTAAGGTTATTCTAAGTTTTGTTTTATATTACTTGTAGAAACATAATTCGTTTCATGAAAGAATTATAACCATTGTTTCTTATTTAAAGATGGAGAACCCGCCCGACTTTTACCGGATAATGTCTCTCCGTCTGTCCAGGGCGTTAAGCGACATTGGCGTCAACAGTTGGATGGTGAGGAGAAGAAGGAGAACTTTCCTCATGTTAGAGGCGAGCGAGACGATCAATCATAAACTACAAGGACTTGATGGTACCTGTTTCTATTTCGGGAGTCAGTCAGAGGGAACAACTACACCGGGACTAAACTCCGATATTGACACATTAACCTGCATAAACAACATCAACATCATGTCGTCCTGGTCTGAATGGGAAGCCGGGAAACTAAACATGCTGATGGTGAAGGAGGAGACGTGCTCTCCACAACATTACCTATTACAGGTGATTAGACATGACTCACCTGAACCGTTCATACATTCAAGTGGTTTATTCCATGTAGTTGACAGTAAGGGCCGTGTACTATTTGTAAATACATTATTTGGATTTTTTTACCCAACTGATCTCAATAAGAGAAAATTTACTTTACTACTGCAGTGGCCCCTCGCATAGCTCTTTTAAAATGTATGACATTGTGTTCGCGTATTGGTGCAGGTCATTTCCGCTAGAATGCCACGCGTGGTTTGAACGACCGAGGCCCGGACACTGGCCGACACCGGAACTGTTTAGAGACGTAAGGGAGTGTGGGTGTTTTCTTATTCCAGATGGATACTTTGACAGCTATTACAGACATGTTGAATGGAGAATTTCTCCTAGTCTCATTGAGAGAACACTGATGTTTAGCATGAAAACAGTACAGCTTAAATGTTATGTGGTTCTGAAGATTCTAAAATCACACGTCATCAACCCCCTTTTAGATAATGAAGGAAAACTGACAAGTTTTCACTGCAAAACTGCCCTGCTTTTCGCCGCGGAAAGGTTGCCGTCCGGAATGTGGAGAGAAAATCGCTTGATGGAATGTATTGTGTATTGTTTGAAATTGTTGCTTGGTTGGACGAAAACCGGTATGTGCCCTCACTACATTGTAGCAGGCGTGAATCTTTTTCATGGAAAATTTACAAGTCGGCAGTTAGCTAATCTTTCCAAGATCCTTTCAACTATCATCGACACTGACTTAATAATACTCGCGTACATACAAGCAGACGATTTGGGTAACCGGATGTTCAGCACAACTATCAGAACTGTTCGCTACAGTGAAGCTTGTTACATACCGACAAACAATAGTTTGTGTAGATGGCTAAGTGTCTTTGCTCGCCACAGAATAAATAAATATTTTCAGATTATTCTGTCTATGAAGTCTGATTTGATGCCTGAATATATGATTTCATATTTCGGCCTATATCTTCAAACAGTACGTACATATGTTCATGAGCTGCCGTTTCCATTAAGAGAACAATATTTTGACTATATTTTTAAACAAGTATTGAGTGTTTTGGCATCCACTGCTGCATCATGTTGCATACGGAATGGTAGTGTTGTTCCTAGATATATACTGTCTCTGTTCGAAAGTTCCTTAGATACGGATGTGGCGTCATCAAGACTGAAGTTGGCTTCTTTTCTCCTCTGTCATAATGAGCTTGAAAGAGCAGCGGACGTGCTGAATGATGTTGAACGTAGATATGACGACAGTGTGCAAGCTGTATGTACATGTAATAGGATGGATCCTTTAGATAAAGAACATCACAAACCACTGTGCACTACCAGTGTTGTTGATAACGATGACGTGTTATTAACAAACAAAACGGCATTATGTGTTCGCTACGTGAGGCAGGAGGCGTTTTGTGCACCACCGATATTACACTACGAGATGGTGAGAGGATTAGGCGAAGATATCAATCATAGGGATCGTAATGAGCGTAAATGGATGAAATGGGCCGTGGTGGACTCACTGCCTTACCTCTACTATCTGCAGTATCTGACTTTCCGTGATCTTGGCCAGCGAGGAAGACAACGTCAGGCTGTATTGAACTTATGTAACTGTTTTCTTGACGCCAGCCGTCGTTCCCAGCTCTACCACTGTGAGACGTATCTTAACCTGGTTGGGCACTGCATGGAGATGGGGGGCCAACCAGAAATGGCATTACAACTGTACAGGATATCCGTCGAAGGGGTGCCCAGGAACAACGCGGCGCACTGGCATATTTACAGACTGGATCATGGCCACCAGATTTAGATAGAACAATAAAGAAGGAAAACTTAATAACAAATTAATTTAATCATGTTTTCCTGAAATGATAAGGATATTTTATTGTTATCATTATTGTCATAATTGTCATTATTATTATTATTATTATTATTATTATTATTATTATTATCATATAAGATTGGCTTTGTCGTATATCTCATAAATTAAAGTATGTTCGACCGAAGTAACACTGAACTGTGTCTCTTTTTTAACACTTAAATATAATTTTGTTTATATCCCACGTTTAAGTTTTATACGCAAATCATGCATGCACACTTTATGGCAAACATGGCTTTAATACGCTTATGCTATTTCCACGCCAACAAAAGAAACTAGGGGACATTTGCACCATGTGTTGCCAGAAAAAAATGCTCGTTTCATCTGCCATTAGGCCTAAAAAAATACATTTGTTTCGGGTTACCCGACCCTACCTACGGAATAGGCGCCGACCCTACCGTTTTTATAGTCAGTTTCAAAAAAAAAAATGAAAAACTAAAAAAAAACTAAAAACATTTTTTTTTTGCTTTTCAATATGTGGTTTAAACCTTAATTGCCTATATATAAGATAACTTTAACACCATTCTCCAATGATGAAAATGACATACTTATAAAAAGCCAAATAAAAAAAAAAATAAATAAATAAAAAGCCTACCTACCCTACCTATTTTTGAAAAGGATGTAACCCTAACAAAACAATTTTTTAGGCCTTAGTTAACAGTTGAGATGGCTGCAAGAAATCAACTTTTATAAAAATAGGGATCTAATTCACAAGAAGACACCAACAGACACAATCTAAGTCCCGAAGTTTTGTATTTTGAATCTTTTTAAACAATACTGAATACTTCATAGTATATATTTGTATTTTTTTATCTTGTGTATGCCTAAGATAGGACATGACTGGAATATATACAAGTGTAAACTTTTAACGCAACCGTTAAAGCTGCACTCTCACAGATTGACAGATTTAACAATTTTTCATTTTTTATCTCAGAATCAGCTGATTTTGGCATCAGTGCCTTCAATTTAGTCATATAGAAAACTCACAATAGAAAAAATCTCCATTGTTTGAAAAACAAAATGCCAAAAATTGCATTTTTCTTTAAGCCATTAAACATCAATTTTCGAACGTAACTGTTTAAAACTGCCATCTCACATCTTATCACCTGTTTTATAGCACTGGTTTCCAGACATTTACGCAAGATTTGGCTCATTCCAAGACAAAAAATGAAAAAGTTTTCAAAATGGTCCATCTGTGAGAGTGCAGCTTTAAGACATTGAAAATGCATAAAGAAAATATGACGGTTTGTTGCATAAATAAAACGGAAATAACCCTATATGATTAGCTTGTTTGGAAATTTAGCTTTATCTAGTGTTTCATACCTGCTTAAGTGACATTAACATTGTGTATTATTAAAATACTACTTTTATGTTTGTTATAAATCTTTTATCCAACAAACACAATCAATTTAAATGGAATAAAATATTGATCGAAGTCTCACACAATGCTCTTGTGAACCGAAATGTTCGTGACAATTTTCGCCGTTCCAAAGAAAACAGACTACATTATTCAAAATCAATAATGCGCACATAGTGATGTTTAAAACAGTTCAAAAGATTAATTAAACATAATTAGAAAAATAAACAATTAGGCGCTTGTTTTTACACGTCTTCCCTCATGACTGTCTTGTTTTCTATGACATTTGGCATTTATCGCGTTTTAAATGTTATGCCCCAGTCAATTGTAACCACGCCCTCCCTCCCCCAGGTCCGGGGATATATCGGGGATAGCCGGGGAAATGGGCCGTGTTTTTACCTTTGAGGTGGCCCCGCAGTGCCGGGTGAATGCGGTGGTTTAGTCTTCGCATTAAATATAGCGGGGAATGGACCTTACCTATGGTCTTTAGGGTGCGGGGATTTTACCATCTGTTCGTCCCCGCAGGGCGGGGATTTTAGCCGGGGTTGGCTGGACCGAAAGTCAAAGTCCCCGCTATTTCCCGGACCAGGGGGGGGGGGCGTGGTTACAATTGACTGGTGCATTATGAACACGTTTCTCATGAAAATCACTCCGTTGGTGTAAAAGATAAAGAGCATACGGGAAAGTACATGCAAAACATATGGCTGGAATATTTGACCTGAAACTGTGACCGTTCAATTGAACAACTTTCAAGGTGTTTAGAAGATATTGAATTAAAATGAAATCTTTTGCTCGGACATTTGGAGTTGAGCTGAGGTTAAGCGCGTCGTCTCAAGGTTGTGAATAATTGACCTTCAGGTGTTAAAAATATTGAGCGGACAAGATATATATGACTCTGTCATTTGACAATAAAATGTGACTTTTACCTTGACCAAGCGCGTCCGGAATTAGGATTCTGTACGATGTATTGAAGTAGTGAATTATTGACCCAAAATTCACAAACATTCTTCCAGAGGTTTTAAACCGTTGAGGTCATACGGGGCGAACTTAAAATGGTTCGAACATTTAAATCTGATTATATTAGTCGTTGAGAAACTCATCAGTATTAACCTTTGATCAGTAATGGGGTCATTTTTAACGGCTAGTAATTTTTAAATGTCAGGGATCGAATGTCAGTTGAGAGAGACAACTAAGTTTGTCAGAAAATAACCAGGGACTTCCGCAATCTTACTGGCTAGCTTCTTTATACGCAAAGCCGGGTCGAAACTCCAGCCTACAACTTCCTAGACCGGTTAAATAAAAAATATCAATGCATTGATATCCAACGATCTTGTATTTACAGAATGCATCCCGGATTTAGAGACATCACTGGTACATTTTTCGTGTAGTATCAATGCGACCTCTGGTTAAGACCATCAATATTCCTTGTTTGTTGAGCGGTGGGGGGGGGGCAATATAGCGCGATATCAACCAATGACTCGCAATTATATCAAATTCAATCTCTCTGCACGCCTGTGTGTTTGTGTTCCTTAAATATCCTCTAGAAAATCATAATAAATGGGAACATCATGGGCGGTTCCTGGATTCGGCGTTAGAGGGGGCGTAACTAAGGGGCGTACCCTTTTGACTTGCGCCCCTCCCTCAGAAACGCTATCTATTTGGTGTAAAGTAGTGGCAGGGGGGGATTGGGGGGTCCTCCCCCATGAACATTTTAACAATGTCTAGACCGAACTTGTGCATTTTGGTCGTTTTTTATTACTTTTCTTCTCCTATATTGAAAAAAAAGTAAATTTTGAAGATTTTAGACTTAATGTCAACTAGCAGATTCAGGTGTGTGTGTGTGGGGGGGGGGGTCACCCGGTGCCTTCCCCACCTGAATCCGCTAGTTGACATTAAGTCTAAATTGTCTTGATCAAACTAGATACATTCCTCCTGTTTCACTTTATCTTTGTTATTTGTCTCAGGTTTTTTTTACCTTTAGCATCGGGTATTCTTATTCATGAAACAATCCTATTTACTTTGTAAGACACTAATTCATATGTGTACGAGATATAAGTTGAACATAAGCTTGAGATATTTTAACAATTGTTCGCAAGAATACACGGAATATAATACACAACAGCAACATTTCGGATCATGGGAATAACCTGATTATTCAATTAAACAAAGAAAAAACTGGTTCAAACTGCATTGTCTTTTATATGTTAAGCTATAGCACAAAACACAATAGCGCATTACTAAATTTATAGACACTACATTTTCGAAGGTCAATTATTAATCATTGAACATGCTTCATTTCGACGAGAAGCTGTAAAGTGACGCATTTGGAAATCTAACGAATTCAAACTTGACCAAATTATGAAATAAAAAGTACAGAAACAGGTTTAGTATCCAACATTCAATGAAACATCGGTCAAGGGGCCTTGGCTTCTGTCTAACGGACACCTAACTAGGGACACAAACAACTTTCAAAAGAACACAGACAGATCAGACAGATCATATGCATCGTCATATTTGTATTTATTCATGATAAAGTATTCGTATTTGAACGGTCAGTGAAATGCGATTTTCAGTGGCTAGCGGGAATTGGGCCCAAGGGCCCGTGCCTCCCAAGTTGTACGGCAAATGAACCCTAAAACATATAATTCCAACCTTAAATTGATACCTTAACAAGTATAACGCTGATATTCAAAAATAGAAATAGATATAAAAAAGGAAATCATAAGTATGCCCACTTTATAAAAATAAAAGTATTCTTGAAAAAAGGGTTAAATTGCATGAAAGATTTTAAACATTTCCATCAACGTATCTGTTTTAAAGTTTTTGCCTATGTACGGTCAACTGAACACGAGTTGCGTGGCGGATCGAGCGGGAGGTGAACACAAACTCCCCTCCCCTAAGTTTGACGGCAATTGAAACTTAAAAAACAATTTTATTCTTAAGTTGAAACCATTACAATGAAAACACTGATATACAGAGTATATACATTTTTTCATAAGTATGTCCACTATATAAGATGTAACAAAAGTATACTGAAGTGAAGAGTTGAAATGCATCAACGATTTCAAACAATTTATTTCAATAATCAGTAAAATCAAAGTTTTGAGGGGGTTGTGACCCCCTCCCCCGCCCCCCCCCCCCCCCCCCCCCACACACACTTACTTCCCAGATATGAAGGGGACGGACGCAACCCAACGCCAACGATTCGTTTAGTAAATAAAAAAATAATTGATCTGACAGTGCTCAGCAAGAAATGCCTCGCGAAAGCCTCAATATTATCCAGTGCGCATGCGCAAGCTTCTAATTAACTGACTACTTTCTTTAAGCAATTAATGACTAAATTATCGGTATTTGGTTATAATCTGCTTAATGGATTGTTCTTTTTAAATGTGTATATGTCCAGCGATCCCATTGGCAAGGAGGCATGAGTCTGGATTCTTAAAGTCCTAGTTCTCATAACCTTACGAACGCGTGTACATTATTACGAAAGATGTGTTATGTGGGTTTCTTTCATCGAAATATGTTTTCAAATTAGCAAACGCCGTCTTATATATGCGGCATTTTAAAAGAAAAGACAAATAGTTATTTAAGCTATCCGAGTCTCTAACTGCACAAAATTAGATTCACATACTCAGATGAAGAGGCTAAAGTAGTATTGGTAACCTCAGGTGCACATATGTGCATATAAACGCAAATACCAACTGGGGAAATTTACCGATTGGTACAAACTTGTACGAATTATTGAGGTGGGGTAAATTTTACCCGTGGTATTTCATGTGGTGTAAGCACACCAATTGATTTTAGGGTTTTTGTTTTTAATTTGGAAGGGTTTACATTAAAAAATGCTAATGTAATACATTTTTCTCTATTCTATTAAACCTTTTTGAGATTTCCCGCAAGACTGTTTCTACAAAGGATGGAAAAGTATGAAATAACATGTAAATTTTGATTTTTATATTTTGTTTTTAAGTTTAGCTATTATGTCTTTCTTGGAGACTCATAAACTATCGAAATGGAATGCTATACTTTCAAAAACATTTTAATTAACATGATGCGGCCTGTCACTCAAACTAGCCGGTCGATAATCGATTGACCAATCAGCTTCTAGATCAGGCGGGGCTTATCAGTTGCCCGTTGCTATCCGCCATGACCTCCGACAATCTGCACTTATCAACAGTAGTTTAATTATGCTTTCTATGCAAATATTTTCGCATTACTGAAAAATAGTTAAGACAATTAAGGAAATTCGAAAAACTGACATTTTCCCTTAATGCTGCTCAAATTATTTATTTCATTGTACTTGTTTGATAACTAAGTTACATTTAATTAAGTAGACTATTTCAAACCTCCAGACGTATTAATCGTTAATGCAACCGTACATAATTTAATTTATTTTGCTTAAAAATAAATTTATTATTTTCGCGAGATTGAATTTAAGGGTTGTCGTTCTGTTGCTAAGCAATCGGAACACTCGGTCTCTATCGGTCAAGTCAATATGGACTGGGTCTCGATATTTGACTCTAGCTTAAAGTAAACGTTTAAATTAAATTAAACCGGTCTATGAACCGGGAATGTTTCGTTGCTAGCGAAATCTCGTGCGGAGAGGATCAAAATTGAAAAGCACGCCCAGCCCACCCAGTCATAGATTTTTTTTTTCCTTTTACCTTTTGTTTAGAATTTACCTGTTATATAAGTAATTAAGTTTGAACTTTGCTGCTCAGAAATTTACTGTCATGTGTTGTTTCTTTCGTATGTTGAATGTTACAGTATGTATCGCAGCGGTGGTTCGAGTCTGGTCCAATGGCGCGCTATGGCGGGTTGATGTCTCTCCAGGGGGCGTTCGCTTTGACAGAAAATACCATAAAACAGTCGGGGAGCAACGGATCACAAATCGCCATCTGAATATATCTGGAGCGTCATCTTAAGAGTGCCAGAAATATACAGTCGCTTCTTAATGTGTAACCGCTATATGGAACATTACTTGTGACTATGATCTTGTAGTCATGGTGATTTATCATAACTGGAAACTCGTGCGGATGGGAGTTCAGTATGGAACACTTGACTGTTGCCATAGATAGGCCACGACAGAGTGTCAACCCCCACTTTTAGTGGAAATAACTTTGGTTATAGATACATTGGACTGAACCTGACTTGTGAACTTCATGTACTTTTTTGTAAACATGTTGAGAATGTGCCTATATTTTGTTTGTGATTTAAGAATGTCTAAATATGGAACCATGGACATCGGAAACTGCTTTCTGTTTGCAAAAAAAAATAAAAATAGCTGCATTGTTGCTTAAATAACCAGCGTAATTTGGTCACCGGTAGATTGCATATGAGGTAGTATTTAATAGAAGTTTGAGGTAAATGAGCGCCGCTGTCCAAGGATCCACATGTTTTTGTTTTTACTATACTTAGTCAGTCGTGAAGGCGGGTAAAAAAATTGCAAGCCGAGAGCTGGCTAGGCCGTCATCCATTTCAATTTAAAAGTACATACATATATAATTTATGATTTAGATGTATTTGGGCTTGTTGAGACCTTTTACCTTGGTCGAGCACCTCGTTGCTAGTTATCACTCGGTATGGGAATCAACAAGAGTACATATTAAATTGGGAATTATACACTAAAATCAATTAATTAGGATGAATATAGATATAACGTTAATTATCCCGTTGCTGGAATAACAAGTTCTTAAGGAGATTGCTGCATGTCTGTTTCTCAAGGCCGGGAACGTCCTAGTACTTGGCGTCCAGGTGGTTGCGTTATTGCGTTGCATTGCGTTGCGTTGCCATGAGATTGCGGAGATATATTGCGGATGTTGCATTTGCTGTTGGTAATTGGTGGTTGCATTGCGTTGCTAGGAGATTGCGGATATATTGCGGGTTTTGCAGTTGCTTTTGGCAAAAGGAGCATTTGCACGTAGACCGTAGTTGCTGGGTTGTCTCATTTTGCCAAACAGTCTATTCCAGCACTGGCATATCATAGGAAACTATAGTATTAATAGAGTACACTTTGAATTTACACTTAATACAACGGCTCAGCCTAGCCTCTCTCGGCTTGCGTGGTTCTTTCCCACTCGGACTTCCAGCCGTGTGTCACTAGGACCTATCATGGAGTCCGTTCGTTTTCACGGCCGTATTTTGCCAATCCTTTTACTTTTTGTTAGGTTGTTGTTCTAATTGCAGTTATTATGTATAAAGGTTATTATGCGATTATAATGTTTGTTATGCAGAAGTAAAACTCAGAAACTGTCAATGTTGTTTATTTGGTTTCTATTCAACGAAGTAGTAAACTAATATACGTATATTTTCCGATAGTCTTTAAATAGGAAATATCATTATAAGTTATCAGTATTAGTGTAAAATATTGACGATATCAATCGATTTATTTATTTTTCTTTAGAAATTTAGTTCCTTTTTGTGCGTTAATTTTTAAATCCTAAGCATATACAATTTTTTTTTGACATTTGTTTGGACATACTTTTAGGAGAAACGACTACTCAGCTGATTTAAGTTACATTTTTTAAATTCAGATAAAAGATGTAATATCCTCACAGATCAATAGTCTATAGGTCCGTGTTGTCATATAGCTAAACATTACAAAACGTATATACGAATAAATACAACAAAATTATCTTTGTAAATGACTCAAATCGTATTATAAACTTGTGATATTGATTATGATAATTTTTAACGTCTTTAATGCTTGTTAGAACAGTTTTGCATTTCATTTAATATGGTGTTTGTCAAATTTGATGTTAATTATGGCCCAAAGCATGTATTTAATGATATTGCCAATAAACTAAACCTGAAACTGATATTGATACATTGAGAGAAACATTAAGGTAGTTAAATCAATACTAATAATTCATTAAACTTGTAAAAAAGAGGTGATTTTTAATTGAAAAAAAGAAAAACAGCAAAATCAATTTAAGTTTCCACATTTGATACAAACAAACGTCGTTTTTTGTTGACTTTCGTAAAGGAAATTAATACAAGTTTTGTTTCCCTAAATTTGGGTTTTAAAAAGAGACCTGCTGTAACAAAAGTCCGATGTTATTTAGAAATTAAGAGTTTTAAAATTTCGACATTAAATCATTTTTATTTGAATCATACATTGCATTCAATGAATAATGATCAACTAATTTAATATTATTCTTGCTTTTACTGCTATGTTTTACCAAGTTCCATGAATTTTTTAATTGATTGTTAAACTAAACTAGTACTGGGGCGTAGCCTTATCGCTATCGGCGTAGTTTCAATTACGTATGGGTACCTGTCACTATTGTTTCTGGGTAACTGCCCCAATGGGTCTGGGTACCTGTCACCATTAAGTCTGGGTAACTGTCCACATTAGGTCTGGGTAACTGTTCAAATTGGGTCGGGGTCCTGACCCCATTGAGTCTTGGTTACTGCCCCCATTGGGTCTGGGCAACTGTCCACATTGGGTCGGGGTAACAGTCCCCATTGAGTCTTGGTTACTGCCCCAAATGGGTCTCGTTTGCTGCCCCCAATGGGTCTTGGCTACTGTCCACATTGGGTCTGTGTAACTGCCCCAAATGGGTCTGGGTTACTGACCTAAATGGGTCTGGGTTGCTGCCCCCAATCGGTCTGGGTTACTGCCACGATTGGTCTTGGTAACTATTCCCAGTGGATGTTGTTTACTACCCCATTGGGTCTAGGTTACTCTCATGGGTCTGGGAAACTGCCTCAAATGGGTCTGGGTAACTGCCTCAAATGGGTCTGGGTTACTGTCCTAAATGGGTCTGGGTAACTGCCTCTAATGGGTCTGGGTTACTGTCCTAAATGGGTCTGGGTAACTGCCCCAAATGGGTCTGGGATACTGCCCCAAATAGGTCTTGGCAACTGTCTACATTGGGTCTTGGTAACAGTCCACATTACGTCTGCGTAACTGTCTCCATTGGGTCTTGGTAACTTTCCACATTACGTCTGCGTAACTGTTTCCATTGGGTCTGGGTAACTGTCCACATTACGTCTGCGTAACTGTCTCCATTGGGTCTGGGTAACTGTCCACATTACGTCTGCGTAACTGTCTACATTGGGTCTGGGTAACTGTCCATATTACGTCTGCGTAACTGTCTCCATTGGGTCTGGGTAACTGTCCACATTACGTCTGGGAAACTGTCCCCATTAAGTCTGGTTTACTGCCCCCATAGGGCCTTGGTAATAGTAAACATTGGGTCTAGTAAATTTCCCCCATTGATCCTGGGAAACTGCCTTCATTGGGTCTGGGTAACTGTCCCCATTGAGTCAAGGTAAACTGTCCCCATTAAGTCTATGTTACTGCCAGTATTTGGTCTGGGTAACTGTCCCCATTGAGTCAAGGTAAATTGTCCCCATTAAGTCTGGGTAACTGTCCAATTGTGGTTGGGTAACTGTACCCATTGAATCTTGGCAACTGTCTCCGTTAGGTCCGGGAAACTGTCCCCATTGAGTCTGGGTTACTGCCAGTATTGAGTCTGGGTAACTGTCCCCATTGAGTCAAGGTAAACTGTCCCCATTAAGTCTGGGTAACTGTCAAATTGTGGCTGGGTAACTGTACCCATTGAGTCTTGGCAACTGTCTCCGTTGGGTCCGGAAAACTGTCCCCATTGAGTCTGGGTTACTGCCAGTATTGAGTCTGGGTAACTGTCCAAATTGAGTCTGGGTAAATGTCCCCAATAGGTCTGGGTTACTGTCCCGAATAAGTCTGGGTAACTGTTTCTATTGAGTCTGGGTAACTGTTACTATTGAGTCTGGGTAACTGTGCCCATTGAGTCTGGGTAACTGCTACCATTGAGTCTTGGTAACTGCTACCATTGAGTCTTGGTAACTGCTACCATTGAGTCTTGGTAACTGCTTCCATGCGTCTTGGAAACTGTCCCCATAGAGTCTGGGTAATGCCATCATTGAGTCTTGGTAACTGTCCACATTGAGTAAGGTAAATTGTCCCCATTGAGTCTGTGTAATTGTCCCTATTGTGTCTGGGTAACTGTCCCCATTGAGTCTGGTTGACTGCCCCCATTGAGTCTGGGTAAATGTGCCCATTGAGTCTTGGTAACTGCTGCCATTGAGTCTTGGAAACTGTCCCCATAGAGTCTGGGTAACTGTGCCCATTGAGTCTGGGTAACTGTGCCCATTGAGTCTGGGTAGCTGTCCCCATAGAGTCTGGGTAACTGTCACTATTGAGTCTTGATAACTGCTACCATTGAGTCTTGGTAACTGCTATCATTGCGTCTTGGAAACTGTCCCCATAGAGTCTGGGTAACTGCCATCATTGAGTCTTGGTAACTGTCCACATTGAGTAAGGTAAATTGTCCCCATTGAGTCTGGTTGACTGCCCCCATTGAGTCTGGGTAACTGTCCCTATTGTGTCTGGGTAACTGTCCCCATTGAGTCTGGGTGATTGCCCCCATTGAGTCTGGGAAACTGTCCCCATTGAGTCTGGGCAACTGTCCCCATTGAGTCTGGGTAGTTGTCCCCATTGAGTCTGGGTAGCTGTCCTCATTGAGTCTGGGTAACTGCCCCATTTTAGGTCTGGGTAACTGTCCCCATTGAGTGAGGGAAACTTTCCCCATTGGG
This sequence comes from Mya arenaria, assembly GCF_026914265.1. NCBI lineage: Eukaryota > Metazoa > Mollusca > Bivalvia > Myida > Myidae > Mya > Mya arenaria. The sequence goes on along the minus strand of NC_069132.1, from coordinate 54,238,875 downwards.
TATGGCCCCCGTTAACTGTCCCCACTTACTCTGGGTTATCAATTACTAAACAACATTACATTAACGCTCTTGTAAGGTGGAAGATAATCGGTCACAAAAAAAGTCCAAAAGCAATCAACAAGTTGTTAGGTGTAAAAAATAAGAATAAGACGGAAACGGAAACGGACATTTCTCTTTTGTCACACGTTTTTGGAAATATATCGAGGAACAATGCACTCCTAAAATTCATAGTTAAGTTATAAACAGTAAAATGTGTTAAGCAATGTTTTAACAACAAAATATCTGCACTTGAAATCAGAATTGGTTAATTAATAAATACTGGCTATAAAAGGAGTTATCTATATTTACCACAAAATTGTGTAACCTGTGTTTATTTTATCTAATAATCTTAAACTTTTATGACAGGTAAATCATTTTGTTTTGTGTATCTTAGTTACAGTCTGTAAATAACTCATACATTATGTAACGAATAAACTATTATTTGCTGAGATTTTCACAGATGTGCAGTAGTTAACTGGGTTTGCAGGACATGTGTGTATAAATGTAACAGTGGATCGATACATGTGGATGCGTTACTCTCCAGGTTGTGCCTTAAAACAATGTCATAGTAAATGTTAAGACTACTGGTCATCTCACTTAACGTTTCATTACTGTTCCGGTTGTACCTTTAAACACTAAATAAATAAACAATGTCATGGTTAATGTTAAGTCTACCGGGCTTCTCCCTGTATATTTCATTACTGTCCCGGTTGTACCTTTAAACACTAAATAATAACAATGTCATAGTTAATGTTAAGAGTACCGGGCTTCTCCCTGTACATTCCAGTACTGCCCCGGTTGTACCTTTAAACACTAAATAAATAAACAATGTCATAATGAATGATTAGACTACCTGGCTTCTGCCTGTACACTATATTACTGTCCCGGTTGTGTTCGTTGTCACGTTTAATGAAATACGCCAAAAATGCATCATATCAAATTAGAATAATTAGAAATGTCTTTTGGGACTATCCCGACCCCCTCTTCTCTGCTACATTTTAAACCATAAAATGATTTAAATTTCGGTTCTTAGGAAGGTTGTATCACAAATGGTTGCACCTCACAGCTAGGCTCCCTCTTACGTCAATTTCTAGACCTTCCGCTGGTTGTATCTTTCAACAACGTCATTGTTAATGTAAAGACTTTTGGGGGTTTTCCATGTACACTCCCACTTATAAGGATGGAACCAACACGAGGAATGCTATATACGTCAAAATAAAATATATATTTCTTGTCGTCGATGACGGCGTCAGCAACACAACATCATAGAATTTGACGAGCTTAGTGTCTTGTACAGATATTACTTAAGTATGTTTATACGATTTACATGATGCCGCTACTGTAAATATAATACCCCATATAATAAATCCAACGTAAACGGAAAGTACTTAAAAATGGAACTTTCCTTTTAATTTGCGTATTAGGTTATAACAGAACTGCTGATCGTTGTTATATTATTCTGAATTATGTATTTATATTTGCATCTCATGGATACAAATTCTAGATTAACACTACTATAATATTATTTTAAATTTGTTTAAATATACATTTTGAAAACGAAAGCGAAAAAGAACAGGAAATCATACGATATTTTATATTTCTTGTAGAAATGCATTTCGTTTCATGAACATATGATAACGCTTGTTTCCCATGATAGAGGCGAGCGATATGATCACTTGTAAACTACGCGAATTTAATGCTACAGGTTTCTATTTCGGAAGTCAGTCAGAGGGAACAACAACACCGGGACTACACTCAATATTGACGAATTAATCTGCTCAAACAAAACCAACATCATGTCCTCCTGGTCTGAAAGGGAAGCCGGGAAAAAAACTTGCTGATAATAAAGGAAGAATCGTCCACAATATCATCTTATTCAGGTGATTAGAATTGACTCACCTATACCAGTCATAAGTTATGTATTTCATGTAGTTGAGAGTAAAAGCCGTGTATCATATGTCATCACATAATGGGCAATAATGGGCTATTCTTACAAAACCAAATCAATAGAAAATACCTTGCTCTTCTACTCCAGTGTCCCTTCGCATTGCCCTTCTAAAATGTATGACCTTGTGTTCGTGTGTTAGTGAAAGTCACTTCTGTTAGAACGCCAAGAGTGGATTGGGCAACTGGCGGCCGGCTACTGGCCGACATCAGCACTGCTCAGAGACACAAGGAAGTGTGGGTGTTTTCTTGTTCCTGATGGACACTTTGACAGCCGTGTCAAATATTTTAAATGGAGAGTTTCTCCTATTTTTATTAGAGAACATTGATGCTTAGCATGAATACATAAAAGCTTAAATGTAATGAGGGACTGGAGATTCTTAAATCTCACGTCATTAACCCCCTAAAAATCACAAAGGAAAGCTGATTAGTTTTCACTAAAAAATTGCACTCATTTTCGCCGCGGAAAGGTTGCTGCCCGTATATGTGGAGAGAAAATCTCCTGATGGAATGTATTGTTTATTGTCACATTCCATTGCTTGATTGGACAAATACCGGTATGTGCCCGCACTACATTGTAGCAAACTTTTCTAAGATCCCTTTAAACATCATTGATATCCACTTAGCAATACTTGCGTACATATAGCAGATAATTTGGGCAACCGGATGGTGATCGCAAATATCAGAACTATTCGCTACAGTGAGTTGTGGCATGTATCGACAAACAAAAGTGCGTGTAGGTGGTGACGTGTCTTTGCGCACATCACAATGAATAAGGCCATTCAGATTATTCTGTCTAAGACGTCCCATTGGATGCCTAAATAAATCGGCCTAAATCTTCAAACATTACGTGCAGATGTACACGAGTTCTCGAATTCTTCTAGTGAAAAATATTTCTCTACATTTTAAAACAATTTCTCGGTAGTTTGGCATCCATTGTTGCATCATGCTAAATACGGAGTGGCTGTGGTGACAAAAAATAGTTTATGTAGGTGGCTAAGTGTACATGCTCACTTCAACATTAATACGGATTTTCAGTTTATTATGTCTAAGACGTCTGATTTCATGCCTGAAGATATGATTTCATATTACGGTCTATATCTTAAAACATTACGTACATATGTTCATGGGCTGCCGTTTCCATTAAGAGAACAATATTTTGACTGTATTTTTAAACAAGTGTTGAGTGTTTTGGCATCCACTGCTGCATCATGTTGCATACGGAATAGTTGTGTTGTTCCTAGAAATATACTGTCTCTGTTTGAAAGTTCCCTAGAAACGAATGCGGCGTCATCAAGACTGAAGTGGGATTCTTTTCTCTTCTGTCATAATGAGCTTGAATGAGCAGCTGATGTGCTGAATGGTGTTAAACGACAGCGTGCATGCTGTATGTGGATAAGCAATAATGGATCCTTTAGATACAAAACGTCACAATCCACTGTGCACTACCCGTGTTTTTAACAACGATGATGTTTTCTTAACAAATGAGTTCGCTACTTGAGACAGGATGCATTCTGTGTACCACCGATAATGCACTACGAGATGGGGGTAAGGCGAGGATATCAGACAAAGAGATGTGAGTGAATTTGTTCGGATGAACTGGGCCGTGGTGGATGCCCTACCCTACCTCTACTACCTGCAGTACCCTACGTTTCGCTGTCTCAGCCGGCTAGGAAGACAACTACACTTTTTAAGAAACTTCAAGAGCTATACCTTTGACTCCAACGTATTTTTTCAGCTCAACCACTTGGAGACGTACGCCCACCTGCTGGAGCATTGCATGGAATCGGAGGGCCGCCCTGAAGTGGCGCTACAATAATTCAATAAAATCGTCGAATTGATACCTTGGAACAACGCTGCGCATTGGCATATTTACAGATGAATTGTGGATGCAAGATTTAGATTTGAAGAGGCATACCTTAATACAACACTTTTTTAATGTTTTCTAACAACAATATACAGAGATTCTTTTAATTAAATGAATCTCATTTAAATCCAACGCATTCTTATTTTATATGATGAGTGTTATAAATCAACAGCGCAATTTCTTATTTATTATTTATTGATAACTTAACTACATTGAATGCAATAAAAGTTGAATATATATGTGAAAAGAATGTTAAACAGCACGCTTTTAATACATTTTTATTGATTTATAAACTCTGTTTCATGGCAAATTCACATTGTACTACCTAAAATGCCGTACATTGAATCAACAGTCAAACGTTACCGTTTCTAAGGATCAGTTACACTTATAAAAGCCATTCTATTCAATTTACATACAAAAACATTACTATTATTGTAAACTGTCATCAAAGTTTAAATAAGATATATATATAAGTCTTTATTAGCACTTGAAAATTTTGCAGAACATGCTTCATTTCGCCAATAAGGTATAGTACTGAATTTGCAACAGATGACGATTTCCCGCTTCTACTGAGAAGTATCAGAATGAATACTAAATGGCCTAACTTTAAATTTTAAAGCGCTGAAAACGTTGAAAAGCTATAGGCGCGACAGGCCTCAATTTACTTTTTAACAATTATGTGGACATGCAATAAAAACAAATAAACTTATTTTGAGTGGCCGCAAACTGTAACTGTTAAGTGCCTGTCATTACCTGTAGAACATGTACATTAACGAACTTTTTATGCAATTAGCTAGTTTGATAACAGTTACTGAAAAACCTCAATGTACTAGGATATATGAACATTGCGTTGATAAAGCAAGTTTATTGCTAGTATGAAGTTGATTAAATGAAACGCGATAAAAGCTGATGGCGTTTTGACTATTTGTAGCAGGTAAAGTAGGGCCGGTCCCTTTAGTCAACACATTTTCATTTCTTGCGTAATTATCTATAATTTCCTATTCCCCTTGGTTCCTCACCAAAATTTATTTAAAGGCGCACTATAAAGGTTCATGATTTTTATTTTTATTTGAATGCATTATCCTGTTAAACTCATTTAAATGGAAGCGGCGTAGACTGTGCTATGTTTCATTTAAAATCAGAAATCCTTTTATTAATTTTCCTTCCAAGGGAGGTTAATCAATTAAAATTACACCATTTAACTAAATGAGTTGACGTTACTCATAATATCTGATGTTGAAAGCAAGTAGGCTAATTGGGTCTATCGGAAAGGTGTTCTTGGATAGATGGATGATTATGGATGGATTGATGGATGACGGATAGATGGATGGATGGATACACCAACACTTGTATCAAAGTTATTAATAAATATGTGTTTATTTGGTTTCCTAGAATGGTGACGAGTAATTACTGATAAAAGGCTTATTTCTATTTTCGCACAAATTGCGAAAGATTTCATTTAATGTTTTTATCATAAAACGAGCCGGTCTATCTACATAAACTTGGATTTTGGATTATACACGTTTTATTGGGCATTTTTCACAGAAAATAAATGACTGGTATGTATATCTTATGTTTCTTAAACGTTATCCATGGTTTCTATCGTTAAGAAGCACAAACCCTGTTTGTTTTTTCATGTTAAATGGTTATTGAGATTTTTATAAGCGTTATTCCGTATTCGAGTAAGCATTAATCAATAAATCATTTGTACGTTTTTGAACTATCAACAATTGATAAAGTTGAACATGATTGTAAAATAAAACTGCACACGAACATTGCCATTTCAGATTAAAAGGTTAGCCAAGGTAATAAAATTAATCAGTCATAAGACCATTTGGAGAAAAAGTGTCATCATCCTTATGAAAGGACGATGGAAGCAGTAACATCAATCAACTATAGTGCAGAAGACACTAGTAAGAGCAGTGGTTCCATTCCATGTTGTTGCTGCCTGGGCACGATCTTGACAGTTGCCATTGTAGCAGTACTTATGTTTGTCTACTTCGTCTATATTCGGAGTGACGTCATACATACCGGGCCCAGATTTCTCGAAACTTCTTAAGCTTAACTGGCATAAGTCGCTTATTTCAATTAGCCAAAATGCATACTGAAAATGGATTTTGATCAATGATGAATGGTTTATTCTGGTAATCATACAGAGTATTCCTACATAATTTCTTAAATATCTTGAAGAAGTAAATATAACACATTTTATGGAACAACGAAAATAGTGAGATTAGCTTAATCCTGTTATAAGGGACTTAAGAAGTTTTGAGAAATTGAGGCCGGGTGATTTATTAATGTATGATTGTTTCCTTTTCTTCAAAAATCCTGTATGTCATATTTATTTATGAATATACATAACTATATTAAAGCATTAAAATATAAATCATTTGCAAATGTTTAAGTTGGGGCAATTATACGAAGAAATATTGTATCATAGATTTGCTTAGATTCGGTGTGGAATTTTACGGTAAAGTGTGACACCGTCACCGTTATAGCATCTGTTTTAAACTATCCATAATCTATTTTCTTTTGTTGCGTGTGTGTTCTATTTGTTGTGTGTGTGATGCTTATACGCTTGTGTGTCTTATTCATTGTCATTTGGGTCCTTGCCGTGTGCCTCTTAAAAGGGATTTGTTCCGATTAATGTGCTTGTCACTGTAGTTTTTATTGTATTATTAAAGTATGAAGAATTGAGTGTTAAACCTCGTACGCTTTGAGTAATATAAAATACAAGTACATGAAAAGTGCCTGTTTTCCAATAAATCTTCATATCTGTCAGCCTTGATGTTTAAACACACAAAAAACAAACAACCAACAACAGAAGACGTAAAATACCCGTACATACAATAGTTTAAATATGGTTAAAGTGTTACATTCAAGAGTCAATCAAAATTGACCAATCAAAGTTCGTTTTTCACCTTTCTCCTTTGGTTAGTGTTTTATAACAATATATATGGTACACATTGGGGTTCGAAATTAACTTCGACCTCATGCCTCGTCCATTGGTGAGGGTAAATTCACCTCCTTCCTGTAGGACTTAAACCCCCTCGGATGATGCGTTGGGTCAAGCCATAAAACACACTGAGCAGGGGCACACCTTGTACAATCTAAAATCAACACGGTGACGAGTGAGTCAGCCAATCTCTTAAACAGTGATAACTGTAAGGCAAGGGAAGTAGCCGCTGCGTAATGAAGTTGGTGACTGAACGCGTTATACGTTTAAAACGGTTTTAAATGTCTGTCGCACACGTAGACAAAATGTACATGCGCTATTGTACATGTAGAAACACATAAACGGAGAAGTTTGAAATGAATTTAAATGTGTACCTGTATCTTATGTGATCATAAATCCATTTCCTCGTGCTGATGCATTTCTTTACTTGTACAATATTAACATAAATGGATAACATAGTGCACAAAATGTAGTCCACACGTACCCGTACCCGTACCGGTACAAGTAGAATATTGCAACCTCACTATGTTATGGATGTAGCGGATCCGTGGTTAAGTAGAAACACACTTGACCTGATGCAGGGGTCGCTTGTTTGATTCCCCTCTGCATCACTATATATACTAATTTTGTTCCGGAGGACGTTAAATGGTGTCCCATGTGACAGTGCTATACATTGGAACCAGGGTAGCTCTAACCAGCGTTACATTTTGTCTGTGAAATATGCTCTAAAAAGCTAATATGACTAACAATCTTATCAGAGCACTCGCCGGATGGGATTTTCCCGAGTGCAAGTATTATAAATGTACACAGTATATGGTTTATATGGTACACAGCTGTACACACTATTACGTTAACCAGTTAGTATGTAACGTTTTAAGTGGAATTCGCAAGCCATAACTAGATAACCTGTTAGCGCCTAAATCTGGAATGCATTTGTAGCTAAGTGGTAACACGAATCTAATTACGTTAGCCAGTTAGAATGTCACTTATTGAGCTGAATCCGCAAGCCATAACTAGATAACCTGTTATCCCCTAAATCTGGAATGCATTTATAGCTAAGTGATAACACGAATCTAGTTACGTTAGCCAGTTAGAATGTCACTTATTAAGGTGAATCCGCAAGCCATAACTAGTTAACCTGTTAGCGCCTTAATCTGGAATGCATTTATAGCTAAGTGCTCACACGAATCTAATTACGTTAGCCAGTTAGAATGTCACTTATTGAGTGGAATCCGCAAACCATAACTAGATAACCTGTTTATGTTATACAGCTCAACAGGGTAATAGGTGGCCGTTCTGGGCACTTTTAAGCCTGTTTGTAGTCTTACGATACATATCTTACCAAAAAAGTATCGCGAATATAAACTAGATAGCTAGATAGTTATCGCGAAAATTAAAAAGTTAGCACGAAACAATCTTACGGCAAAAAGTATGCCATATAGGATTACAAGACCCGGTTTACAGTAAATGCTTTAGTTCATGGGTTTAATTTGGCCTTCACTAGTGGATATACGGAGGTTGTGGCTGAATTCAATTTCAAGATAACTTTATGTATGTCAATAAAGGTGACAAAATAATAGATTCATTTAAATAAACACAAAAATAAAAGCACTAAAATTCACCATAAAAGACGGGAAATAGTTTTTTATAAATATATATTTATAATTCGATTATAAGGGAATAGCAGGATAGTCAGATCATAGATCTGATGTACCGTGTGCGATTTGGCTTGAATTATTTATGAGGCATTTTCATTGTTTACGCAAGGTACATGATGCTTTTCCGTAAATATGCTGACGATTGATATAATTAAACCGGGTCCGCATTATCAGTACAATAATTAATGTCAGCAGTCCAAACCACTAGGCCATGGAGGCTACTGACAAGAAGATTTGTCTCATGGACTATGGGCTAGCTCCAACTGATTCAGGACCAATACATAAATACAATACGCTCTGTTTCGATGTCTTTATTCAATCGAAATTAGTCTGAAATCGGTATAGTTTTAAACAATTATTTGATACCAAGATAAAACAGGTGATCCATAGTGTTTATGTACATCTGTACATTGAACTTACTTTTCCATGAAAATTGCTTTAAATACAGGTGAGTATAAATCATAGTACCATCTTTCTAAACTAAGTTGATATTAAGTAATATGACAGAATTGCAATCAATGTTTGAGTAAATATTATTTAAACTATTTATTAAAATATGCAAGGTGTGTATTTCAAAACCCTTGATTAGAAACTGCAATACTTCAAAGATAAAACTTATTTCAAAATAAGGTCAGATATTGCAAAATATGTCGATAAGTCAAAAAGCACACTTGCTGGTTTATTATCAAACATTAACAAAGAGATAACGTAAAAACAAAACAAATATGGAGTTGAGGAAAATAGTTTTTATTGTTTTAATCGTTGCTTTTGTTTGAAGATATGGTACCTTTTTAACTATTCTCAACGCGAATAAAAAAACAACGCAAAACGACAAAAAATACTTGGGAATAAAGGTGTGTTTTTTAAACTAAACTTTCAGTAGCATTTGAACAGAGTCCTGGGACTCAGAACCTTAATCGGGGGCATAGCTAGACCTATATTTATTTGGATTCATATTTGTTCGAGGGGGGGCATGCATCCCCCCCCTGAAATTTATAAAATACAATGGGGCAATCTAGTGCATAATAACTGTTTTGAGGTGCTTTATTTAGTACTGGGAAATGGACAGTTTAAGGCTATTTAATCTAAAAAGTCCATATCCATATTGTCTAACAGAGGTCTAATTTTCCATCCTTCTTGCCATTGTACTGCATAATTCTATTCTCAATGTCAATGCCCTATGTCTGTAACATCATGTAAAGTCAAATACGAATACTGTAAATGCTTTGTGAATTGCTTTAATGTTTGTCAGAATCATGTGTATTCAGTCTGGAACTCGAGAATAGGCAGTAAATAGTTCAATTTTAAATAGCGTTAACAGAGAGCTAATGGATGTTTATGTTTTCAGTATTGCGATTAAAAATAGAGCATATTCTGTCGCATTTATAAAACAATTATTTACATCTGAGCTAGCATAAATAATTTACGATAATTTGTCGTTGAAATAAGCATTTTGTTGACATTTTACAACAATTAATCACAAACAATATCTGGTGATCGAATCCCTTTAATTTGATTGCTAATAAGGCGTAAAAATGTTCCAGGTTTCAATAATAGGCTAGTGGTCGAAATTTTTTTATTAGGTCAATTGTTTCTTAAGATTTTTCTGTTACCAAAAACTATAAATTATATGCTTAAGAACGTCTATTCAATCGGCCATTTAATGTTAAGGGTCGGGGCAAAAGGGGTAGTGAGCAACCTGAAACAAACATTAATATCTTACGCCTTAGTACCAGTAGGCAAGTACCTGTTTAAAAACATACCAAATAGCAAGTATATTTAGCTTAAGAAAATATATTGCATAAAATATAAAACATCTTTTAGCTCTCTTTTGGGGAATACAGCTCTACATAAGTTAAATCAAACTATTCATACATTATTTGCAACAATATTTCGAAACCAAAGATTGGAAACGTTAATACTACCCGGATTTGTCGGATTTCAAAATAAACGCAGCCATTTCCAAATATGTCGATATATAAATATGCCAAGTTGTACGATGTGTTTATAGTTTAAAAACAAATATGGCGCTGAGGAGAGGAGTTTATATACTTTTAATCGTTGCTTTGAGCATTTTATTTGAAGGTAATTGTTCTTTTTATTATCAGTATTGAGATTATAAATAATTTTCTTCATCGCAAATAACATATATAGATATTGCTAATAGTTCACGTTAAAAGAAAAAGTGCATTGAGAGTGTTGTTAAAATAAAATGAAAGTATTTTTTATAGTGTGTTAAATTAATAGATATCTATAATGCATAAAAAATAATCAATATAAGTTGTATATTGGCACTAAATTGCTGGATTATTTTGCAAACAAAATATGTTTATTAATTCAAAAACTTCTTCATAAAAAAGTTTCCATGTATTTTTTGTTCAATGTCTTTTCATTTAAACAGACGTCCATCCAAAACCGTTCAAAATACTATTCAAATAGCCGTCATCTGGATAAAGGGTCTGGAGCCGTTTTGATACAGATCGATGAAGTTAAATTATCTTATTGCCATAGTTTTATTATTTTGCAACATATTTGAGTGAAATTAGCTATAAGCAGTATATGAAATGAACACAAACATGAGGAAATAAAAATAATCAAATGTTACAATTTGTGACGTTTATACAGATTTCAGTTATTTGAAAAAGGTTGATACATTTTTTAAATTTCAAACATTATCATGATTAATATAACTTAGTTGACTCAAATGATGATAAACGCATATAATATGTATACAGATAAATAGGTATAGCGATATATTTTTTTTTTTGGGGGGGTGGGGTGGGGGGTGGGAGGGGGTTAACTTGGGAATTTGTGGCCGCGTATTTATTCATTAAACGTAGTTGTTTATTAAAAAGATATTAATAAAGGATGCTATTTTTTCATCTGTACACAAATCAAATTTTCTTTGTTTTATTTTGATCATTTAAATGTTATGAGTTAAACATGATAGAGCATTTTTTCATTAACCTTTCTTGGGCGCCTTTATAGTTACGACAATGATCCTGTTTTGAAATGACCCCCTGTTTTTCTTTGAACATTGCTCTTCTTATACTAATAATCGCGGCTATAAAAATAACTGCAGAGTCAAAGTATTTAGCTCATCAAACAGAATTAAAACATTGCTCTTAATGTCACAAATAATAAGGTTTCCTGATTAATTTAATAAAGGATATCGATAAAAGTGTATTGGGTATGAATATACGACATACCTTGATAAATTATCTTGTAACCTTTGGATGAACTGTGTGCTCTCAAACTTAGGCCAAACCAATTATTAATGTTTGTTTTTTGGTCGATTTGATTGGAGTTATTAACTGAGACATTTAGCGCCATCTTATATGGAATTAGTGTAGTACAACAAAATAAAAAATAACCCTAACATATAATTTATCAGAGTTTTATTAAGAAAAGACTTTGTAAAAACGCACTCTTACTACCAAATAAGACAAACCACAACTAATTCAATTGCCTAAATTTACCGCAAAGGGTGAATATATACAACATTAAATCACTGGTTCTTATGAAGAACGTTTTTTGAGAGAAAGGTGCAAAGCCGCTGTATTTTTACCTTTTGTGTTGTGACGATAGTTGTTCACTGTTAATATTTAAGCACTCACCAGTCATTTAATGTTTGCACGTTTTCAACTATTAAATACACAGTAAAAATCTTAGTGTGTATACCACGTGATAAATTGCGTCATAAATGCTACGTCGGAAGGCAATATCTTGCTTCGACTGAAGACTTAAAACAATGATAACTTTTTATTTACTTTACCATTTTAAATGAAACATAGCGTAGTATATGCCGATAACGGAGCCCCGCCTTAGGTCTTTTACCAAATTTTGATTGAGAGTTTAGTTTCTTATAACACTTTTTCACGATTCGGCTGTCTGACGGAGCACTGTCAAAACATTGTTTTGGAAACAGGTTTTTCGAAGTGTTTGATGAAACTATCCACCTTATCAAACTCTGGTTATAAAACAAAGGTGGGGCTCTTTAAGCCGCATAGACCGGCCTTTGTTTCATTTAAAATGGTGTAGTAAGCGAAAAGTTATCTTCGATTTAAGTCTTTAATTTAAGCAAAATATTGCCTTCCGGCGTAGCATATATGACGTAATTTATCACGTGCTATACACACACTGAATCTTGTTATCAGTTATTCATAGAGTCCATTAACTTTGGAAACAGTTTGGAACAGTTTTGAAAATTGAAAATTGGGCATATGCTGTATAAATTGTAGTTAATTCCAGCTTACATTGTGTTTAAAAAAGATCACATTAAAATCTGTCAACATTTTGTATTGTCGATTTCCAATGCAGTTAACATATACACGGCGTCAGAACTGTCAGTGGTGTCCATGAACTTTTGGATAACTTTTTTGCCAGCCCAACTGCGTTCATATCCCCGATAACTACATCAATCCCACAATTTATTAGTTATATTTATACCAATACTTCATTCTTTCATTCAAGATTTTTTTTTAAAATACTTCATTTCATTTAAGAATACCTAACAGTAATTCTTTCTCACCTCACCCATTCTGTACATAAACGACCCGACTGTAACCGGATACATATTATCAATTGAAGTCACAATAACTTGTATTCACTTTAAAACGTAAAACTGAAACACAAATGACAACAATTCATTTAACATATCATAAAATAACCCTTTGTTAAATGTTAATATATTTTTACGGGACTTGCTCACACAATACAAACAATAACAAGATCAATGATTTTCCTGTTTATTGTTAAGAGATGATTCGCGATCCGAATAAATTCTAAGATGTTCCTTTCATCGGATGATAACCGCAATTGCCCAAAAGGCAGTTCATTAAAGGAATGAAAGTTGAGGTGCAAATTAATATATAAACGGCGTCAGAACTGTCAGTGGTGTCCATGAACATTTTGATAACCTTGGTTCGTGTGTCTTACTAACGGCTTCCAAGACTCAAAACCGGAAGGCGGATACTAAACAAACAAAATCCCGTGAATAACGAACATACTAATGCCTTTTAACTAACCGTTTACAATACTTCCTACAGTTAGCGAGGTCGATTGTCGTGGCGGGCGTGGTGGCGGAAGCAGAAGTGGTTCGAGGGTGAGGGGATATAGGGGTGGAGGCGGCGCTGGGGGCGGAACTTTAGCCTGGTACTGGTACCTCGTCATTTTTGGGGGCGTGGCTATCATAGGGGCTGCGGGCTATTTTATTTTGAAGTTCTGCCTCCGCAGATGATCCGGATGATGCATGCTTTAAGCCCAATGTAACTTCTTAATCCCCTACGCCCGAAGCTTGTACCCGAAAAGTGTTAATCTACAGGATTTAAATGCGTTCAACCATGATAACCATGTCGCTGCATAGTCTTTGAAGAAGTGTGTTTCTTGTTTTAATGTGCCATTATACATAACTGTTACTGAAGCCAAACTACCTCGTTTTATCACCAAGAGGTGAATATGTGTGGACAGACAAACATTCAATTTATGGTTTAATGTATTTGAGTGTATTTCATTTGGACGCATATTCGGTATAATTTATACTGTTTTATTAAGCTGGAAAGTATACTTGAATACTGCTACTTAATATTTTATACAGTTGTCATTAGTTATACGTTATCTATGACTTTATTCTAGTCATTTTAGTGAGTTGGTGCTATTTTGGTTTAGCCGGTTATGCAATTGAAAACACTTATTGTATCATTATTTTACTCTATGATATCAAAATTACAGAAAAAATAAAGATTCAAAAATGGTTTTATTGGGGTGCGCCGGAAGAGTCAAGGAACTATTTGAAAACTGACAACAAAAACTCACACACACAAGGACTCATATACAAACTAAAGGATAATTTAACTATTAAGCCTTTTGATGAATCACGTGACTAATGATATTAAAAATCTTGAACTTCAAACAAATTCTTGTTATTCATGAGCATATTCATGTATCAACATTTGTTGAAGGGATCCAGTCGTCAGTATCTTTGTTGCATCTCTCCTAATGATTAGCCACACTATAGTTCGTCATGCAAAAGAAAAGTGCATTTTTTACAAAAACTTGAGCGAGTCCCTTTAAAATTGGTGCTTATTATGAAATGACAAGGATAACGTCGTTCTTTAAATGCTTACCAGCTTCTATTGTTGCTGCATGTCTTTCTATTAAAAAAAAATAACACTTGTAGTTTATGTTTAAATATGCCTTCGACTAATCAGTCGCCATTTTTAAGGCAAAATCGGGCAACGATCCAACGACAGCTCTTTAAATATTTGCATTCGTTTGCCCATTACGTTACATATTCGATTTTTTTAATTTATATTATACTATACCCTACTCACTAGCCAACTTTGATCATGACATATTAATGCATTGAAATATGTTTTTTATACGTACTTTAAAATATATGTACCTTATTTTGATTTATATTTACATTCGTTATACGTACATTAAAATACATGTACCTCCTTTTGATTTCTATTGATATTCGTTATACGTACATTAAAATGCATGTACTTCCTTTTGATTTCTATTTATATTCGTTATACGTACATTAATATGCAGGTACTTCCTTTTGATTTCTATTTATATTCATCATTTCTTATGCTGGTTATTGTGTTCATATTTACTTATATTAGAACTGTAGTGTAAAATGTCATGTTTATTGCAAGTCACATGAATTTGCATTATATTTACCTCAGGCATATGTTAACTATAATATTAATATGTAATAAACGTTGCTATCTAAATGGTAGTTTTCACTTTTCTTATAAAACAGTGACATATATACATTATGGACATATAAATTAATAAAGCAGCCTGTATTATTTATCTTAATAACATCAGTGGTCGGAATTAGCACTAGTGCGACAGCAAAACAAACTAGTATATTTTCTCTTGGGCTAGCGAAAATCCTCAAAGTACTAGCCCGAAGTGACAAAAATCCTTATTTCACTTTTGTACCAGCCAAACCATAATGTTAATGTACTGGTTAATACTTTCACTGTGGTTGACTTACAATCCGGCCTAAACCGCTTATATCAATGTGATGCTTCCCAATATCCAATGGTGATCGTTGTTTATAAATACTATTTGCGATTGAGATCACAATGCACAATTTATTTGATTCTTAAATTTCGGAGAAAAGTCATCCTTTTTTCAACAGGTGGATATGGTGATATTCATTTTGATGATATTAAATGCCAAGGAATTAATAAGTGCCACCTCAAAATTGCACCAAGATTTAAGGCTACGTCAAATAGACAAACGCATTGGAGCTGCAAGGTGTATTTCTCAAAAAAGGTTGAATTTGATCAAATGTTAATTGAATTTAAAAATGGCCACAACATTGCAAAGAAACACAAGCCCTTCTCTGCTATTGTTTACATTTTTCAATTACTTCAGTGACACATTGTGAACTCTCCAGTGACTTATCGTGACATTGTTTTAAATATGACTTTCATCTTTAATATTTTCTAAAACATATTTTGTACCTGTATATATATGTTACAGTTAGTTTTTTTTTAATGTGTTCTCTTGATGCATGTTTGGTTAATATATTAAGAAAAATATTTGGGCTTGTGAATTTTAGTTTAGGAAAGTTTAATTTTTGATTTATTGGCCCGACTAGCTGGTGACTACATACCTTTATTTCTATGACTGTAACATAACGGCATATCAAATGTTTACTTATGAGCTTACAGTGACTTTAAGTGTGCGTGGGGGTGGGGTCGGGTTGAAGCAACGATTTCCTATTGTATTTACATGTTAGGATTGTATTTATTGATAATCGACTAACATGGTTTTACCCAAAACATTTGACATTCACCAAGTTAAAAGTATGTTTGATAAGGTGTTTCAAATATTTGTTAATGATCTTAAGATGGTCAATCATATTTAAATGTTATCGTGAGGCGTGCTGACATTTAACATAGCTTGAGATGAGTTGGTTGTCGAATGCCATAGTCGAGTGTTAACATTGCCTCCTTTCACTTTCGGATACTTATAACTAAGTCATCTGTCATCTGTCATGACTCATATATTAAATATAAATTTCTATCACGAGTATTTTAGTAAATGTCGTTTTCGATTAAAATACTTCTAAAATACTAAAAAGATTAAATGTGTTTTAAAAGGCTTAATATAAGAAGTAGGTGTCAAAAAGCTTTAAGGAAACCTCTTTTGAATAAAATATATGTGCCTTCGTAGATAGACCCTTAAGTGATGGGTTCGAGAATTATATGTTCGAAACTTGTGAATCAAACTCACCAGCGGAACCACATCTACTACGAAAGACACGCATTGAGGCATATATCTGCCTTGAAAATAATATAGAACGAACACCAAATTAAACCATAGCATAACCTTATATACAAACTAACCTCATATCAAACCATAAGCTAGCACCATATCAAACCATAAGCTTTGCTCATATCAAACCATAAGCTTTGCTCATATCATGCTATAAGCTAACCTCATATCACACCATAAGCTTAGCTCATATCATGCTATAAGCTAACCTCATATCAAACCATAAGCTTTGCTCATATCAAACAATAAGCTTTGCTCATATCATGCTATAAGCTAACCTCATATCACACCATAAGGTATACTCATATCAAACCATGGTGTTATATCATATCAGACCATGAGGTAACCTCTTGTCAAACCATAAAGTTAACTCATATTTAAGTGTAAAGTAACCTCATATCAAAAATATATATCCTCATAGCAAACCATAAAGTACCCTAATACAAAACCATAAGGTAACCTTATAGCCAACCATGAAGTTACCGCAAAGCAAATCATAAGATAACTCATATCAAACCATAAGTTAACCTCATATCAAACAATAACTAACTCATATTAAACCATAAGGTAAACTTATAGCAAACCATATAGTAACTCATATCAAACCATCAGCTAACCTCATCTCAAACAATAAGGTAACCTCATATCAAACCGTAAGTTAACCTTATATCAAACCATAAAGTAACCTCATAACAAAGTCAATGTAACCTCATATCCAAAAACACGAGGTAACCTAAAATTAAACATAAGGTAACCTAATACCAAAACATAAGGATGCCTCAAAACAATAAGGTAACTCATGTCAAACCATAAGTTAGTCTTATACCAAACCATAAGGTAACACATACCAAACCATGAGCTAATCTCATATCAACCCATAAGATAACTCATATCAAACCTTATGGGAACCTTATACAAAACCTCAAGGTAACCGCATATCAAAACATGACGTTACCTAAATTTAAACCATAAGGTAACCTCATACAAAACCATTAAGTAACCTCATATCAAATCATAAGGTAACCTCATATCAAACCATTAGTAGACCTCATACAAAACAATAAGGTTATCTCATATCAAAACATGAAGTAACCTTAAACCAAACCATAAGGATGACTCAAGCGAAACCATAAGGAAACCATATACCAAACAATAAGGAAGCTCAAAAACTCATATCAAACCATAAGGTACCATGGTAATTTCATATCAAACCATTAGGATGCCTCAAACTAAACCAAAAGGTAACCTCATATCAAACCATGAGGCATTCTCATAAGCCATAAGGTAACCTCATATTAAACCTTATGGTAACCTTATATCAAAACATGAGGTAACCTAAAACCAAACCATAAGGTAGCCTCATACCAACCTCATAGGTTACCGCAAGACAACACCAATTTCAACCAGATACCTACATCAGCAACACAAGAGTTACAGACATTCATTGTAACCACTCGCGTTAAACATCACCATCCAGCCATCTCCTCCCAGTGCGGAACTCAGTTCATAAATGTTTTAACATTGGACATTGTGTAAATGTGTGTCGACATCCGGTTTTTGTCCTTGACGTTTTTCCTTTGGTAGTTATGCCTTTGGTAGTTGGCATTAAACTGATAATTTTACGTATTAAAAACTACATGTGTTGGAAGTGAAAGAATACCACTATGTAATATCAATAATTCAGAAATCTGGTCCGTCAATCTTTAAGCATATGCCTATTGTATCCAACTAACGGATTTAAAACTTTAAGCAATACATATTTTTATTTTAGAAACACGATCATCATAATCAAATAAGGAAACTTGGAACTCTCTTATATATTAAAAACAATTAAATAAGAATTATATCAAACTGTACGATTGTTAAAATCACCCTAGACTATTATCTTGCTACCATAACGCGAGGATGAGAGTGGTTCAGTTTATTGTATGCCAAATAATTGTTAATTAACCACGTCTGTAGATAAACTACCCTCTTTACATGATCCTGTATTATCATTATATCTATGTCCAGTGAGTGATGTCCAGTGTCGCGGAGCGCGTTGTGGAGTGAAGGGCGGGTCAAAAAAGACAAATGTGGTGGGTGGTGCCGGCGTAGGTGGTGTGGGCGGAGTTGGCGGTAACTTGTGGTACTGGTTCCTTGGGATAGTTGGTGTCCTGCTGGCATTGCTGGCGCTTGTTTACATCGGGGAGGGTTGCGGTTGGAAATTTTGTTTAACGTAGCTGAACATCAAAAATGTCATCGACATATTTGTTGATATTCAAAACCAGCTGGCGTTCTAATAGGCGGTTGTCCTTCGTCTGGGTATCTGGAGCAACATTTGACAGAACAATAGTTTATCAGCTTGTGCATAGATGCCGTGGTTGGGATAAGTTCCTAATCTGCTTGCTATCGACCTATTCATGCCATCAATAAACTACATTGAATTCGGATAGATATGTACTAAATTATATACTATTGTTTTAGTAAATATAGAATGATATACTCTGAAAATGTACATATTATATGTTTTTATAAATCATAATCGTTTATTTAGATGTATTTGTTTACCCATTTCGTCAATGGCCGCTACACATGTGTGGCTATACTGAACGAACACACACACACACTGAAAAGCAAATTTTTGCTAAAATGTTGTAGAACTACCGGGCCTGTTTAAATGATAAGAAAGTAAATTAAATAAATGCACAACACCTACCCAAACATACAATCGTTGACGCCCTTATAGCCTATACAACAGACTCGATCAACACATCTCTGGCATACCAGTTTAAATTGATGGGTTCAACATTTAAGTGTTCCACCGCGACCACGGGAAATGATATTTTTACACTAAAAACTATCATTTTTGCAAGACAGTGTCAAATTAGCAAAGCTCCATGCAAAACGACCAACAGTTTCTTCTCTTTCATTCAACTTTAATAAAATATTGATACTTGGACACTAGCACTTATTTTTCTGTATAAACATCCTGATCTCAACGGGAGAAGTGGCATATAAATGTGGTCTTGAGCCACCTTTTGACATGCTTATGGTTACAAAATGCATATTTTTTTTTCGAGGCGAACTTTTAGTGCATCGTATTTATCATTGAAATCATGACGAACATGTATTGCTGTACAGTTTGTTAAGAAATGCCGTGTTTTGAGTGAAAATAAAAAACAGGAACACTGATCTACCTATTGACATGCCCAGGACGAAAACGATTGGTTCGCCGCATTTTATTGAAATTCTTGCATATCATAACATGACCGGCATGAGATAGTGCCGTAACGTTTTGCAAAAAGTACCATGCTTCCAATGATAATTAACAAAAGGTACAACATTCGTCATGGTTGCATCCTTATGAATACAAAATGGTAAATATAATCTCTTCCGACGAAAGTTTGTTTCGCCTCATTCTTTATTGAAATTCGTGCAAACACATGACCAGGAAATAGTGCCATAAAGTCTGACAAAATTGCCATTTTTTTATGACAATCAAGAAAGAGGTACATTTTTCGGCAGATAAACATCCTTATAAATACAAAATGTTACAAATGATCATACCCTACAAACTATTGATTGGTTCGTCGCATTTTTCATTGACATTCGTGCATGCCGCAATATGACCAGGAGATGGTGTCGCTATGAACACAAAATGGTGCATACATTCGTTTCCAGGGGGATAAGAACAGGAAAACGTGCCGCAACGCTTCGCGAAAGATGCTTTGTTTCTAATGTCAGTTTTAAAACATTGCATCATTCTTCATATATACATCAGTATAAATACAAAATTGTAGAAATAACCGAAGTTTGGGTTCTCCGTACTTTTCATTAAAATTTGTATATGCCGCAATATGACCAGGAGATGGTGCCGTAACGTTTGACAAAAATTCCATGTTTTCTAAAACAAACAAAAAGGTAAGGCATTTTACATGTTGAAATTCTTATGAGTACAAATTTTTTCCACCAACAAATTCGCTGCATTTTCTCTGAAAATCGAGTGCCGCAATATGACCAGGAAATAGTGTTTTGTTTCTATAATGCTTCTGCTATGAAGAATGATGTTGAAAAGAATTAACTCTCCATATGAAAATTGTTTTTTAAGTCGGTTTTTCTCTCACTTATAAACCTTACATGTATATTGTTTCAGCAGCCCTTATTTTTCTGTACATTGGGTTGTACTTTACATTATTGTTCGTATTACTTATACCGTAATAACTAAAAAACATTGGCATTTCCCTATGATAATATGCAAGATATCTGGGCTGGTGATGAAACTTAGTTTAGATCTAGTTTTTGACTTTGGATCTATAAAGCAATATGCATCCTAAATGTGAAAGGTTTAGGCAACAAATTAAAACGATTTGAGAATTTGCATTGCCTTAAAATGAAAAAGTTTTATATATGCTTTTTACAAGAAACCCATCTGCGGTCAAAATAATCTAACAATTTGGAAATAGAATGGGGTGGTAAATGTTATTTTAGAGAAAATCAAGAAATTCAGTAGGAGTAGCAATATTAACAAATCCCAAGGTAACTACGTCCGTTTCTTCTCAGATAAAAGTAGTTGAAGTGTCTCTCATTGGTATAGAAAGAGTTATTGAATGTCAGGTTACCGCAGTCGTTAGCTCACTAGCTTTTCACCTAGGCGACCCGGGCTCGATTCCCGGCCTCGACGCATGTGAGTTTGCTATGTGGTCATCAAATCCATGATCCATGCCGGATACTCCACTCATACTAATTTCAAAATTTCCATCCAATCAATAATCATTTACTTCTTTACCTTAAACCTTTATTGATATCAGAGTCAGAAAAGGTGCATCATTTGTCATTTATATATTTTTATGAATAAAAAATAGTACAAATTATCGTTCTCAACGCTGGTTGGATCGCCGCATTTTTCACTTCTTTGAACATGGGCAATAAATCTTACTCAAATATGATTCACGTTATTCCCCTCATCAAGAATACTTTTATTCACTTTTTCAGTGGACATACTTACGAAGAAGTATTTAGTATATGCTTTTAAACTTTTAAAGGGACTTGACACCAGATGGTCCCAAAATCGGCAAATACAGTATTTCCTGTAAAAAAGCCCAAAATTTTCAATAATTGATAGTACATCAATTAAAATGATTAAACGAATAGTACTGCCTCAGCTGAATAAACCCGTTTAGAAAGCGCATATTGGTCTATATTTAGCTTGTCAAACTCACGTAAGTAGTACAGATACATATTCCTACGCCATTTTGAAAACTTCGATTGTATTGACATGGTAAACAATCCGAGTAATGTCGAATTATTGTAAAAATACGCAAAAACTGTGAAAGAAACATGTGCCATAAGCGAAATGATACACCAGTAAGTAAGATTCAATGCATTTTACACAACGATATCTATTTTATGTAAGTGTTTGCCACTTTCAAGTTTCTTGCATTTTTATCACATATACGTCAACATCATTCAGCACCCCCGCTGCCCTTTCGAGCTCATTTTGGCATAAGTGAAAATTAGCCAAGTCAGTCTTGATGAGACACCACCTGTATCAAGGGAACTTCCGAACAGAGAAATTAAATTTATATTTCCACAACCATTTTGTTTACAACATGATACCTCAATTGATGCCACTCGAAATATAGAGGAAATATATTTCAATGTGAGGTATCAACCACCCATGTATATATGCACGCACTGTTTGAAGATAAAGACCGAAAAATGTTTTCATTTCTTCAGGCATCTAATAATTTTCTTAGAACAGAATAAGCTGAAGATTCTTATTCATTCTACAGTTAACATAGACTCTAAGCCACCTATATACACTCATGCTTGCCGCTATGTGCCACCCATCATTTTAGCGAACAGTTATGATACTTGTGTTTACAATCCGGTTGCCCAAACCGTCTTCATGTATGTTCGCAAGTGTTGGTATTGTAGTGTCAATGATGTTTGAAAGGATCGTAGAAAGATTTGCTAATTGCTGGTAAATATTGAAAAGTTTTTACGCCTGCTACAATGTAGAGCGGGCACACACCGGTATTCGTCCAACAACAAAATTGTTTCAAATAAAAACAATACAATAAAAAACATCAGGCGATTTTTTCTCCACACACCAGGCGGCAACCTTTCCATGGCAATGACGAGTGCAGTTTTGCAGTGAAAACTTGTTAGCTTTCCGTTATCTTTCAAACAGGGGTTGATGAAATGAGATTTGAGAACCTTCAATACAACACAACATTAAAGGTGTGATGTTTTCATGCTGAACATCAGCGTTCTTTCAATAGGACTAGGAGAAATTCTCCATTCATTGTATTTGTCAAGACTATCAAAGTGTCCACCAGGAACAAGGAACAATCCACACTCCCTGACGTCTCTGAACAGTTCCAGGGTCGGCCGCGGTCGTGTAAACCACTCGTGGCATTCAAGTGGAAGTGACCTACGAAATCTGAACAGGTACAATCGAAACCGTTTAGTCTATTAGTGATCGTCTAGTTTTTCTCTATTGTAAGGTACGTTGTCATTCTTCTCCTTATCATCCAACTGTTGATCCCGATGTCGACTAAAGCCCCCGACAGGCGGAGAGAAATGGTCCCGTAAAACTGTATCCACAAGTTCCGATAAGTCGTAGAATTTCATTTTCATTTTTATATTCGCTTCCTAATGACAAAAGAATAAGTTAATGACTAATTTGCTAAATATTTTATCGTCAATATAGAAATTGTTTCCAAGAGATGCAAATAAAAGAATCCATCTTCCAATTTTATATAACGATAATCAATGACGATTTCCATCCAATACATGTACGTGTATTGGCAGGGAGGTTTCATAGTTATGAGCCTACCGTTTGTTTGCAATTAAGAATATGATTGTCTTATGTATACACTTAAATGGACGGGGAAATGCATACAGTCGAACATTAGCAATGACTCTGTTTAAATACATACCGGGACAGTGATGGAATGGTCAGGGAAAAGCCTAGTAGTTGAGCAGTAACTACTCTATTTCTTGTTATATTATCTAGTCAAAGTATGTTTATGTTCGTTTTCAATGTTTCAATGACCCAAGTGCGTAATTTGTCAAAAGTGTTATCTACTTGACGAGTTGATAAAATTGTATTATATATGTCACATTTTAAAAATCTCTGTTCTAAGGTGATTAGTGAATACGGCCATAGAGAAATTTCTGTACCAAGAATTAATTTTATAAACAAAGTTGGACTTAAGGGCTAGGCATTTTAAACAAGTTTGGCTACTGGATTTCATCCTGAATATTATGATATACTATAAGTACAAACATGTATATATGATAAGCT
This sequence comes from Mya arenaria, assembly GCF_026914265.1. Classification (NCBI taxonomy): domain Eukaryota; kingdom Metazoa; phylum Mollusca; class Bivalvia; order Myida; family Myidae; genus Mya; species Mya arenaria. The sequence continues at coordinate 54,214,816 of NC_069132.1, read as the reverse complement.
TCTATGAAACTATGCTGTTACTGTTGTTTTCTTTCATTCTGACCTCACTTGGAATGTCACACTGAGAGCACTGGTATGTTTGTTTTATTGTGTTGATCGAGAGGCAAGTTAGATTCCGCAAGAGTAATAGACGTGAAAAATGTCGTCCAAGAGCTAAACAAGAGCTTAGCAAAAGCGCTAGGATGCGAACACCAATGCGTTAATTGTGATTGTATTTTCATTCGGACAAGGGACATAACTTAACAATTATTTAAGCCATATGTATGGACATGTTTTCATATGGCTATCCTGGTCATCCAAAAAGGGGCATTACTCAATACTTATTAACGTCAGAGATATAGGCCTTGTAATACATTACTTTCGCCTCTGCTAACATGCGTACCAAGTTTCCTGTGCATATCTTGAATGTTTTAGTTATATACACGGTTAAAGATTTTGCTCGCCCCCGCTTACGACACAAAGGACATCATGAAAAACAGACGACCTAAAATTATGTTGTATTTTTTTAGTAATCCGGACAATGCTCTCATTCCATTAAATTAGTGATACAATAACACAATATCAAGGTAATCATGCCACAGCGACCACTACTAGACATGCCGACAGCTTGTGTTTGTTTCTGTGCATATATATCACCGAGTTAGCACCAAAAGATATAGTTGATGACTGCCGTAAGAACAAGTGAACAAATTATACATGATGGCATTGAATGGGGTCAAGCAATAATGCAGCCACTACAGGACGCGGGCAGACCTTTATAAACTCAACAACTGTCAGTGCATAGAAACATCATGACATAATGGTTCTGTTCATTATGTATTTAGAAATTATAACAAACATGCAAATTTTCTTATCTAGACAATAATTAGCTTTTGACAAAAACTGTACGAAAATCTCCCATCTTTAGATTGTTCAAGAAATGCGCTTCTTTACGAAATTCACAATACATGCTTTTTGTATATTGTTTAGAATATTTCACATTTGTGCAGGTTTTCTCTTGTCTTGATTATAAATGTGGTGGAAATGGAAAATTTTAACTTGCAAATCATCTATTCCATCGCTAATTTACTAATGTATTAATCTATTTCAAGGGATGTTATTATTTTGTCTAACTGAATGTAAGAGTCAGCCATTCCTTATATACAAAATTTGATCATTAGCAGATTGTACATTGTTGTAATCCATTAATAGACATCTTGGTTTTTTAAACTTCCATGTTGTTTATATAGCTTGACATTCCCTTTGTCTATCACTTGACTGCCACTCAATTCGTTTGCACTGCCATCATTTTAGTTTGGCTCCGCTAACGTTTTGCTTGGCAATGCCATCCTTTTGCTTGGCAAATCCGTTCTGCCAATTTAAATTTTGTGAGTTTTTTTTTTATTAGAATGTATAAGTGCCATATTTTTTATGACAGGCAGTTTAAATATTGCTTTCTTTCTTTGTCTCCCAACACCCATATCAATACTGGTCAAAGGCAAAGCTGTTCCGTTTTGGCGGGGTGGGGGGAGAGGGGTACTTATGCGTAACAAACCTAGCACCCATTGAAATTCTGGAATCGCCCTGAATATGATACTGGTACTGGTACACTTCATGTTCACAGATTCAGAATTCAGCCGGTTAAGAAATACAGGATTTATCTGTTTGACTTTTTTGTATTCTGACGTGGTTGAACATCATGATGGTTTCCATTTCCTTCTGCTAACGTTCAGAACACATGCATATTTGATTAATAAGAATCCATATGTTTAACTCGTTAACTCAAATACTACTTAAAATAACTGAGTTATGAGTGGTTTTTACTTGTACAAAAATTGGATTTCAAGTCGATTTCCGATCGTTTTACGAAATGTTTCTATAAATTTTTCATTTTTATAACTTTTTTTAAAAAATGAAAATGTTATCCCATTATAAATATTTTATCAGCAATTATAAGCACAAAAATGAAAGATATTTTTTCAAAATAAATTAATTGAACGGGTTTGACTTGTTATGTGAATTTCACGTGCAAACAACTTAATTATATATCACCCCTCACCGGGTACCAAGGGAAGCAACTACAGCACGTGTAGCAACGCGAAAGGAGCAAATCAGACTTTGTTTCGAAAAAACACGGGCTAGTTTGTTTTAAAACTTCCATCTTATGAAAATAATTTATACTTAAAGTTGGATTGTTCATCGTGATGTTATGATTATGCGTCACATATGATTCATTTCTACTTAAATACAAACGTTTGTTGTTGAAAGGGAGAATACTGCGTACAATTTTGTTGTCTGGTTCCCAGCGTACTCTGCACAACATGAGTAATGAAATGGTAAGGGCAGGTAACCCAGGCTAACAATTTTGTTGTCTGGTTCCTAGCGTACTCTGCACAACAAGACTTACCGATGACGAAATGGTAAAGGCAGGTAATCCAGGCTAACAATTTTGCTGCAAGGGCCCAGCAAATGTGTTGTCTGCTACGCTTCAACAGTCAAATCGTTGACTGTCACGGAAGAAAGCTTCTGAACAACTCAGACCAAGTAAAACTGAAAACATGATAACATCAGTTTTTGAGGCGTGAAATCAAAAGCTTTTGGATTTTTTTGTTCAAAAAGTATTATTAAGTTTAACGGAAACTAGTATCACAACTTTTTAGAGATTATTTTGCATTATTTGATAAAATAATGTCTCCTGTCAAGAGAGATATTTCGGACACTGACAATTTGGATAGACAAAATGATAAACACTTTTGTTAGGAAATATTTGAAAATGGGGATTTACGAACGAGTATCACTGCTGCTTCTTATACCAGCTAATGCACTTTATGCCATTGCAAACGTTACACATTCCTGGTTTGAACTTCCAGGAGTTGCTTGGTACGGATTATGGTGGGCCAAATTTTGCGACAATATAGGTGAATGCCATTTTGTTCCAGCATTCTTCACAAATGAGCCAGGTAATTGTATAATTATATATCATTCATTGATCATTAAAAACATATACTAAGTCTGTACCAGGTGTGTGCCAGTTTATACAAGTAACAGCCCGCTGTAAGTGGATGTGCGTTCATAATATAACATTTCGTTATAGGCGGAAGTATGTTCATAGTACATTGATGTACTTTGTTGGTAATATGCAAATTAGTATAGCCTGGACTCTTTTGGATGGAGAATTAACTATATATAAAGATCAGTGGAATCCTTCAGGGTTGAGCATGCTTTCCTCTGAAGGGATCTGTTGCATCTTTGCCATCGCATGTTACACAATGATACCTCACACACACTCTAGGGTTTAACAACTTTCCGTTTTCCTTGGCGGATTTTGGTCATCGCGGACAAGACATCCAATTAATCATAATCCTCTTTCCTCGGCGTTTTTACTCGTTCACCCACCGAGGCTGATCAGTGGACCGTATATATACAATCGCCGCGTTACTCGGAGGTAAAATCACCGCGGAACTCGGAGGAAAACTGATAAGAATCTCCCACTGTATCTAATTTTGTTTAATTTATTTGATAATTTTTACTACACCCGTAATTGTTTATAAAAATGATTTATTTCGCGTACCTAATTTTTGGACAACCAAAGGACATCAATCGTAACTTTCACACTTACCAAGTTTCACAGACGAAGATTATTGATTTTCATCTTTTATCCTGGCTAGATAACCTAAGCGTATAGTACACCACTGTGACAAGTTAATTAGTAAATACCCATCTTAAACGATGTATTGCATGTAGAAAGAGAAAGTGTGAAATATTTATTGGAGGATTAAATAAACAACAACGGCAATCAAGGGATTAAGAAAACAAAGACATGACATTTTTGTAAAACAATCTGCCAATAAACTTTAAAAATTATACCACACTTATAGACTGTATGAAGCAATTATGTACAGTTATACTTCTTGAATCATCAATAACAGTCAACACATTCAATGATATAGGTAACTAATTAATGTGATGAATTAAAGTTGGAAATGCAATACTCAAGTTACATTCGAAAACAACACTCAGACACATTAATCCTGCATAACAATATACATGCTCTCCATGAGATCCTCGTGGGTAAAACTGTGAGTTAAGTGACGTCACACCGAGTGACTGTTTGATCTAAAGCCGATAGAATGTGTTATTCATTTCAATGCATGTATAGAATGGTGTTTAATGGGATTTTAATTAACTTGATGAAGGATTTACACTTATATGCGTTATAAATAAGTTTAGAACCATTGATAAGTACGGATAAACTAATAAGTCAGGTAAAATGCAAATTAGGAAAAAAAGACCGAAAAATATTCACACTTACAAAGTTCTCAACACCTTCATTACTCCAATCTAATTTAAGTTCTCAACACCTTAATATAGTAAGAGAAAGATGACAATAACAAACACAAACGGACGCTATGTAATATCTTTCAATTACATAATATGAAAAACAACAGTTGTTAGACGATGCTGATGAAAATTGATATGGACATTTTCGATAATTGTTTTTAAAAAGAAACTTACTGTACTTTGAAAAATTAATTATCTAATTATTTAAAACTGTTTTAACAGAAGCAATGTTCTGTAGTAGCTATGCACAACACGCGGAGTTCCGCGATTAGGGCAATAAATCGATACGATCACCGGCGCTACCGGCAATAAAACCCTCCATAGAAAACGATTGACTCGGTGCAACTTGGCGAAATTTAGCGAGGAAAAGGTTGGGTACTCGGCGGAAATCCGCGATAAATTAAAAACGCCTCCGAGTCACCGAGGAAAGTGGTAGTTCCGCGTGGAGTGTACTGTATGAGGAACTATTACTTAAATATTATAAATTGGTAAAAAAAATGTTAGAAATGTAATACATTATTATTAAACATTATGTATTCAATATGTGCCACTAAATAGGAAAAGGTCAAGCAACCTCCTATAACACATAATTGAAAACCATATGTACTGTATCTTCAGCCTTATTTATTTGTTTTAAATTTATGAAGGTCTGCCCAATATTTGCCGCAATTCATGCCATTACAACTTTAAAGTACATGTAACTCGCTCATGGTTTGTAAAATGCATTTTTTTTTATTATGCCCCCGAAAGTGGGCATATTAAAATCGCACCATCCGTCCGTCCGTCCGGCTCTGTAACTTTCCCTTGTATGGACAGATTTTAAAATAACTTGCCACATGTGTTCCACATACCAAGACGAGTGCTGCATATAAGGACATAGAGTATAGGTTGTCGTGTCCGGGCTGTAACTTTCTCTTGTATGGACAGATTTTAAAATAACTTGCCACATGTGTACCACATACCAAGACGACGTGTCGCGTGCAAGACCCGTGTCCCTACCTCAAAGGTCAAGGTCACACTTAGTGTTTATTCACCATAGAGTGCTGCATATAAGCATAGAGTATAGGTTGTCGTGTCGGGCTATAACTTTCCCTTGTATGGACAGATTTTAAAATATCTTGCCACATGTGTACCACATACCAAGACGACGTGTCGCGTGCAAGACCCGTGTCCCTACCTCAAAGGTCAAGGTCACACTTAGTGTTTATTCACCATAGAGTGCTGCATATAAGCATAGAGTATAGGTTGTCGTGTCCGGGCTGTAACTTTCCCTTGTATGGACAGATTTTAAAATAACTTGCCACATGTGTACCACATACCAAGACAAGACCACGTGTCGCGTGCAAAACCCGTGTCCCTACCTCAAAGGTCAAGGTCACACTTAGTGTTTATTCACAATGGAGTGCTGCATATAAGGACATAGAGTATAGGTTGTCGTGTCCGTGCTGTAACTTTCCCTTGTATGGACAGATTTTAAAATAACTTGCCAAATGTGTTCCACATACCAAGACGACGTGTCGCGTGCAAAACCCATGTCCCTACCTCAAAGGTCATTGGTCACACTTAGTGTTTATTTACAATGGAGTGCTGCATATAGGGACATAGAGTATAGGTTGTCGTGTCCGGGCTGTTACTTTCTCTTGTATGGACAGATTTTAAAATAACTTGCCACATGTGTTCCACATACCAAGATGACGTGTCGCGTGCAAGACCCGTGTCCCTACCTCAAAGGTCAAGGTCACACTTAGTGTTTATTTACAATGGAGTGCTGCATATAAGGACATAGAGTATAGGTTGTCGTGTCCGGGCTGTAACTTTCCCTTGTATGGACAGATTTTAAAATAACTTGCCACATGTGTTCCATATACCAAGATGACGTGTCGCGTGCAAAACCCGTGTCCCTACCTCAAAGGTCAAGGTCACACTTAGTGTTTATTCACAATGGAGTGCTGCATATAAGGACATAGAGTATAGGTTGTCGTGTCCGGGCTGTTACTTTCTCTTGTATGGACAGATTTTAAAATAACTTGCCACATGTGTTCCACATACCAAGACGACGTGTCGCGTGCAAGACCCGTGTCCCTACCTCAAAGGTCAAGGTCACACATAGTGTTTATTCACAATGGAGTGCTGCATATAAGGACATAGAGTATAGGTTGTCGTGTCCGTGCTGTAACTTTCCCTTGTATGGACAGATTTTAAATAACTTGCCACATGTGTTCCACATACCAAGACGATGTGTCGCGTGCAAGACACCTGTCCCTACCTCAAAGGTCAAGGTCACACTTAGTGTTTATTTACAATGGAGTGCTGCATATAAGGACATAGAGTATAGGTTGTCGTGTCCGGGCTGTAACTTTCCCTTGTATGGACAGATTTTAAAATAACTTGCCACATGTGTTCCATATACCAAGATGACGTGTCGCGTGCAAAACCCGTGTCCCTACCTCAAAGGTCAAGGTCACACTTAGTGTTTATTCACAATGGAGTGCTGCATATAAGGACATAGAGTATAGGTTGTCGTGTCCGGGCTGTTACTTTCTCTTGTATGGACAGATTTTAAAATAACTTGCCACATGTGTTCCACATACCAAGACGACGTGTCGCGTGCAAGACCCGTGTCCCTACCTCAAAGGTCAAGGTCACACATAGTGTTTATTCACAATGGAGTGCTGCATATAAGGACATAGAGTATAGGTTGTCGTGTCCGTGCTGTAACTTTCCCTTGTATGGACAGATTTTAAAATAACTTGCCACATGTGTTCCACATACCAAGACGACGTGTCGCGTGCAAGACTCGTGTCCCTACCTCTAAGGTCAAGGTCACACTTAGTGTTTATTCACAATGGAGTGCTGCATATAATGACATAGAGTATAGGTTGTCGTGTCCGGGCTGTAACTTTCTCTTGTATGGACAGATTTTAAAATAACTTGCCACATGTGTTCCACATACCAAGACGCCGTGTCGCGTGCAAGACCCGTGTCCCTACCTCAAAGGTCAAGGTCACACATAGTGTTTATTCACAATGGAGTGCTGCATATAAGGACATAGAGTATAGGTTGTCGTGTCCGTGCTGTAACTTTCCCTTGTATGGACAGGTTTTAAAATAACTTGGCACATGTGTTCCACATACCAAGACGACGTGTCGCGTGCAAGACCCGTGTCCCTACCTCAAAGGTTAAGGTCACACTTAGTGTTTATTCACAATGGAGTGCTGCATACAAGGACATAGGGTATAGGTTGTCGTGTCCGAGCTGTAACTTTCCCTTGTAAGGACAGATTTTAAAATAACTTGCTACATGTGTTCCACATACGAAGACGACGTGTCCTGTGCAAGACCCATGTCCCTACCTCTAAGGTGAAAGATACACTAAGTGTTTATTCACAAGGGAATTCTGAATATAAGGACATAACAGTGTAGGTTGTCAAGTATGGGTGGTATTTTTTTATGTTCAGAGGAAATTTAAAATAACTTGCCATATGTATTTGACACATAAAGGCAAGATCAACTTTTCATGTACTGACCTTGTTCGTAGGTCAATGTCACATTCGGGGGCATTTGTCACATACTGTGACAGCTCTTGTTACGAAATAAAGTGTAGTAAATCATAAGAAGGGTTAAAACAAAATACCAAAAGCTGGAACCCTTCAGCAAATGTTGATATTTGCTCAAATATTGTCTTTGAAGACCACAATTTTCATTTGAAAATTAATTACGGCTGAGGTGTTGTATCAGGGCTTCCATTAAGAATTTGAAACTGGAAGTATGAACTTTCTGTCAATCAATTTGGAAAGTTTCTCACTGAAATTTGGAAGTTCAAGTCTCCCGTATACAATATCTTTTCTAACTATTTTTCAACAAGTACATAGTATGTTAAAAATCAAATAATTTGCAACTTAAACTTGCCAAATACACATACTTATATGTTACAAGTACATTTTATTGAAATACTGATTTGAATTTAAATCTTAAATTTTAATAAACCATAAAAGTAATATTGACAAAAGGTTTTGATATTTTGAACTTCCAAGCTTTCAACCGTGGAAGTTTTCTTCAACATTATGGAGGTAATTGTAATTCAAAGGAATCAATTTTGGAAGTTTTAACCCATTTTTAGGGAGTAATATATTTCCAAATTTCCTTTAAAGTAAGCCCTGTGCGTGATTGGTTGATTGACATTATCACATGATGTTATCAATGTATGCTTAGCAGGTCAACATCCACCACCTTTTTAAAGTCCCGGTGGTTGTGTGGACTAGCTGGCTGTTTTCTACTTTTTTCTTCACTTTCGAACCATACTAAGACCAAAATACATTATTATGCTGTTTTTTTTTATGCTTTTTTTATACTGTTTTTTTTTTCTTCTGCAATTTCGATATCATAGAGTAAAATAATTATAAAATAAGATGCATTAACAGGAACAGAAATGTTAACTTGTTTTTTTAAAATGCAGGAAATTGCACCATTTTGACGACTAAAATAAAAATAAAATCACCGGCGAAAGGTGACACCCTTTCCGAATTCTCCCCTCCTAAAATGCCTTATGATGTTTCTGGCAGTAACCCTAAGGAATTGAGTTGTGATCTCAAGCTCTTTTTTTTTCTTTTATGTTGGTTCTTTAACTGTTGATGGTGTGTGTCTCCCTATCTAATTTCTTCAAGTGTCGTTATCAAAATATAGCAGTTGTTCACGTGTGAAAATCAATAATTACGTAATTTTTTTGACACTCTTTACAGACTTTATTAATTGGTGAGGATTTAATTACATATTCATGATATTTGAAGTACATTTACACAGTGTGTGTATACCACGTGATAAATTACGTCATAAATGCTATGTCGGAAGGCAATATTTTGCTTCGAATGAAGACTTGAAACAAGAATAACTTCACTATTTCTTCACCATTTGCGATGAAACAAAGCGCAGTCTAAGCCTCTTAAGGAGCCCTATCTTCGGCATTAATACCAGAGTTTGATTCAGAGTTTTGTTTCTTCAAACACTACGACAAACCTTTTCACAATACGGCCGTCTGGCGGAGCACTGTCAAAACATTATTTTGGAAACAGGTTTGTCGAAGTGTTTGATTAAACTGTTTACCTTATCAAACTTCGGTAATAAAACGAAAGCGGGGCTCTTTAAGCGGCATAGACTGCCCTTTATTTTATTTAAATGGTGTAGTAAAAGAAAAGTTATCTTTGATATAAGTCTTCATTGTAAGCAAAATATTGCCTTCCGACGTAGCAAATATGACGTCATTTATCACGTGGTATACACACACTGTTTACAGATAAACAAGAGCCCTCGCACATAATTTTAGACATAGTTTGGATTTCAAAACAGCCTGGAGAAGGCACTAACTGAATTCAACTTGGGTTTAAACCAGTATGGACTACTCAAAAGACCCAGTACTACCATTTTAATGCTGAGCACCAGGCCCCAATTTCTCGAAACTTCTTAAGCTTAACAGGCTTAAGTCCCTTATTTTAATTAGCCAAAATACATACTAAAAATGGATTTTGATAAATGAAAAATGGTTTATTCTGATAATCATACAGATTATTCCTACATAATGTCTAAAAAATCTTGAAGAAGTGAATATAACACATTTTATAGAACAACAAAAATAGTGAGATTAGCTTAATCCTGTTATAAGGGACTTAAGAAGTTTCGAGAAATTGGGGCCAGGGCAGGGAGCTATAAGTACTACAGGGCTTCCATAAACAATTTGAAACTGGAAGTATGATTAACTTCCTGTCAATCAATTTTGGAAGTTTTACACTATAGTGTGGAAGTTAAAGTCTCCCGAATACAATATCTTTTTCAACTTTTTTTCAACAAGTATATTAAAATCAAATAATTTGCAACTTTTACTTGCCAAATTCACAGACTTATATAACAATAATTTAGTTTACTTAAAAACAGTTAAACTGATTGAAATTGTGAGCATAAAAGTAATATTGACAAAAGCTTTTGGATATTTTGAACTTCCAAGCTTTCAACTTTGGAAGTTTTCTTCAAAACTATGGAAGTTTTTTTACTTCCAAAGAATCAATTTTGGAAGTTTTAAGCCATATCTAGGGAGTAATAGACTTTCAAACTTCTTTTAACGGAAGCCCTGGTACGAAAACTTACTCAACTTTAATTAAAGCTATACAGGTTGCAATGTATTATAAATTATGCTTGCTAAATATTGAACCACAAAATTAAATATTCTTTTTAAACATTTTCTGTTTTGGTCCTTCAGACGACTTGCACTGTATATCTGTATGCCCTTAAATTGAAAATTTTCATATTAAACATGTATCAATGTGGATTAAATTTTTAATTTAGTGTAGCAAAATAATAGTGTAAAAGTTCAGGTGTATTGATCCAAAAAATAAATTCTATTAACTGTGAATAGAATGATTCATTTCATAGATGGTTTACAGGTTACATAAATATGTACCTGAAACAGGCGTCAGTAGGCAAACCTTAATGTGTGACTTGACTTTCCAAATACTTGTGGAGCTAAATAAAAAAAAAACCTGTGTTTAGGGCCACCCAACCCTACCAGGCAAAACCCCACTGCCCATAGAGGGTTTTTGATCCTAAATAAAAAATAATCTCGTTCTCCTATTTTTTGTTGTCGTTGAACATTTGTGTGATTACAGTTAAAAACTTGAAGTATTAAGTATCCCAAAATGTCATGTTAAGCATTTGGTAAGCATTTTGACTTGCATTGCTTTTTGACTGGGCATAAAAAAATTGTCCATACCCTACCTACATGTACCATTTTTTAGATCGTTGCCCTAAACTCAGATAAAAAAGTACGCTTGATTGAAGCAGTTCAGGTCCAGTTGACCAAAAAAATAGCTGTGCTTGATTGAGCTTGTGGACCTCTAATGGATTAAGCCAATCCTTGATGCATTTACGGGTTAAGGTTAGCTTATTTGAAAAGGCTAGGCCTCTTCCCAATTTTGGACATAGAAGACCGGGTTATTCAACAGTCTTAATAATATATACACCAAAAAAGTACAGTATACATATTATACTAAATTAATAGGAGCTTGGTTATTGATTCTTTTGTTAAAATTGATTTATAAAAATCCTAGACCAGACTAAAAAAATTTAAGAAGAGCTTTAAAAAAATATTGGTTCTGGTTACCTGACCCTACATACAAAATAGACGCCGGCCGTACCGTTTTTAAAGCTAGTTGGTATTACCAACTAAAGGATCAGATTACCAAAAACAAACAGTTTTTTTGTTAGGCCTAAGAATGTTTCCTTCAAAATTATAAATATCAATTATAAAAATTATAGTATATAAAAAATTGGCCAGAAAACATCTTTGCAAGTTTTCTAGGACTCAATTTTGTAGGTTTAAGCACCTATTTAGGTAACAATATACTTCCAAAACTTCTTTTAATGGAAGCCTTTTAACAGTCATTGAAACTTGACTTCTGTATGAACAAGCCTGAATTCTTATACTTTTGCTTGGCATTACATTTTTGAACAAGCCCTGCTATATAAAATTCAGAATTTGAGCAAGCCTGGAAGACATTTTACCAGTGCAGGGCTTGCTGGTTTGTGTTAATTTTGACCACTGCTTTAAATCATCAGCATTTAATGATTATTTTTTTTCCTTTCTTTTTCAGCATTCTATCACCTACTTCAACTGCTGTGTTTACTGAGCTGGGCAGGACTAGCTCTACCAATATACCTACTTCTGTGTGACAGGGAGTTTATGGTCCTTAAGAGAAACAGACTTCATTCCATCGCCATTATTTGCGTAGTTTCAGGTAATAGCTTGTCTTCATTTTATGGCCATTATCTTTGTAGTGTCAGGTAGTAGCTTGTCTTCATTTTATGGCCATTATCTTTGTAGTGTCAGGTAATAGCTTGTTTTCATTTTATGGCCATTATCTTTGTGTTGTCAGGTAGTAGCTTGTCTTCATTTTATGGCCATTATGTGTGTACTGTCATGTAACAGCTTATCTTCATTTTACTGCCATTATCTGTGTAGTTTTGGGTAACAGCTTGTCTTAATTTTACTGCCATTATCTGTGTAGTTTCAGGTAGCAGCTTGTCTTCGTTTTACCACCACATGTAGATTGTCTTCATTTTATGGCCATTATCTGTGTAGTGTCAGATAGTAGCTTGTCTTCATTTTATGGCCATTATCTGTGTAGTGTCAGATAGTAGCTTGTTTTCATTTTATGGCCATTATCTGTGTAGTGTCAGATAGTACCTTGTTTTCATTTTTTGACCATTATCTGTGTGGTGTCAGATAACAGCTGGTCTTCATTTCATGGCCATTATCTGTGAAGTGTCAGGTAGTAGCTTGTCTTCATTTTATGGCCATTATCTGTGTGGTGTCAGGTAGTAGCTTGTCTTAATTTTATGACCGTTATCTGTGTAGTGTCAGGTAACAGCTTGTCTTCATTTTATGATCATTATCTGTGTAGTGTTAGGTAGTAGCTTGTCTTCATTTTATGGCCATTATGTGTGTACTGTCAGGTAACAGCTTGTCTTCATTTTGATGCCACTATCTGTGTAGTTTCGGGTAACAGCTTGTCTTAATTGTACTGCCATTATCTGTGTAGTTTCAGGTAGCAGCTTGTCTTCGTTTTACCACCACATGTAGATTGTCTTCATTTTATGGCCATTATCTGTGTAGTGTCAGATAGTAGCTTGTTTTTGTTTTATGGCCATTATCTGTGTAGTGTCAGATAGTAGATTGTCTTAATTTTATGGCCATTATCTCTGTAGTGTCAGATAGTAGCTTGTTTTCATTTTTGACCATTATCTGTGTGGTGTCAGGTAGTAGCTTGTCTTCATTTTATGGCCATTATCTGTGTAATGTCAGGTAGTAGCTTGTCTTCATTTTATGGCCATTATCAGTGTAATGTCAGATAGTAGCTTGTCTTCATTTTATGGCAATTATCTGTGTAGTGTCAGATAGTAGCTTGTCTTCATTTTATGGCCATTATCTGTGTGGTGTCAGGAAGTAGCTTGTCTTCATTTTATGGCCATTATCTGTGTAGTGTCAGATCTATAGTAGCTTGTCTTCATATTATGGCCATTATCTGTGTGGTGTCAGATGGTAGCTTGTCTTCATTTTTTACCAATATCTGTGAAGTGTCAGATAGTAGCTTGTCTTCATTTTATGACCATTATCGGTGTAGTGTCAGACAGTATCTTGTCTTCATTTAATGGCCATTATCTGTGTAGTGTCAGATAGTAGCTTGTCTTCATTTTATGACCATTATCTGTGTGGTGTCAGGAAGTAGCTTGTCTTCATTTTATGGCCATTATCTGTGTAGTGTCAGATCTATAGTAGCTTGTCTTCATATTATGGCCATTATCTGTGTAGTGTCAGATAGTAGCTTGTCTTCATTTTATGGCCATTATCTGTGTAGTTTCAGATAGTAGCTTGTCTTCATTTTATGGCCATTATCTGTGTAGTGTCAGATCTATAGTAGCTTGTCTTCATATTATGGCCATTATCTGTGTGGTGTCAGGAAGTAGCTTGTCTTCATTTTATGACCATTATCTGTGTAGTGTCAGATCTATAGTAGCTTGTCTTCATTTTATAACCATTATCTGTGTAGTGTCAGATAGTAGCTTGTCTTCATTTTATGGCAATTATCTGTGTAGCATCAGATCTATAGTAGCTTGTCTTCATATTATGGCCATTATCTGTGTGGTGTCAGGAAATAGCTTGTCTTCATTTTATGACCATTATCTGTGTAGTGTCAGATCTATAGTAGCTTGTCTTCATATTATGGCCATTATCTGTATGGTGTCAGGAAGTAGCTTGTCTTCATTTTATGGCCATTATCTGTGTAGTGTCAGATCTATTGTAGCTTGTCTTCATTTTATGGCCATTATCTGTGTAGTGTCAGATCTATAGTAGCTTGTCTTCATATTATGGCCATTATCTGTGTGGTGTCAGATAGTAGCTTGTCTTCATTTTTTTACCATTATCTGTGAAGTGTCAGATAGTAGCTTGTCTTCATTTTATGACCATTATCTGTGTAGTGTCAGACAGTAGCTTGTCTTTATTTAATGGCCATTATCTGTGTAGTGTCAGATAGTAGCTTGTCTTCATTTTATGACCATTATCTGTGTAGTGTCAGATAGTAGCTTGTCTTCATTTTATGACCATTATCTGTGTAGTGTCAGATAAAAGCTTGTCTTCATTTTATGACCATTATCTGTGTAGTATCAGGTGCAAAGCTCATGTTACAACCTTGCTTCAATGTCTTGGTCATTCAATTTCAGTGTGTGTATGCCACGTGATAAATTGCGTCATAAAGCTACGTCGGAACGCAATATTTTGCTTCGATTGAAGACTTAAATCAATGAATACTTTGCATTTTGTTTACCATTTTAAATGAAAAATAGCGCAGTCTTATGGAGCTCCGCCTTCGGTCTTTTACCAAATTTTGATTGAGCGTTTAGTTTCTTATAACACTTCGACAAACCTTTTCACGATACGGCCGTCTGACAGAGCACTGTCAAAACATTGTTTGGGAAACAGATTTGTCGAAGTGTTTGATGAATCTAATCACCATTTCTAACTCCGGTTATATAACAAATGCGGGGCTCTTTAAGTTGTATAGACTGGCCTTTGTTTCATTTAAAATGGTGAAGTTGGCAAAAAGTTATCTTTGATTTAAGTCTTTATTTTAAGCAAAATATTGCCTTCCGACGTAGCATATATGATGTAATTTATCACGTGGTATACATACACTGATTTTGTGTCTGCTCCATATCTCTTGAAACAATTGATTTGTATTTTGAAATAGATAGCCTTAAATGTTCACAATATTGGATCAATATTCAGAGTGTATGAAACAAACCGCTCAGTTCAAGGTCAAGATCTCACTTAAAGGTCAGAGGTCATATGACATCATTTCCTGTCCGCTCCACAGCCTTGTTGGATACATGTTTTTTAAACCAAACTTGACATGTAGAGGACATCAGAAAAGCCTAAAATGAAATCCTATATTGAAATCCTCTCTATATATATCATACTACAGAAATAAATATATCATGACATTACAGACATACATTATGTAGAAAGTGTACATGTAACACCAAGATTGAAAACTTTTTCCAGTCAAAACCAATGCACAAGAATGACTTGTAAGGCAAAAAAGAAAGATTTTTCTTCTTTCTTTACCAATGACTTGTAAGGCAAAAAAGAAAGATTTTTCTTCTTTCTTTACCATCTATAAAAATGGTAGGGTCAGCACCTATTTGGTAGGTAGGATAGGGTAGCCAGAACCAAATTTATTTTTTTAGGCCTTATCATTAATTTTCAGTAGATGTGTAGAAAACTTATAATCAGTGTGCACAAACAAAAGCCCGTCCCCTTCCACACCTCCACCCCAGGGGAATTTTGTAAAGTGTAATTTTCTTAAAAGTACATATCAAACCCTTTCATTTCCTGTTTTATGCCCTTTTGTGATTCAGGCTGGAATAACAGGCTATTATTGAATGCACTCTTCTACAAGTAGTCTTATTTCTTCATGTTTAAACTGGATTGCCATTAAACCTCAAAATGTAACATTTTGATCAAAATATTAAATGTCCTCACATTTAAGACCCATAATTTTCCTCATTTTTATACCAAGTCCTTTAATTTACAATGAATGTTTGTCATTTCACCTGACCATGAACATCGTTTTCTACTTACAGCTTTTATTTTGAACGGAAGCCTCTTCCTATTCTACCATATGCTGAATAACTTTCCAAGAGAAATCGACAAACTGCCCAAGATGAACTGGGCAGGGGGATTTGCAGGCATATCTTGTGGGCTGCAGTTTATTGCGGGACTACTTTTACTGCAGACCTGAGCACAGCATTCTTATTACTCATGCTGAAGTAGACCCTTTTTCACCAGTGTTAATTGGTGGTAATAATGAAATCTCAAGACAACATTCACAGTGTTAATGCAGATATTAACCATTTCCACAGATGTTTACCATATTTTGGTTGTTGAACTGACTTAAACTTAATCTCTTGACAGTTGTACTGTATTACTACGCATATTTAAATATACCCTATAAGGGTTTTAGCCAGGTTTTAAAAAAGATAGTGTGCTACAAACTACTAAAAAGAGACAGGGTGCTGAGGGACTAAAGGGGATGTTGAATTTCATAGAAAATGTTCGACAATTGAAGTAATATTCAGTTTCAGATACCAAATACGTAAAGTTTGTTTGAATTCATATTAATCATTTTTCAAGTTTTAATCATAACAATAGATGAATTTGATTATAAATCCTAAGCATTTAATTCTTTGAAGGCAGGAGGATGCACATTCTGGTCTCCATTAGGGTAGAAGGGTGCTTTCAAATCAGCACAGGGAACTGCTCCCTCCCATAACCCTCTAGCTCAAAACCCTACCTATTCAAGTTGTACTTGTGTTAAAATGTCAGTTACTGGACCATTTTCTCATCACATTTGGCTCTTGCTGTGGGCAATTATAACAGTTTCACATGCATAGAGACAAAAAGCAACAGATCCTGATACAATTCAACTTTGAGTGGGTTGTGAACGAGTTATGTTTACTTTAATACTTGTAAAACTTCAAACCAGGATACACACGTTACTCAAATGGGAATAGGACATGCTCAATCTGTTTGTTATCTTGTGACATTGTTCTTGATGGATGAAAAGACATCTACACAAAGAAAATAAATCCTAAATGTGACCCTTGAGAAAGAGAAGTTCAAACAACTTTATACTCAAAACTGACGCATTGTACAACTGTAGATATCATAGATGGTTCCACATAAATCATTTAAAATGTACAAAATATGCATTGAAAATTATTTATGTTCATACTTCATTAAGGTAAGTCATCTATCATTAGGATGCAAACATGTGTTTGGGCATTAGGGTAATGCACCAGTCAATTGTAACCACGGCCCTCCCAGGTCTGGGAAATAGGGGGGACTTCGACTTTCCGTCCAGCCCGGTTAAAATCCCCACCCTGCGGAAAGGAACTGCTGGTAAAATCCCCGCCAAATGCCCCCGCACCCCAGGAACCCTAAGTAAGGCCCATTCCCCGCTATTTTCGGTGCAAAGACAAAACCACCGCATTCACCCGGCACTGCGGGGCCACCTGGAAGATAAAACCACGGCCCATTTCCCCGGCCATCCCCAGTATATCCCGGGACCTGGGGGGCAATGGTTATAATTGACTGGTGCATAACTTATCCATCATTAAAATGCAAAGATGTATTATAAAAGGGCATTGGGGTAAGTCATCCATCATAAGGATGCAAAAATGTTTTGGATCTAACAATATATTACTATTATAAAGCAGTTTAATTAACCTGTTTCTTAAATAATCTAATATCTACTATAAGAAAGGCTCTCATTGAAAACAAAAAAAGAAATGAATGTATTCAAACTTAACAATTTGTTACTTTAAACTTTAACTTTAGCAAGTATTTGTATTAATTGTGGATGGATTGCCTTAAAGCCTGGCTTAATATATCATTGGATACCCACAATACACTTCTACATTTTACTTTGTTGTGTATCAAACATGTATATGAAATGAAACAGAAAATGTACTGTAGTTGATGACAATGCGTTTAATATTGTCAATGATTTTGTCAATACGAAACCATAGTTTTATTGTTTTTCTAGTCTTAAGATGTTAATGTTATGTGATGCATATATATTTCTTATTTACCACATGCCAAATGATCAATAGACTAAAGTCATGTGGAATTCTTGGATTGTATTATCCGACCATGAACTTTATATAAAATGTATATACATAATCCTTTTATTTGTTTAATTAAGTAAGTAATAAGTGGTCAACATAATATTTTGTCCTTTGATAAGGTTTCCTACACATTTGTTTAAGTAAATCAGTAGTCAGCCATCAATGATTTTAATCAGGTGAAGTGGTAGATATAAACGGTGGCTGGTCTAGTAAGTGGGTAGTTTACAAAATATTATACAGACCACTAAGAAAATTATAGATTCTATGCTCTGACTTACTTAAATAAAATGGTTACGGCTGCATCGCATTATGCTATTTATTTATATTTATATAAGTACATACCAACAATCTTTAAATATAACTACATGTAGATGATTGACTATTTTAACTTAAGTGTTATTTTTGTGATTGCTCATGCATGATGTTAAAATCCAGCCGAGTGTAGCATTTTATCTCTACCCATCAGTGAACTTAAGGTTTTTTTTGCCATGCATAATTTATTTATTAAAATTTGTTATGTTAATTATTAAACTATTATATTGTGATACTAAATTAAAAAAAAAAAACAGTTTATAAAGAACAATGTTTTGAAATAGCAACTATGTTTCTTTTTGCACAAAAATACTTTTTTCAATATATTTTATTTGTGTTATATTCAATTTTGCCCGAGTATGACTTATATCAGATTTAAGCTATGTTCTCAATTGAGCTAGAATCACATGCTTTTAGATAGAGTTTTTGACCCTACAAAAGTATTTTTAAATATGTCTCATGATTATCAATGGTCATCAAATGTAAAGAAAAAGGAAATAGATACTTGTCAGAAAGATTGAAAGTGTTTAAGTTGTTGACAAACATGTATATATATCAAGTCATGTGTTTGGAATGTATTTTGTTTATTTATTTCTAATGCTATAAATATGAAATGAAATAATGATAATTTGCTTGTTATTTATAAACAATAGTGTATGCATTTGCAGATGAACAAAATAATTGCTAGATTTTCATCTTCGTCCGCTCCCACTTTTTCCTCCACTTCTTCAATTTTATTAACTCAAATAACGATGTTGAAATAGGGTTCCAGAAACCTACAGTGTTGATGTGTTACGAGCGTGTTTGTGGGTTGTCATAAACACGAATATACAGGAGTCAAAAGTCAAGGTCAGAGTGACCTTGAATGCAAACTACAATTCCTAGACCTATGGTCATCAAACTTGACATGAAGGTTGGGCTTGACCAGTAAATGACCCCTACTGATTTTAGGGGTCAAAGGTCAAGGTCACAGTGACCTTAAATGCAAACTCTACAAATTCTGGACCTATGGTCATCAAACTTGACATGGAGGTTGGGCCTGACCAGTGTATGACCCCTATTGTTTTTAGGGGTCAATGGTCAAGGTCACAGTGACCTTGAATGCAAACTCAACAATTCCTGGACATATGGTCAACTATCTAACTAATTTGACATGCAATAAGAAAGAGCATGAACACATATTCAACCGTAAAATGGTCATCATAAAAAAAAAAAAATGTCACCCCACGCCCTTATTTAAAAATAATTTGGATGAAAATCTAGCAATTGATTTATATTGGCCTTTAAGGGGCTGGTTCAGATATTTCATTGTGGCATCTTTCAAATTCTAAACTTTGTGAAATTCAGTTAAGAGACTTATTAACAACGATGAACTGTATATGTTCAAGTAAACAATAAATGTCCTGTTCTGTTTCGGTATTAATATTATAAACACCAAACAGTATTTGGCATATACTCGATTAAACAGAATTTTGAAAATGAAAAATATAATGAAAACAACAGGGACAAGCCTAGTTGTCTACAATTCTAAAATACACCTGTTTAAGAGGCACACACAACAAAAAACAACACATACACAAATACAAACATCACAAATTGTCCAAACATACTTAAAAAAGCTTTATCAATAAATGATTTACTTGATAATCAAGCATAAAAATATTAAGGTCTCCATTGCATTTGTGACTAACTCAGTTAGTGAAATAAAATGCTAATTTGAATTGTTGATGTTTTATCATTGGAACAAACATTTTTTTCACATCTCATAGATTTTTTTTTGTTGAAGTCAGACCACAAATATGCAAACAAGTCCGATTAATTGATATCACATCATTATTATTATAAATACTCTTTTTCTTGATGAATACATATGTGTATGTTCTATCATATAAATATTTATTCTATTTTAAAGCTTTGCCCAAACTGTATTTCATTTTACAAGCTTGGCTGATTTTTTTAGAAAAAGTTTTAAGTAATGTGATGGACAATCCATTGTCATGCAAATATTAAATGATTGGTGAGTGCTTAAAGATTAACAGTGATCAACTATCGTCTCATAATATAGAAATACTGTGTTTTCTGCACCTTTCTTTCAAATTAAACACTGTATCCTTCATAGGACCATTGTGATATTTATTCAGCCTTTTCGGTAAATTAAAACAATTGTATTAATTGTGGTACATCCTATTTGGGAGTAAGAGTGAATCTTTCAAATAAAAGTTGGTATACATTTTGTCAGTGACATAGCAAATACTTCAGACATGTATATCCCATTTACGACCCCCCCCCCCCCCTCCCCTCGAAAAATAATAAAATAAATAAAAATAAATAAATGAGAACACCAATTTTGAAGATATTTAAATGAAACTTGGTACACATGTTGCCAGTAACAGAATGCAAAATATGGCAAGGCCCGTAACTCTGACTAAAATATTTATACAGTTATGCTCCTTTTTCGATAAAAAGCAACCCAGACAAGCATGTTGTGTTTGTTCCTTGGCCCTCTTGTTGTTTATCCAGACAAGCATGTTGTGTTTGTTCCTTGGCCCTCTTGTTGTTTATCCAGACAAGCATGTTGTGTTTGTTCCTTGGCCCTCTTGTTGTTTATCCAGACAAGCATGTTGTGTTTGTTCCTTGGCCCTCTTGTTGTTTATCCAGACAAGCATGTTGTGTTTGTTCCTTGGCCCTCTTGTTGTTTATCCAGACAAGCATGTTGTGTTTGTTCCTTGGCCCTCTTGTTGTTTATCCAGACAAGCATGTTGTGTTTGTTCCTTGGCCCTCTTGTTGTTTATCCAGACAAGCATGTTGTGTTTGTTCCTTGGCCCTCTTGTAGAAATAAATATCCAATGTAATCCATTTTAATTCAAGTAATATTTTGATTAATTCACCCAGCCCCAATTTTTCAAAACTTCTTAAGCTTAACGGGCGTAAGTCGCTTAACGGGCATAAGTCGCTTATTTAAATTAGCCAAAATGCATACTAAAATTGGATATTGATCAATGAAAAATGGTTTCTTCAAATTACCATAGAGATTTTTTTTATACAATTTCTAAAAAATCTTAAAGAAGTAAATATAACGCATACTATAGAACAACAAAAATAGTGAGTTTAGCTTAATCCTGTTATAAGGGACTTAAGAAGTTTCGAGAAATTGGGCCTGATAATCACATAACAGCAATGAAGTAGCAATTGTCCTTAATATGTTGAGTTCCATGGCATTTTTGCCATAATTATCATTTATGTAACCTATAATGGAATTGTTGACAAAGTTGCAATGGATGTTTTTAAGGGGCTATACACCGTATTGTGAAATAGCGAAAAAAAGGAGGAAAATTGTCGAAAACTGACATGAACTTGGTATCGATGTGTAAAATGCATTGAAACTTTTAAACTAACTGAAGTAACACATAGTTTACAATCGATTAGTTTTTTTTCCGTATTTTTCCATTAAAAAAGATTGCTAGGTATGTATACCTAGCAGAATTCATTCTTAGGCGTGATTTGCTAGTCGATGTTATCACGGGATATTACCAGGTTAATTAGGTATATAGCTTAAATATTCCAAGTGTTTAGAGTAAACCTTCGTAGCACAGTGGATACAACACTGGTCTGCAATTTTGGCAACACCTGTTGAACCCGGTCTCCAACTCGATTTTTAGGTCAACTATTCAAAGAATAAGTAGAGCTATACTACTTGCCCAAGCGTCGGCGTCACACCTTGGTTAAGGTTTTGCATGTAAGCACCTTTAAGTCATTATCTCAGTAAATACACCATGTATTGCATTGAAACTTTAGATATCTAACCTACTAAATTAATGTAAGATAACACTTATTTGTATTTAATGCAAATAATGGGCCTTTAATAGTTGACTTAGAAATTCTGGTTAAGGTTTTGCATCTTAGCACACATAGGTTAATATCTCAGCAACTACTTGATGTATTGCATTGCAAAATAATACACTGGCACATATCCAATCTACTTAAATAACCAAGTCAAATTTTGGCCCTTTTTTTATTTGACAGAAATTCGAATACATCATGTATTGCATTGAAACTTTATACGCAGGCTCCCAACCATTCAAGCTTTTTAATCAATCAGGAAAGATAACTCTATCTTTTATATTTTATCATTTTTGCCCCTTTATTATGTGACTTAGAAATTCTGGTAAGGTTTTACATGTTAGCACACAAAGGTTAATATCTCAGCAACCACTTCTTTGAGACTTTATACAATGGTACTCAACCACCCAACCTACTTGAATAACCAAGTTAGATAACTGTATTTTGCAAATAATGGCCCTTTATTATTGGACTTAGAAATTCTGGTTAATTTTTTTCATGTAACCACATTCATGTTAATATCTCAGCAAATACATCACGTATTGCATTGAAATCTTATCGAATTTTACAGTGATTCATGTTTCGTCAAAACTTTTCAATCCTAACACTGAAAAGGGTAATAGTCAAGCTGTGACAGCTCTTGTTTTTGGTACTTTTTGCAATTATGATATCAAAAAGTAAAACATTTTATTAATTTAATTGTTCTGAGATTCATCAAAGAAAAAAGCTTTTTTTGTGCCAATCTGGTGTATAGTCCCTTTAAACTGGAGCCTATTTAATATTCAAGTTACCTGTAGCTAGTTTGGGTCAGTTTGTAAAGTACTCTGTGCAGTCACAAGAAATGTAATGTCATTCCATTAAAAGTATGTGAACTTGTGTGTTTTGCCAAGGTTGATTTTCTGGTATTTTGTTGTTGTACATTTTAAATTGTATATAATGAATGCATTAAATTGAAATTTGCAGACACATTTAACTACACACAAAATCTCAATTTTAAAAAATTGGTACGTCGTGAATTGAAGTGTTGTAAAGTAATGACTGCAATGTTATAAATTTGTATTTAATTATTTGCATTTCGTTCTAAATGTGTGAATGCTTTGTCAATTACAGCATTTTGATAGTTATTGCATAAAATGCATGAGTTATTTAAAGTAAACAAAATGTGCAACAAATGTAATTTCAATCAGGTGGATTGGATGGAGTAACTGTTTATTATCATATTGACGAGCTCACCATGCCATAAGTGTTATGGGCGTATATGAAGATTGTTATTTATCAGCACACCACTTATTGCATGGTAACAGTTTACAAATACTTATTGCATTTGTAACAGCTCACAAATACTTATTGCATGGATACAGTTTACAAAAACTCATTGCATGGTAACAGTTTACAAATACTTATTGCATGGTAACAGTTTACACATACTTATTGCATGGATACAGTTTACAAATACTCATTGCATGGTAACAGTTTACAAATACTTATTGCATGGTAACAGTTTACAAATACTCATTGCATGGTAACAGTTTACAAATACTTATTGCATGGTAACAGTTTACAAATACTCATTGCATGATAACAGTTTACAAATACTTATTGCATTGGTAACAGTTTACATATACTCATTGCATGGTAACAGTTTACAAATACTCATTGCATGGTAACAGTTTAGAAATACTCATTGCATGGTAACAATTTACAAATACTCATTGCATGGTAACAGTTTACAAATACTTATTGCATGGTAACAGTTTACAAATACTCATTGCATGATAACAGTTTACAAATACTTATTGCATTGGTAACAGTTTACAAATACTTATTGCATGGTAACAGTTTACATATACTCATTGCATGGTAACAGTTTACAAATACTTATTGCATGGTAACAGTTTACAAATACTTATTGCATTGGTAACAGTTTACAAATACTTATTGCATGGTAACAGTTTACAAATACTTATTGCATGGTAACAGTTTACAAATACTCATTGCATGGTAACAGTTTACAAATACTTATTGCATTGGTAACAGTTTACAAATACTTATTGCATTGGTAACAGTTTACAAATACTTATTGCATGGTAACAGTTTACAAATACTTATTGCATGGTAACAGTTTACAAATACTTATTGCATTGGTAACAGTTTACAAATACTTATTGCATTGGTAACAGTTTACAAATACTTATTGCATGGTAACAGTTTACAAATACTTATTGCATGGTAACAGTTTACAAATACTTATTGCATGGTAACAGTTTACAAATACTCATTGCATGGTAACAGTTTACAAATACTTATTGCATGGTAACAGTTTACAAATACTTATTGCATGGTAACAGTTTACAAATACTTATTGCATAGATACAGTTTACAGATACTTATTGCATAGATACAGTGTACAAATACCTATTGCACTCTTAAAGTTTACAAATACTTATTTCATGTTAAGAGTTCATTTAGCATACTTGCTGATATCAGAATCGATGCATTTATATATACAAACAAAAAACAAAGAAAACCACTTTAAAATATTGAATAACAAATACTTTCTCTCTCAATATATACACAGTGTAATTTATTCAAAGTGTATATTCCTCTTGCAGGCATTCATTTAAATATCTTAATTTTGCGATTGTGCTTGTAAATATTCAGAGGGATATATTTGCATAATATTAATGTATGATATACATGTTAACTACGAGTGGTTAATTCATTCCTTTACTTGTTTCAATCACAGAAAAGGGGAATAAAAACATATTTATGAAATGATTCAGTAGTCTTTCAGCATGAATATTTTGTTCTACAACAATGCAATATCACGTCATATTTGCAGGTGACGCCGTTCAAAAAAGGTTTAAGCTGAAAAGCTGATGTTGTTATGTCTCATTTATTCATCTTTTTTGGAATAATAAAACAATATTATTAATAGTAGTAGATCTTATTTGGGAGTAAGAGTGCATCTTTGAAAAAAAATCAAGTTTGTTGATAAAGCAGGATATTAATACTCGGGTTGTTATGCACTTCATTTAGTGTGGGGAATTATCTCTAAATAGCTTACTTCGTTTAAATTTTGAATGAACTCGCGCTCCGTCACAACCCAGTTGTTTGCATAGTTCAAATGAATATTTTTTGAGACTAGGTCAGGCGAATTCATTGGCATCTGAGTGAGACAAATTTGGCGAATACGCTTCAACGGATCTCTATTTGTATGCATCTGATTAAGTCTTGTTAGTTTTATTTATACAGCAAATCTTAAATCTGCACCCTCACAGATTTACCAATTTTACAAAAAAAAAAAAAAAAATTGTCTTGGAAAGACCAATGTTTTGCATAAATATCTGCTAACCAATGATAAAAGATTGCTGACAAAAAAATCCGATCGCAGATTTTCATATTAAACTAACGGTTTAAGAAAAAATGCATAAAACATCAAAATGCATAAAACATCATTTTTTGAACTTAATTATTAAAAACTGCGATCAAATTTTTTGTCAGCAGTCTTATATAACTTGGTTTCCATGGAAATTCGCAAAAATTGGCACGTTCCAAGACAAAAAATTAAAAAGTTGTCAAAACGTTCAATCTGTGAGAGTGCAGCTTTAAGGCGTTTTTGTTGATAACAACCTAGATTTAATTTTGGTGTCAAAAGTTTCGGCGGTTTGGAAATATGTTTTAAAAGTTTTGCTTGAAGTAACAAATGCATGGTTTTGTGTACAGCTTCTACATTATGGTTGAGCTTGCATGTAACCATTACTTCTTAATTTCTTCAAATAAAGCCATTACTTCTTATTTTCTTCAAATAAAGCCATTTCTTCTTAATTTCTTCAAATATAGCCATTACTTCTTAATTTCTTCAAATATAGCCATTTCTTCTTATTTTCTTCAAATAAAGCCATTACTTCTTATTTTCTTCAAATATAGCCATTACTTCTTATTTTCTTCAAATATAGCCATTACTTCTTAATTTCTTCAAATATAGCCATTTCTTCTTATTTTCTTCAAATAAAGCCATTACTTCTTAATTTCTTCAAATATAGCCATTACTTCTTAATTTCTTCAAATATAGCCATTACTTCTTATTTTCTTCAAATAAAGCCATTTCTTCTTAATTTCTTCAAATATAGCCATTACTTCTTAATTTCTTCAAATATAGCCATTTCTTCTTAATTTCTTCAAATATAGCCATTACTTCTTAATTTCTTCAAATATAGCCATTACTTCTTAATTTCTTCAAATGTAGCCATTACTTCTTTATTTCTTCAAAACAATGATTCTCTAGATAGTCGTTTTCCTGTTTTGAATAAATTGCGTTTCAACACACCCGTTGGATCACAGTCCGACATGTTGATTTTTCAAAGTGAGCTTGTTTTCGTAAGGACAAAGCCGCCTCCGGAAAGGGTTTCGATGCTTACAAAAAATAACGATAAAACTGATTTTCATTTTATTTCAAACTGTCACAACAAACACGCAGTTTGTGAAACCGATATAAAACCAAAACCGCCCTAAGATTCATGTTAGTTAAGTTAGTCCCACGTATATGGCCTCAGTATATCATCGAATGTGTCGGGCCTCCTGATCACCTTGACCTCTTTGCCGTCCACCATGACCTCCGCGGGTCGGGGCCGCATGTTGTAGTTGGAGGCCATGGAGCCGCAGTACGCCCCCACATCAAACACTGCCATCAAACAGCCAGTGTGTGGCGTCCTCAGGGACCGGGCCTAGAAGGAAAGGGGAATGGTGGTATACTAGCATGTACAGGGTGAAGAATCACGTGACTTAAAGGGGTTCTCATATGGATCACCACGGGTCACAACCGATGTAAACAAACAAGTAAGTTACGTTAAATTCTAAATAACAATGTAAGAAAAGATATGAACATAACTAGTTCTTAGCATACACGTGTAAAATATTTTAGATTTGCTTGTATTTTCATGATGCAATCCTTGGCAATAATTTCAAGTTGAAGGAATTTTGTAGAACGCTGCAAAGCTGAAATTTGGTCGTTGAAAACTTAATTAATAGTAATAAAGTGCAGCCAAATTAGACAGCGTTTTAGCTTCAATTAGTCTTACATGTCCAAGGAAATCTCCGCTTTCACAGACCGGCCCTACCACCTCGTACGTCTGTCTGCCCGAGCCCCACCCTTCATTTACTTCGTCCGACCGTCCGTCAGTTGGTGTCCTTTTCCCGAGCTCAGCTGGGTTTTCCTTCCCCGATGTAAAAGAAAACGGGTTTTCGGTTTGTCCGTCCGTTTTGGTCATTTGACGATGTTGAGCAGTTATATATTGTGTATCGGATGTTGTCACATGGCTGCGGTCGTTCGTATGTGTATCAGCGTTTGTCACGTGGCTCGGCTGGGCGAGATCAATATGGTGGTAGGCGCCGTAGAGGGCCGGTCGAACCACCTCCGTCATAGAGCCGTCCACCACGATATAGCTGCGGAGATAATGCAATGATTATGAACTTAAGAATAAGGTCGCTTAAGGGTGAAAATAATTAAATAAGGGAAAGTATTTGAGGGGTAGGTTATTAAAAGAGCAGTCTTACTTCATGTGGTGGCCGTGTTTGACACCGATCACTTCCGTCAGTAGAATAACAGCGTTCCCTATCAGTGAGCGGCCGGGCTCCAGTATAAGGCTGACGTCATCATCTTTAAACACTGAGTCAATCACGCTGATGACCTCAGACGGGGTAGGTATTCCGCGTTTGGCATTATCGATGGCCGATTTTTCATTGGCGCAGGGATTCTGCGTCGAAGAAGACTATAAACAGACTTGACATAAGCATGTGGTTATTTGTGGCGGATCCGTGATCCAGTGGTAACACACTTGACACTCAATCCAAGGGTCGCTGGTTCCTATAAACACTAATCATCTTCCGGGAGGGGCGTTAATTTGGTGGAGGGGGTCCCTTTGCCAGTGCTAAACACTGATGTACGTTACATAACCAGGGTAGCTCTAACCAGGGCTACATTCTGTGTGTGCACTTTGCTCCAAAACCCTTATATGACTATCAATCTTATAGGATACTGGTAAAATGGGCCTTGTCCAAGTTCGAGTATGAATTAACTTACACACCGTGTGCATAATTCAGACGACGTAGTCAATGTTGCGTTTCAATGTTTAAGCTGCACTCATGGATTGGCCGCATTGACAACATTTATTTTGTCTTGGAATGAGCTTTTTTGAGCAAATGTCTCGAATTGCTTTAACAAGACTGCGGACAAAAGATCAGATCGCAGTTTTTCATATTTACGTTCGAAAAGTATAGTTTTTTTGCCTTAACGCGTTGCTAATGAAAAATGAAGTGTTCCAAATAATTGAGATCTGTTTTATTAGGAATTGTCTTACATAACTAAATTAAAGGCATTGATACCAGCTAAATCTTAAACAAAAAACTACAGAAAATGACAAATTGTCAATCCGCGAGAATGCAGCTTTAAACTCCAGTTTTATTTTCAGTTGTAAACCAGACATGACATATACATGCGTATAATGCAGACGCGAGTGTCGTGTGTTCATGCATAAAATATAATCTTAGATCCATAGTTTCATTATCTTGTTACATATCTGAGTGAATTGAACTAAAGCCTATGGTGGCATATAACTGCCGTAAGATAACCTGTTAACGTTCGAGAATTGTTTTATGTTAACCACTTTATTTTCGCAAAACATATTTGGAAATATAAATATTATAAGACTAAACAAGAGGGCCATGATGGCCCTAAAACGCTCACCTAAGCATCGGACCACAACTCTGTGATAAAGCATTAATAAAAATGTTGCAATTTAAACATATCTTTACTGATGACGATGCCTTGTTTTATTTTTGTAAAGGTCATGCAATGAAGGTACCTGTAAAGTTTCATTAAATTTGGTTTGGTAGTTTCAGAGATGTGTTTAAAAGCAAAACAGTAAGTCGGCCATTCTGTTGTTGTTGTTGTTGTTGATCAATCTCAATGAATTGTTGTATTTTTGTAGAAGGTCATGCAATGAAGCTTCCTGTAAAGTTTCAGTGAATTTGGCCTGGTAGTTTCAGAGGAGATGCTTTTTAAAGCAAAACAGGAAGTTGGCCAGATTGTTGTTGTTGTTGATCAATCGCAACCCCTTGTTGTATTTTTGTAGAAGGTTACACTAGAAAGCTTCCTGTAAAGTTTCATTGAATTTGGACCAGTAGTTTTAGAGGAGATGTTTTTTAAAAGCAAAACAGGAAGCTGGCCATTTTGTTGTTGTTGTTGTTGTTGATCAATCGTGACCCCTTGTTCTATATTTGTAGAAGGTCACACAAAAAACTTCATGTAAAGTTGCCTTGAATTTGGAGAGGTAGTTTCAGAGAAAATGTTTTTTTTTAAAGCAAAACAGTAAGTCAGCCATTTTTGTTGTTGTTGCTGCTGTTGTTGTTGTTGTTGTTGTTAATCAGTCGTGAAAACTTGTTTTTTTGCAGAGGGTCACAAAAGAAACCTTTCTGTAAAGTTTCATTAAATTTGGACAGATAGTTTCAGAGGAGATGCTTTTTAAAGTAAAACAGGAAGTCGGCCATTTTGTTGTTGTTGTTGTTGTTGTTGTTGTTATTGATCAATCGTAACCCCTGGTTGAATTTTGTAGAGGGTCACTAAAGGAAGCTTCCTGTAAAGTTTCATTAAATTTGGAGAGGTAGTTTCAGAGGAGATGTGTATTTAAAGCAAAACAGGAAGTCAGCCATTTTGTTGTTGTTGCTGTTGTTGATAAATTGTGACACCATGTTGTATTTTTGTAGAGGGTCACCCAAGAAAGCTTCCTGTAAAGTGTCATTGAATTTAGAGTGGTAGTTTCAGAGGATATGTGTTTTTAAAGCAAAACAGGAAGTCAGCCATTTTGTTGTTGTTGTTGTTGCTGTTGTTGTTGTTGTTGTTGATCAATCGTGACCCCTTGCTGTATTTTTGTAGAGGGTCACCCAAGAAAGCTTCCTGTAAAGTTTCATTGTATTTGGACTGGTAGTTTCAGAGGAGATGTTTTAAAAGCAAAACAGGAAGTCGGCCATTTTGTTGTTGTTGTTGTTGATCAATCGTGACCCCTTGTTGTATTTTTGTAGAGGGTCACCCAAGGAAACTTCCTGTAAAGTTTCATTGAATTTTGCCAGGTAGTTTCAGAGGAGATGGGTTTTTTGAGAAATTGTTGACGGACAGACTGACGGACGGACGACGAACAAAGACCGATCACAATAGCTCACCTTGAGCACTTCGTGCTCTGGTGAGCTAAAAAAAGGGTTGAAGGTGCCCATAACTACCACTTATTACCCTTTTTAGCTATACAGCACTACCATATAAGCCAATATTAATAAAAGTAAACACGAAGTTTAATAGAGGAAATAAACAAAAAAAGTTGTGTTGCCATTTGTTAACCGTATACAGATTGAAGATTATTTTAGATATGACTAAAATAATATAATTATACAATGGAAATTACCATACGGAACTCCTCGGCCATTTTTCATCGAAAACAACCTCGGATGTTTATGGACTGTTAACAATGTCAGACTTCTTTACATTTAACTACGCTGGAAGTAGATCGTGTAGTAATTTCAATATAGCAGTTTAACTGAATGACTATACTCTTGGGAATCTTAATTATTTATTAAATAATGCACTTAACTGGCAATCAATTTAAACTTGGATATACAAAAAACACACAATAAAACACTACAATTAATTAATACTCTTATTTAAAACTACTTCTACTGACGTACATCCATACATCCGGGGTGGTTTTCGATGGAAAATGACCGAGGTGTTCCGAATGTGAAAATTACAGGGACAAGCACATTTAGCGAATGCTCTTTAATAGACACAATGTAAGAGCCTTGCAGGTTATAGACCATTAAATACGTCCCGTTGTATTCGAATGTCAATTGACCAATAATATTGGCACACAAGATAACACTGATTTCTCGTGTTTCACGACCCCAACACCATATATGGGGAGAAAGCGCCTCTTGTGTAATAGACATTAAACAACGTTAGAAAAAGTTACGTTTCCCATAAAAAATAAAATTGGTTGAACGTAACCACTGTCTATTCGGTAAAATTCCCATATCCGGTGTACGAGTACAAATAATGAGGTGAACATGTAAACAAAAAAGAAGATCAAGTAGATCCAGCGTGTTCGGTCTTTTTTTTTTTAAATCACAAACCACTCAGCTTTAAAACCTATAATTATGGAAGGTAGCCAATGGTCCGCGATGGTATAACCATGCTTTGGTTGGCTGTCCTGTGTGATAAAAGAAAAAAGGCATGTAACAATAGGTGGGCACTTCCGAATGGTGTAATTTTCCCTTCGCAAGGTAAAAACCTGACATATATTATAGACCAGTAAGTAATTGCCCTTTACATTTGATAATGCACTGACCCTTTTGCACACAATATAACACTAAGTTCTAGTTTCTCTCGACCCCAAGATCATATATGGTAAGGAAGACACGATAAGACAACATTTGGGACAAAGTAACATGTCTTATCAGAATGATACAATATACTGAACGTAGAACTACTATGCATACGACCACCTCTGGCGTAGAAGTACAAATAATGCGGTAAAAATGAAAACCGAAAAGGGGTTTGTCCAGCATACATGAACAGCAAGATATCAAAATTACAAAAAAAAAACATCAGATAACAGAAGCCTGGTCTGATATTGTACAACCATACTTTGATACATATAGCCATGTGTTAACACATGTAAGGCCATACCAAATCGTTTCTTTGTTTAGTGTCCGTGGACGGGCTTAAGGCTTCTCGATCCAAATAAACACATATTATATGATCAATGATCATGTCGATTAAATTCAATTTCCTTTTACTGTAGTTCCGATTACAATACACAGGTGAAATCAACGTCCTTCATACTTTACAATAGTATTCTTGGTATTTGATAATCGAAAATGATGCATTCTGTGTCATTCCCATGATCAAAACACGTACATACAAGTTTTACTAGAACTCATTTTGCAGTGGAAATATATCTTACAATTGAGAATGGTCCAGATGGACTAAGGAGGCCCTTGTGTCTATATTCTACATAAGCTGTCACTCATTTAGTATTCCTTTTTTTCCTGGGCTTGTTTCTTTTTCAAGATAGATAGATAGGTTTTTGAGAAGTCACAGCCGAATAGGTGTAATTTGCCCTAACAGACCATGAACAAGAGGCCTCGGATGATGATGGACGGTTTACAATGTCCAGAATCTATACAATTTAACAACGCTGCAAGTAGATCGCGTAGTAATTTCAATTTAGCAGTTATCATTTATGACTTTATTCATAGGAATCTTAATTATTAATGCAATTATACACCTCACTGTAAATCAAATTAAACATAGTAATACAAAATATACGTTAAAACAATTCACTCAATTAATATTATCATTTGAAATTTTACGAACTACTTCTACTGATCTACCGGCATACATCCGAGGTTGTTTTGATGAAAAATGGCCGAGAAGTTCCGAATGACATAAGTGCTGAATGCCGAGGGTACTTGGGTGAGGGTGAGGTAAACTACGTGCAGTTTGGGGGCACCCAACCTCATACTTGTCAAACATTTGTAACCAAAGTGTCTGAGATTATGTGGGTACAAACGATGACGCTTCAAACGGGAACCATATAATACATTCGGAACTCCTCGGCCCTTTTTATCGAAAATAACCTTGGATGTATTTGGACATACTCAAAAAATGGTAAGTTTAAGTCCGCTGCAAGTAGCTCGCGTAGTAATTTTATTCAGCAGTTAAACTTCATGACTTAACAATTGGGAATTTTAATTATGTTTGCAATAATACACTTCACTGGCAATCAATTTAAACTTAGATCAATAAATATAACTAAAACACTACATTTAATAAATGATATAATTAAAAAAATACGGACTACTTCAACTGATGTACCAGCATACATCCGAGGTTGTTTTCGATAAAAATGGCAGAGGAGTTCCGAATGCATTTAATAAACATTAACGAAACAAGCTGTCTATTAATACATCTTGTGTTACCGTCCTGGAACGCTTAATCCAAGCACTATAATATGAAATTCACTTGGGGTATTTAGCATATTATAATAATATATATTATATTTTTAAATGAGAGCAAAATTAAAGATGTAAGAATAATAAGACGCAACTCATGAAGATACCCACGCGTTTAGTGTAGTCAATCCCGAGGCCCCCTCCAAGGTTGATGACCCGGATGTTGGGGAAGTCGTGCTTCCTCAACTCCCTGATGTCGGCCAACATCGCCTCGGCTGCGCACCTGCAAAAGTTAGAAACTTATTTTTAGTATATAATTACGTATGTTTAAGAAATCTTAAGAACGACTTTTTGAATGTTCACGCACTAGTGGCTTTTTCCGGTTTTCGTTTTGCATAATTGTTATATGTACTACGTACATTTATTATATTTAAAACCTGCAACTACATGTATGGGGAACTATTTTGAAACAAAAATGGAAAATAGTCATAACTCAAGATGGTCATAGCACGTGGTTTGTGACGTCACATTTGGATTTTGGGTAAAATGAATAAAAAAAGTTTGTATACAATACAATACACTTGGTTCTTGAGGTACATGTTTTCAACTGAAGAGGGTTTTTGTTCCCTAAAAATTGTGGGCAAATGCTAAGATTTAATTAATAAAAAAAACAATTACATATTTCTATATTAACTTAGTCGGATTTCTAATTTCTTTTAATTCCCTGTTGATAAACATGATATCTGAAGCTTTCGGTTGTAAAAACACTGTTTATGTGATTGTAATCCTCTTTTGTAAATGGAAAGAGGTTTGCTTTCGAATAAAACTATTTTTATGCATTTTAAGCTGTTGCCCACTATTTTTGGGAGCCCTTATGCAATGCATAATATTTATCCCAATAACTGAGTGATAAGTGTACATATATTCCTCTATATTTACACCTCAACTTCCATTCCTTAAATGAACTGCCTTCCGGCAATTGCGTTTATCAATCGATGAACGCAACATATTCGGATATGTTCGGGTCGCAATTCATCGCATAACAATTTACATGAAAACTATTGATCTTGTTATTGTTTGTATTGTGTCAGCAGATCCCGTAAAATATAAATCAACATTTTAGAAAGTGTTAAATTATGATATGTTAAATGTATCGTTGCCATAAGTGTTTTAATTTTACGTTTATAAGTGATTTCAAGAGTTTGATCTTTTCCCGCGATATCGTGACGTCATTTGATAAAACGTTTCCTGTTACAGTCGGGTCGTTCTATTTACAGAATGGGTAAGAAAGGATTACTGAAAAGTTTTCTTAAATGAAATAAAGTTTTTTTTTAACAATTCTTGAATGCAATGATGCACTATTGGTGTAAAAATGAGTAATGAATTGCGGGCTTGATGTAATTATCAGGGATATGAACCCAATTTGGCTGGTCAAAGAATGCGTGGAGTCCTGCGTGTCGTTTCGATAAAGCTGATAAGTCAATAAAAAAACTTTCATTTTGAATCTGGTCACTTTCTTAAGGCGGTATCGAAACGTGACGTCACAAACCATGTGGTAAGACCACACTCATAACCATTTCATTGAACAGAGTGCTGAATAATGAATTAAGCAATAAGGCATTTGGAGCTCCTCGTCCATTTATATCGAAAACAACATCGGATGTATATTGATGGTTCACAATGTCAGAAATCGGATCTTTTTAAGTTCGCTGCAAGTAGATCGCGTAGTAATTTAATTAAGCAGTTATATTAATGACTTAACTAGTGCGAATCTTAATTATGTTTGCAATAAAACACTTCACTGGCAAGTAATTTAATCTTAGATCATCAAATACAAGCTGAAACACTACAAATAATTAATGATATAATTCAAAATTTTACGAACTACTTCTACTGATGTACCGGCATGCATCCGCGGTTGTTTTTTGATAAAAATGGCCGAGGTGTTCCGAATGGCAACAATGTATATTTTAGATTCAGTTAAAACGTCTCGCCTGAACACTCGGATGTCTGTGATGGTGGAACCCAGATGACAGTGGAGGCCTTGTAGTTCCAGTAACGGCTCTCTGCAAACCACTTCCGCCATCGCCGCCAGCTCCCGCCGCTCAATACCGAATTTGGACCCATGTACGCCCGTCCTGTTATACTGGTGAACGCCCTGGGAATAAGCAATACTCGTGAAGTTCCGGACATACTGGATTATAAACGAATTTGTTTACATTTTTTGTCGAAGTCGCTATTATCGAAAAAGATGTGTTCACGACCTAATCTGAATAAAAATATATTGAAATTGACCAGACAGTTTGGTAAAGAAATCTAAAAAAAAAATTTTTAGACTTGTGAATATAAACAGCCAAATATGTAAGAAAAAAGAGAGCCTTTAAAATTTCACTACGCTTTCAATAAAATCAAATTTGAAAACGAAGATAGTAGCAAACGACTTTAATAACATATCATGTAATATTGTGTGTTTACTTACATCATCTAGCGGTATATTTGGGTTCACGCGCAACAAAACACGGGCTTTCGTTCCAAGTCGTCTGCAAACCTCTATCGTCTGCTCCAGGTTAAACATGCCGTCAATATTCAAAAGACAGCCATGTTTTACTGCCAATTCTATTTCCCACTTCTGTTTTCCGTTTCCGTTCAAAATCATAGTCCTCAAATCGAACCCGACCTTCAGAGCCAGGGCCAGTTCGTTTCCGCTTACCAGTGTCACAGAACAGCCCAAGTCTTTCATTATTTTCAGAACCGTCGGGTTCATATTTGCTTTCATGGCATAGTTTAAGACTGCATTAATTTCAAGCTTCTTCATCGCTAGTTTGTATGCATTGACGTTTGAAACGATCTGATTTTTGCTATATACAAAAACAGGTGACACTGTTTTAAAACTTTGCTTCTGTAGAAAATCTTTGATACTGCTAACACTGACACTTTCACAAAATAACTCGCCATTTGTATATTCAAAAAAGTTCTCCATTCTTGGTGATGTTTTGGCAAAATCGATCTATTAAGTTAGAGTTGCCAAGTTTTAGATGACATATTAAGATTGAAGTCAATATATGGAACCTTTATCAGTTAATTAATGAAAACCTTTATTAGTCACGATAGACCAAAGTAAATTATTCTTTGCGGAATTTTAAGTGAGGGACATGTTTAATGCGGAACAAAATGGTGGATTCTTTGATTATTTTTGTATTTTCGAGGGAAATTGGGAAATTTTGCCCTCTGAAGTAGGTTTAAATCACTGCTATCGAAATATGAATACGCCTACCTGGAGGCAAGACGCTAAGGTGATCATAGCTTGGACACTTTAATATGGCCCTTCAGTCCCTTGATATTGTTTAAAAACTAATAGAATGACATTTCAATCAATACAATCCAAAGATTTTAACTTGAAATTAATATAATTATATATGTATGTATATATATATATATATAGAGAGAGAGAGAGAGAGAGAAGTTGGAATAGGTTTGGATAAAAAAATAACTATCAAAATGCAATAAACGTATTTCTTAGACCGTTATTTCAAACATTTGGACACATTCATTGGGTATTAAATAACTGGTCCCTATACTCGTAGGCTAAGGGTTATTCATTGCTTGGTTAACGAACTTTTGGACCCGATTCATCAAAAAGTTTTGGAAGATGCTTCGCTTCTCTAAAATATTCTGATTTTTAATAAGTGGGTTAAAAAAAAAAAATCAATGACAATTCATAAAAAAACAGTATGAATGATATAAATATGAACCGTGCGTAACCCAACTTTAATTTGCAATAAGCATGGCTGTGTCATTGTATTATTACCTCCATTTCTTCAAATGAGTATAATTTAGATTACTACCTTTATCTTAAGCCAATGAAATGAATAATGAGATAGGCAATGATTAAGTACTAGGCTTGATCATTAAGAATCTCACCTTTCGCGGGTGTTTAAAGGTCCACCTACTACCACTCATCCGATACACACTCCCAGTGTCAGATTTTGCGTCGTCAATGTATCAGCCAATAAGGCTGTATTTTAAGTCAGTTAGATGGCTTGAAGTAATGTCCTAATGATTTAGAAGGGTTCGTTCGCTACGGTCACTTTGCCCATTCTTATTCATTAAGAATTTACTAAAAGTTATCTAACTATTACTTAGCTTTCAATCAAAATATCTTATGAAAATAACAGAGTAAGTATGATTATTTTCTTTAAACAAATATTGAAACGAATAACTTCTTAGTCATAATATAAAAACTGTTTATATATAAAGCAAAAAGGCAATATGGTACAACAGCATTAGGAAAGTCACGTGATATGCAAATTTCGTAGTAACGTGTAGAGCGCTAAATTTATACTATACTTTCGATTTGTTATTGCATTTTTCTTATCAAACTAGGGGCTACAAATGATAAAAGGGTTAAGAGAAGTCATTTAAATAAACATACAGTTCATTACTTGAAGACACTGGGACTGGGATTTTAAACATATAGGATTTTAATGTATGGTTAAATTTAGATAAATATAATAACACTAATTCATTATGCTTAAGAAGTTCCTGAAGGTCTAATATGATTTTGGAAATACACCATTTTTATATAATTAATTGAAAATATTAAAATTTACTTAAGATGCTTTTGTGAAACTGGCCCTGTTGTATTTCTGACATTCCTCTCAATGCAGTACCGTTTGTTGGATTCTTGGTAGTTGTTGGATATACAATAATGTCAATGTTATTTAATTATCATAACTGCTCTTTTTGATAATTAATATCATGAATGTTATACTTTGAATTCCTTTTCTCCTATATGCCCCAGGTCTGGTATTTATAAAACATCTTAAGTCCTTTCCTCACTTAAGTCATTTTCTTAGGTTAAATTTATCACTTGTCATATGATATAATAACTTATTTATATCTAAAATACTTTTTTCATTAAATTTATGTAAACACATAATTCTATAATAAAAAACGTGCATCTTTTTCATTATTTGACCATGAGGATTTTAGGTAATCGACTTAATTTAAGAAATGGCTTAAGCTGTTTTATGAATACCAGCTCAGTTTTTATTATCATACCCCTTATGAACTGGAAGAGTATATAATTTCCATTTTTCATACAAAGCTTGTGACACACTTAACTCACTAAAAACATTAAACCCTAAGTTTTTAATCTTTTGTATAACAACACCTAAAATGTTCATGCCCCAAAGCGTGGCATAGTGTTATCTGATCGTCTGTCCGTCCATCCGTCCGTCCCAACGGTTTCCGATCAATACCTGAAGAACGCTACGGTCCAGGGTTCTTAGATTTAGTAGGCAGGTTGGTTATGACCAGCAGATAAAGCCTTTTGATTTTGAGGTCAGTTGATAAAAGGTCAATGTAGAATTGACCTTAAGATAACCTTTAGCTGAAAATCGGCTTCTGATCAATATATGAAAAACAAGGTCGTTGTGACCGTAAGCTGAAAATACGTAGTTTCCTATCAATAATTTAACAAAAAAAACGCATGGGCCCCGAGACCTCGAACTTGGTAGACGTTACTCAAACGTGACCAGCACTCTGATTATTTAAATATCAGTTGGTCAAAAGTCAAAAACAAGTGTTTTTGTAGTAAGTCAAAAAAATATGAAACATCTTTGGTTAATGTGACATCTGTCAAAGTACAGAATCACGATCTTATCAATTTTATGTCGAAAATAATTCATTTTATGGGAAGGTCGTGACCAAGATATGAACCCTATTGATTTTAGGGTCAGTGGAACAAAATTCATGGCTCGTTCCATGACAAAAACATATAAAAGTTTTCAAAACGTTCAATCTGTTAGAGTGCAGCTTTAAGCCATAAAACATCAATTTTCGAACGGAAATATGAATATCTGCGATCTGATTTTTTGTCAGCAGTCTTTTATCATTGGTTTGCAGATATTTGCGCAAAAAATGCTCTTTCCAAGACAAAAAATAAAAAAAGTTGTAAAAATGGTAAATCTGTGAGAGTGCAGCTTTAATTAAATGGTAGAAAGTTGTGCGTTACAGGGATACATAAGAAATGTAAAAAAAGGATCCCTGGTCGCTCATTATTGTAGCTAATGTAAAAGCTCCTCTCGGTTTGTTTACCTTTGTTTCTTGAGGCCTTAACACAAAAGTAATTGAATGTATAAGCTGAACACAAGGCGAAAACAGATATTGCTATTCCATATATACACCAATCTCATTAAAATCAGATCCCCAATACACGCTTCACGACGTTAAGCTATGTGGATCGTAATGAAATGAAGTGAACGTCACGATATGATTTTAATGTTTTGTATATACACGACACGTCCATTATCAGTTGCGTTTTTTTTTCCACTCAAGATACCAGCGCTAAGTATATCTAGCAATCGGAACTCCTCGGCTAGTATCAAGATAATGTCTATCTCGAAGCTTACCGGAGATGGCCGAGTTGTTACGATTGTATGTATATCTAACTGAAAGATATTATACCGCGTTAATCTGCCGGACCCGGGACCTGGGACTAACATTTGATATCGGATTTATCTGTCAGAGTTGGTACAAATGATTTGAAATGGAAAATTTCTTTGAATAAACAATATATATATATTGTTAACACACCCATGATTTATCTACATATGTCATTAGAACACATGAAACAGATGCATTTCAAGTGTTTATGAATTCAATAAACACTAGATATTTAATGTTAAATAGTATTTGTCTTTTCATTGAAACATGTTCAGTTAATATTAAATAATGTAATTAAACATACCAGAAATTCGAAAACTATTACAGACAACGATCCTAGACTAGTGTTGTGTCGATGATCGATTATAATCGACAATTGATCGGAAAGGCCTACGTCGGCGACAATCGATAGTGAAATTTGAACAATCAAATATAGAAACAAGGGACGTAACCGCTACCGACTAATTTTCTTTTTCTGGTTAATTAATGCTAGTTTATGTTGAAACGTTAAGGTGTTACTATGTTAAGTTATTTAGTCATAGTTCAGTTAAATATTATAATTATTGATGTGTTTGCATATGTTCTTCCCTATAACTTGCACTCAATTAAATGTTTAATTTCTACAGGATGACAGATAAGAATTGTTTTTACTGAAAAAGAAAACAACAATGTTTGTGATAATGATTTAGCTTAAGTACACAATAACCTTTAGTGTAGATACATCAAACACAGCTGCATCATGCTGGGAACCTGGCCATCTGGCTACAATGTCAGTGAATCTGTAAATATTTGCAATCTATA
Organism: Mya arenaria; assembly: GCF_026914265.1. NCBI lineage: Eukaryota > Metazoa > Mollusca > Bivalvia > Myida > Myidae > Mya > Mya arenaria. Next base: position 54,174,362 of record NC_069132.1, on the reverse strand, counting down.
ATTAATGTATTACTAATTGAATTTTTATAGATGATTTTATTGTGATAAAGAAGAAATGAATTAAGATATTGTTATTCATACCAATGCAAGTCTTTTATTCCAATTGTAATATGACTGTTTCATATTCTAGTAATTTGTTATGTTTTGTTTATGATGTTTCAAATATAAATTAGATATATACAACATTATTTACATTGACATGATTTAAGTTACATTTGCAGTGACTAGCACACCTAAGGAATTTGCTTAATTTATTTGAAAGTAATAGATGTCCAATTGAAATTCAATGCAATAAAAACAATGTCTATTTATTTTGGGCCATTCACTCATAAATTGATGTGTATACATTGACAAACTGTACTATATTAAGCAATCACTCCATATTACTCATGAAATGTACCACGCAATTACAAAAAATCCCATAACATTTCATTATATTTTTCTAAGGCAAGGATAAGATATTATCATATCATTTCATGTTTTTTTCCTTTTCACAGTATTTGTACTTATTTATTTAAATTACCTCATTTCATGGTCACATACAGCCATGACATTGATGGCATGGTAACCCTTCCTGCATATGAAGGCAACCCCATTGTCCTTAGGAGCAAGAATAGGGACCAATGTTCCATCCACTGCTCCTGTAACAATACACTTTGTTGTTGTATGACTAAGAAATGTTTTTAAAGTATTTGTTGCATTATTTTTAGTGTACTTATAGTGTTATTTAATGTTTCTTGTTTGATGTATGTCTGCAGTAAACATTGAGGATAATTATTATCTTCATGTAAAAATTTCATCCATTGTATGTTTCGAATATTTTATACAATGCCTTAAAGCTGCAATCTTACAGACAATTTGATTTCTGGAAACTAGTGATACAATACTAGTGATATATTCAAACATATATGTTATTTGGTTTTAAATTACCTATGATGTTGGGTATCCTGCACTTCCTGAAAAATCCCACTTTTGTCCTTAATACCTCATCTCTTGTGGATGGTAACCTGTTAAATATTTTTGAAATGTATCTATACATGTACAACATTATGACCATATTCATGTAAGTAATTTGGAAAACTGTAATTGTTACTTTGTTTAAAGCTGCACTCTTGCAGATTGCCAGTTTGGTAATGTTTGTTCTAATGTTTTGTTCCAGAACCAGCTGATTTTGGCATCAGTGCATTTAATTCAGTCATAGGCAAAGCAATCACGATAGAGTAGATCTGATTTGTTGGGAAAACTGCTTAAAATTCGTAGAGCTAGTAATTAATGCTTTTAGCTGTAAAAAAACACAGTTTCCAACGTTAGTATGGAAAACTGCGCCCTGATCATTTGTCCGCAGAATTATATCACTAGAATTTGCACAAAAATTGGCTCATTTGAAGACAAGAAAATAAAACATTTTTGAAAATATAATATACTTTTTTAAAAATGATCTGTGACAGTGCAGCTTTAAAGTGTCTCAATCAGATAGTTTATGGTGACTGCAATGTATAAGATTTTAGTTTCATTTTGTTTTAGACAATTTTCTAACAAAATATGGTACCAATTTATAGCCTATTTACTATTTGTAGCAATGAAATAAAACCTTTTTTCGAAAATCCATGTCTAAAACATTTTACAACCATTATGAATAACAATAGAAATTCAAATAACTGTATCCTAACAAATATTTATCAATGTTATTGATAAACACTAGTGTTGATGATGTTTTGTCTCTGAACAGATAAACCTTTAAATGTGGCAGTGGTTACTTTCTGTTATTATATGTTCAATCCATTCCTTATGTTATAGACTGCATTAGCTTCAATGAAAATGTCAATATTACAAAATTACAATTACAGAAGAGATTCTCATATTCTTTGAACTAATAGAGTGTATATATAATATACAGCTTGGTCAGAAGTTCCTGATTTCAATATCCATTTGAAGATTTGTAATATATTCATGGTTTTCCTAAATTTTAACCCATATATTACCTTACATTTCCAATGTTTCTGATAACTGCATCCAGAAAATCATTAAACACCCTTCCAGCTGTAGCTTTTGATATGCCATGAATGTCGGCAGACTCTGACAAAAAGTTTCCTTTTGAGAGCATCCTCAGCCCTACAAGGACCTGAAAACTCCAAACATATTACATATGTATTTGACGGTTAATTTTAGTATTTTAATAATGGTCAACATGCCATATTTAATAGCTAGATTGAGCTGATAGGTAAAGAAATGTAATTCAATACAATAAATATTTTTGCAAATAAAGTAATACTGTCAGTCTGTGAGAGTGCAACTTTAACCAAGTGCAATGTAAAGACAATGAAATGAAGAAATATAAAGATAATTATATAGCACCTGCTCAGAAATTACAAACATTTACACAATTGTACGCACGCACGCACGCACGCACGCACACACACACACACACACACACACAGCCGACTTCAAACAAAATAAACAAAATCAATCTTATTTAATTCTACAGTACATTTAGTACTATTGATATCATGAAAATACTATATGGTTATGCACCAGTCAATTGTAACCACGCACCGCCCCCCCAGGTCCGACGAATAGCAAGGACTTTGACTTTTGGTCCAGCCAACCCGGCTAAAAACAGAGGGACAAACAGATGGTAAAATTCCCCCCAAATGCCCCTGCACCCCAGGGACACTAGGTAAGGCCCATTCCCCGCTATATTTAAAGCGAATACAAACTACCGCATTCACCCGGCACTGCGGGGCCACCTGAAAGGTAAAAACACGGTTCATTTCCCCGATGTATACCCCGGACCTGGGGGGGGGGGGGGGGGGGGGCGTGGTTACAATTGACTGGTAAATTACTTTAATTGAAAACAGTTATCACTTTCCTTTCTGTTATGACATAGTTTTATGTTCCATCTGTAGTACATGCATAACCATGAGAAATCATGTTCATAGTAAAACATGTTTTTTCGTGGAAAAGCTTTTAGATCTACTCCACAGAATTTCCACTTTCAGCATAGTATTTTGTTCAATAACGCCATTTTTTCCTGTGTTTGCCTCCATCTTGGTGTCATGATATGTCCATTAGATAAATGCATAGGCGTTTATCAATATCCATCAAACACATACACTTAATAATTATCAGAATATTCGACCAAGAATATTTAACAGTGTTTAATATTAAACTTTCATGTTTCAACTCTTGATCTGAAGACAGTGAACTGTGACATATTGACTCAAACGTATGTTACTGTAGTAAATTTTTAGTACGATGACAAGAAATATTTTAATTCCTTCTTGAATAAGCACATCATTTCAGGTATAAACATATTTAATGTTAAACCGCCCAACGCTAAACTAGTTGAACTTGTGATGTTTACTTTCTTTTCACTGACAAGTTAGGTCAAGGTCACTGGATGGTACAGTAAAAAGATAAAAAGGTTACATTATACTTTTACATAATAATATAACGGAGAGATACCACTATATACAGTTGGAAGACCCGTTTGTTAAAAAACAAACAATTTTTAATTTATAATATACCTTCGTCATTGATGACACTGACATAGTTCTATTCGTGGAAGGCTCCAAATCAGCGTGCAGTGCTGCCTCCAGCCGTAAAATGGCGTCTTTCGTCAACCTGTAACGCCCAACGCATTCCCAATCGGGCACATCGGCGATAGCGACCACCCTTTCCTTAAAAACTCGCGGTCGTCGGGCATTTTGTCTCCTCGCAACGAACAGGGCGGCCATTTTTAATATACTTACGACAAGGCTAACCCAATCGTAAAGTTACAATCGCAAGTTACGAAAACGTAACGTTACTATTACTTACGATTCTTAGTAAGACGCTCGGAAAATCGTAACATGGTGTTACGATGCGTTTACGATTACGATTTACGCTACGACCGTTGATAAGACGCTCCCACACTTATCAAGTCAGTATGTCACTACAGTATCTTATTACAAATTTTCTTTGTAATTTAACTGCTAAAGGATTGGTTCTCAACTTCTCATGTTTGTGTTTAAAAGTAATTTTTAAAATATGTTCCCGTTTACTTTTTACAATGTAAGAATTTAGTTTTTTCAGTTTTCTGAAAGAATATGTTCTTGTAAAATATATAGAATAATCAACTGCTTGTTGTACTTGTTACTGACTGATTATTAAAAACAAATTGATATTTGTTATTATTTTACACATGTATACAATACTAAATGCAAGACAAAAATTAGAGCCTGTGGTCTTACGTCCTGTAAGATTAGCTTGTAAACACTATAGGACATATAGTTGATAATATCCAGAATGTAAACACTGCAACGACATCCAGGTTAGCTGATTGTGAAGCATTTTGCCAGTCTTTTAGTGATGTCACTGACGATTACACGCAAAACAAACGTAAAACAAGTGAACAACTCTCCGATTTGAAAACACAAAGCAATGTTTTATCTTATAATGTTGAAATATATAAGCAAGAAAACGCTGATCTAAAATCCGAATGTCTACACTTGAGAACACGCCTCATGGAAAACGACCTTATTTTCTTTGGTGTGGATGAGGTCCGTCCGGACTCCACCAATGGTCAGGGAAATCGAACTCCCCAAGAAAAGACTGAGAGCGAACTCATGGGAATGTTGCAATCATCTTTAGAGGAAAATTCAGTTGTATCCGACCAAATCAGCACCGATATAAAAGGTATATTATTCAGCAAGGTGTACAGGGTGGGTAGACCGAACGCACAGCCTAGAAATAATAGACCTAGGCCGATAGTCGCAACTTTCGAACGCTATGTGCAAAGGGAACAAATTCGCAAAGCAGGCCTCATCCTTAACAAATCCCAGAGAAAACATCAGATTTATGAACATTTCCCAAGAGAAGTAGAGGAAAAGTGTTATATCCACTAGCTCGACAATACGGTGAAACTGGGAACAAGGTCTCGATTGTTAGGGACCGGCTGTATGTAAACAGTTGGCTGTATGACCCCTAAACAAAGAGTTTCTCACGCTCATGCCACCAGTTGTCTGCACCGGGCATTCGCGATCAGCCAACATTGCGACCGACAAACCAAGGACCACGGTCCGCGCCCCAGTCCCACCTCGGGCACCATTTCATGGACAAGGGATGCCGCAGATCCCCAGACCCCCGCCTATGCATAATACCTACTACACGCCACAAACCAAAACCCACCCATCGGGCCAACGAGTGCATGGGGCCCCTCCCAGCTATTACGACCCACAGACGCTGTCCCAGGTACATGAATGTGTTATTAAGCGCTCGGACAACTCAGCGTCTCCGATAAGCTGCACTGAGCCGCCAATAAATAGTGTCCATGACAATCACATATCATCTGCGCAACCTATGGATACCCCCGAGGAACCTCCGTCCATCGAAGAGTCCCGTTTATAGGACAGTCACGGGGAGTCATGCTTGATCTCTGACCCAATAAACAGTGGTGACTTAGCTCTTCGGTCTGTTGACCACACGGCAAATTGTTAACAATCATGGTGAATATTTAGTAATGATGAATGTTTGGAACCTTTTGTTCATAAATATGTGTGCCTACTTATCATACTGTAATAACTATTATGCACATTATTTACATTATTTACATTATAGTTATAATTCCCGTTATTATACAAATAGCCATACTGCATGTAATATTTTGAAACCACCTATTAACGGTACTCGTAAATTTGATGCAAATGATAAACTATCTAACGGTTTTCACGAAGGTGATAACGGAAATTTGCGTCTTTTATCTTTAAATGTCTGTGGACTGAAATCAAAGCTTATGTGTCCTGAATTTAACGATATTTTGAACAATCATGATATTATCGGCTTGCAAGAAACAAAATTAGATGACATTGATTGTATTGATATTGATGATTTTGTGGTTTTCACAAAGAACAGACGAAGTGTCGTATTAAATACCCGAAAGTCGGGTGGCCTAGCTCTTTTAGTTAAAGAAAGTATTTCTAAGTATGTACATGTTATCGACACTGATTGTAAAATGGTTTTATGGTTTAGCATTGACAAAGAGTATGTAAATTCTGAGTCAGATATTTTATGTGGAATTGTATATGTCCCCCCTGAATATTCTTTATACTCTGTTGAAGACCCTTTTAATGATATTCAATTAGAGCTAAATGAATTGATCTCTAAACATAAGCTTATATGTATATTTGGGGATAACAATAGTAGAACTAAAAATATATACGATATTATCCCAGTTGACAAAGATTTGTCTAAAGTAAACCATTTCGAAGAAATATATGATGAATATATACATGAGATAAATCAATTTGAGTGCGCCAAAAATGTAGAGTTAAACAGAGAAAGTTGTGACAAATCTGCTAATAATTATGGAAACCGATTTATTTAGTTCCTCCAGTTAAATAATTTATATATTCTAAACGGTAGAACAAAGGGTGATATTCCAGGTAAAGCAACATGTAAAGGAGTCAGTACTGTGGACTATTTCCTGTGCAACGCTAACATGTTTAAGTATGTATTATCTTTAAATATACAAGAATTTTGTTCTCTTTATTCGGATGCACATAATCCTATATCGTTGACGTGTAATTTCAATTTGTCTAAATACAAACAGAACCAAGAAACGATAGAGCAAACATTAAAATTATGGGATAACACAAAACAAAATGAGTTCATAGAAAATGTTAAATCGCATAAATTAAATGATATATTAAAACAACTTGATACTCATAATCAATCAAAATCATTCACGCAAGAGGATGCTAATCTAATTGTAAATAATATTTCCGACATTTTTGTAAATGCTTGCAAACCGACATTTGGCTTCAAAACGTTTCGAAATAGCACTGATTGCAAAACTACACGGGGATGGTTTGGTCCAAAATGCAATAAGCCTAGAAACAATTTCCATAGAGCAAGATATCTTTATAAAATCAGAAAAACCGAAACAAATAGAATTAACTTAAACGAAAAAAGTAAAATGTATAAAAATACAATGAGAACTTTTCATAATAAACATAAAAATAATGACATATTAAAGTTAAGAAATCTTAAGGTCACAGAACCTCGTAAATATTGGAAAATATTAAATAACAAAAGTAAGAGCGAAAGTGAAGCAGGACTTGAAGACCTGTCTAATTTCTTTAAAAGCGTTAACTATAAGGATATCCAATCCACAAGTAACCAGTCTGGTGAACTTAATGTAAACGTGGTAACTAATGATGAAATTAATATTCCAATTATATTGGAAGAAATTGACAAAGCTGCAAAATCATTAAAAAATAACAAAGCAAGTGGACTAGATAAAATAACAAATGAACATATTAAAACTACTTTTGACGCTCTTAAGAACATATATGTCAAATTATTTAACTTAATTTTTGAATACGGTGTTATACCTCAATCTTGGACTGTTGGAGTTATTAATCCTATTTTCAAAAATAAGGGTGACCCTACACAACCTGAAAACTATCGACCTATTACTCTACTTAGTTGTATGGGGAAATTGTTTACTTGCTTAATAAATAATAGGCTAAAACATTACATCGAATCTAATAATATCATACATGAATGTCAGGAAGGTTTTAGAGCTGGTTTTTCGACATCAGATCACATGTTTGCCATAAACCACATAATTCAATATTTGAACAGTAACAAAAAAAAACTCTTATTAAAAATGTGTACAACAACATCAAATCGTGTGTCACAGTTAACTCAGAATTGTCAAATTATTTCCCAAGTAATATAGGTGTCAGACAGGGGGGAAAGCTGTCTCCACTTCTGTTTTCCATGTTTCTAAACGATTTACACGAGTATTTTGTAAGTAACAATATAGACAGCAGTGTACAATTACCAAATCCGAACCATTTTCAAAATTTGCAAAATTTCATAAAAATATTCATACTTCTATATGCTGATGATACAGTTATAATGTCTGAAACTCCAACAGGTTTACAAAATGCACTCGATGCCTACGCACAATACTGTGATTCATGGAAACTAACAGTTAATATTGCAAAGTCTAAAATACTAGTATTTGGAAAGGGAAGACCGGTTACATTTAATTTCTCATTTCAAGCAAGCCAACTCGATATAGTTAATGAATATAAATACCTCGGTATATACTTTAGTAGAACTGGTTCTTTTCAAAAATGCAAAGTACATATTGCAAATCAGGCTACAAGAGCAATGTACAGTTTATTACGGAACGCAAATCGCCTTTCTTTACCAATAGACTTACAAATTGAAATTTTTGATAAAACTGTGAAACCAATACTTCTTTATGGAGCTGAAATTTGGGGCTATGGAAAAAAAACGATGTTTTAGAGAGAGTTCAACTTCGATTCCTTAAGTATATTTTAAAGCTAAAACGATCTACTCCAAATTATATGGTCTATGGTGAAACCGGGGTAATGCCGCTTTCGGTTGATATTGAAGATAAAATGATTGCCTTCTGGACAAAATTATTAACAAATACTGATAACAATATTACGAAACTCTCGTCTTTGATATATAAGAGTATTTATAATTACTCAATCAACTAAAGTGAGCAAGTATTAAAAAGAAAATTTCCATGGATCTACCATCTAAAATGTATTTTAAGTAAATGTGGTTTAATTAATATATGGGAAGGCCAAAACTTTATTAATCAAAAGTGGTTGAAGGCAACGGTTAAGCAAAAGTTAAAAGAACTCTTTATTAATGAATGGTTTAGTGCTACTGAAACATTCAATAAAGCAACGTTTTACAGAATATTTAAAACAAAATTCGGCATTGAGCCATATATTTTAGATCAACCGACTAAAAACTTATATTTTATAGTTAAATTCAGAACAAAAAACCATAGACTCCCAATTGAAACTGGTAGCTGGAACAGAACGCCTCTAAATGAAAGAGTGTGTACACGTTGCGATAAATTAGGCGATGAATTTCATTATCTTTTAGAATGTGGAATTTTTGATGAAGAACAAAAAAACATATTTGAAACCCTACTTTTATAGACACGCGAATATTTTTAAACTAGAGAAACTTATAATTACCCGGAATAAAACGCAGACTTAATAATGTTTATTAAAGCAATTTCATTGAAATCATTATAGTTGTAGGACATGCCTGTTGACATATACAGAATTTGAGCTATTTTGTTTCTAATTGCTACGATATTTTATTGACTCTCCATTTATTTATTTATTTATCCACTAATGTATGTGACAATAACTAGATTGATTACACTGGTAATTTACTATATATAATCATCATTGTCAAACGTTTGTAATATAAGAAAACAAACCTTTAAATGTACCCATTTCACTCGTTTGCCTTTGTGACATTTATCATTTGATATTACCTCATTTATCCATGTTTGTATTGGAATGAGTGAAATAAAGGAAACTTGACTTGACTTGAGAACAGTTGCGTTCTGAATAAATAATGTAATGTATACAAAGAAATGTACAAACAATATTGTAAGGGAACATTGGTGCTTAAAACTGGTGCATGTACTATATCTGCATGCCTTAATTATAAATGACCAAATATAATTAAATGACAATTAAATCAATTAATAATCGATCATTGATCGGTTTCATAAACCGATTATCGATAGTAATTTTTCTGTCCGAGAAAAATGTATTTTTTGTATTCTTAAGAAATAGTATTATAGTATTGTAATTATGTTCGGCTTCAAAACGTGGCGCGTCTGCATAATGATAATTTAACCATGATAATCTATAAAAACGCCTTGACTGATAACTGCCGGGATAATAAGACCGGTGTGGCCGGAACCTTCGCTGTCAGATAAACTGATCGGATCAATTAAACTGCCGGGATCGATTATTGAGAAAAGCTACGACTGTTGTGGCCGAGACATTAGCTGTTAGCTACCGGAATGGCTTGTTTATAAAAGCCGGAACCGCTATAACTATTACTGCTTATGGTGTTGTTGTTGTTGTTGTTGTTGTTGTTGTGGTGGTTGTTGTTTGTTTTGTTTTGTTTCATTCCGGCCGGCATCTTAACTTATTCCCTATGCCCGCGGTTAAATGTATTGAAAAATGCCGGTAACACAGATTCGTGTCAATGTTCTATTCCTCATTGTAAACAAGCAATCGTTCAGCTTATTCATTCAATATCTTTTTGGGCTAAATGGGTTAAAAAACAACAGAGAAACTTATACGTCTGGTCTCCTGGTATGCGTTTTCATAATAGGAGAACAGTGACATAAACCTACTTATCAGTGGTAAAAACATCCTTCGAAAATATAAAAAATACCCAAAGAATCCGCCAATTTGTTCCGCACTGACCATGTCCCTCACTTAAAACTTCGCAAAATTAACTTACGTTGGACCCCCTGAGTTCGAGTGGTGAAATGTTTACATTGTTCCGCATGCAAAGGAATAGATTGGTTATCTTTTGATAACAGATTGTTTAATTATCTTTCAATATTTGCTTGGGCTCGTGCCAACATATTTAAGCGAAGTTATTCAATTTACAAGCAATACAAATACTCATTATAGCCCACTAACCACAAAAATATCACTTTGTTACAAAACAATATAGTAAGAAATCTGTTTCTTTCCTATCCAAAGATGTATGGAACACTATTCCAGTTCAAATTCGACTAGCAATTACATTAAATACTTTAAAGCTTTCCATCAAACATACTGTAATGTAATTGGCTATGCATATTTGCCAAACTCTTCTTACATTTTATAATATTCAACATGATTTATCCAGTTAGTATATTAAAATACTGCCTGCGTTTGTTATCAACAGTAACTTTCATTGGCCGCGAAAATACATTACTTTTCCCCCTACCTGCAATAATAGTTGTGTTGCATACACCGGTCAGTGGCTTTACAATAGCTCATGGTTATAGTTTAATGTACTTACGTTAAACTCTCTTAATTATGTCATTCCATTTAGTAATTTCACGTTGTAATTGAAACACGGAAGTAAAAAACAGTTTGTTTTGGGGCGGCCTCTTTTACTGGAATAATCTCTATTCGTAAAACATGCTTTATAGGTAAAATGCTATACCTCTGTAATACAAGGTTACGTTAAACCATTACTTTAAGTTGTTAACGTCACGGTGGATCACGCTTACGTGACCGGAGTACGTATCATAGGGATTTCGTCCGGATTCCGTACATGGCACTAGAATTGATGTGGCGGAGGACTACAATCTACGGATTTTCCGCACGGCTGCTGATTGGATGAGATTGGCCATTTTGGATTTTCCGGGTTTCTGATTGGTTTGGGGGCAAATGATTGCCATGTCCTCATCACCAAGTATCAAGGCGCGGGAAAGTATAAATACAAGACCGCGCAGCAGACGCGAGCTTTCACAACTTTTCGGCCATATTGGAAACTTTAAAAACTTAACTTTCAAATCTTTTCATACAAGTTTATTTAACAAGAAAGAGAGCCACCCTGCAGCAATGTAAATATTATATTATATCATTATAGATAATAGATAAAAAGGAACGTTATCATTAAAAGAACATTTACTCTTTAATCAAAGTAATATTATTACAGTATCATATTTGTTTGCAAGGATTGATATTTATTTATGAGTAAATAAAAGTTATTACACATGTCACGATCGTTGGTCCTGTATCTAGTAAATTTAAATGTCAACTGGAGCATCTGCTGTCCGTTTCGCATGAAATAAGGTAAACAACAAATCGAACGTATAAATTGAGTCGTCTACGTAAGGGTTCACGTTACAATACCTTATTAAAGATCAATAATTGAATAATGAATACTACCAGTTTTATTCTAAATGTATTTTGAATTATGAGAATTGCTGATTATTGTTTGTATAATTTGTGTTTGACATTGATCAAAGGGCGCCTTAAAAATCTAGAGTCCATTCAGAATAGATCCATACGATATATTACTGTTCATATAGGTGGTAAAAAGTGAAACGCCGAACCGAACCATTATAGTGCAATCACAATGTCTTCAACTTTATATACTTAGTTGAATGTGTTTTACTAGAACGCTGTTAAGAAAATGTTTCATTGACGACCGGAAAGCTTTTGAGCGGGTGTGGCCAGTCAACTTTTTTTTATAAATTGTTGAATTTGAATAGGCATATGTCTCAAAGGGCTTCAGACCATGTATTCTGGCGCTACAAGTCATGTGTTGTACCGAGAATTGTACTCAGAGGAACTTCCGATACACCAGGAACCCGCCAGGGAGGCATGAGCTCGCCTATTCTCTACTAAATATACATTGATGGCTTGATAGATAAACTTGAAGATAATGAAAATGGACAGTGCATTCATAATTTTAACATATGCGCACCTACTGTTACTGACGATATGGTGCTTGTATCATAATGGAAAACAGGGATGGAAAGATTACGGCATACAATATTCGAACACAATAAAGTAGTAAATCCGGGCGTATTAAAGAAAACGCTATATACCTCAGAGAATGGAAGGGATTTTCGGTATTTACGGGGATTTTCGGGTTTTCGGTAATTCCACCGACCGGGATGGAAAATATGTTCAGAAAGTGCTCGGATTACTAAAAAAGTGGGGATTTCTATATAATTCAAGCTACTGTTCTTCTTTTGTGCTAAACAGACCATGTTTATTTGTTCGGAACATCTCGGCAGTTTTCCATCAAAAACAGCCTCGGATGTATATGAACGGTTCATAGAAACAGAAATCTTTATATTTAACTAAGCTGCATGTAAATTGCGTAGTAATTTCATTATATTGGTTAAACTTAATGACTTTACTCTTGGGATTCTGAATTATTTATGCAATGATACACTTCATTTAAAATAATTTTAAACTACGTTATATAGAATATACGTTAAAACACTACAGTTAATTAATTCCATATTTTTTCTCGAACTACTTCACCAGCTGTATAGGCATACGTCCGAGGTTGTTTTCCATGGAAATTAGCCGAGATGATCCGAATGGTTATGTGAGTTGTCCTAATATTGACAGAAAAAAATATATCTTTCACCTGAATTTTTATTCTCTCAACGAAAAAATATTCATATTCTAGACAATAGTGATGTATCAAGCGGCTATCGCTGCTCATTGCTACACGTTGGCATTTCCAGCCATTTATGTGTCAATATAAGGGACATGGGGAGGCGCTTTTTACAGTTGACTTCCAGAATGGCGTTCACCAAGCTCTGGCATTCCTCGGAGACCTTCTTGTGCTTTGAAAACGCCACTTTCTTCTCCGTCTGGTCTTTGACCATTTTTTTGATGTTGGAGTCGTCGTACGGCATGGAGCCGCATACCTGTTGGGCAATAGATTCAGTATGTTTACGTAGATATACATACATGTATATAATTAAAGGAGCACACTTAGGGGGACTGTACACCAGATTGGCACCAACAGAAGTTTTTTTTTCTGTAACGTCTGACTTATCTCAGGACAATTATTGAATACAATGTTTAACCCGTTGATATCATAATTGTAAAAATACCAAAATTAAAAAAAAAATGTGTCGAAGACCGGGTTCGAACCGGTGTTGCCAAAATTGCAGTCCAGCGTTGAATCCACTGAGCTACGAAGGCTTACTCTAAACGGGTGATATAAATAAGCTTTACACCTAACTCGGTAATATCACGTGATAACATCGACTAGCCAAACACGCATAAGGAATGAATTCTACTAGGTAGACATACCCAGTAATCTTTTTTAATGGAAAAATACGAAAACACTGCGAAAAATAAATTAATTGTAACTATGTGGTACTTCAGTTAGTAAGTTTCAATGCATTGTACACATCGATTCCAAGATTATGTCAGTTTTCGACAATTTTCTTTTTTTCTCTCGCTATTTCATAATATGGAGTACAGTCCCTTTAAGGTTGATACAAAAATTAAATGTTCTAATTTTAATGCATTATCATGTTAAACTTATTTGACTCTAAAGATAAAAAAGCATATCATTTAGGTACAGATAAAATTGTAGCCTTTATTTGTGCGTTTTATTTGTAAATAGCTACTTGGCCACAAATCCCCTAGTTAAAATACCGTACCGTTGTTTGGTTCCTTAATCATCATAAAAATAATTAGAATAATGCACCAGTCAATTGTGACCGCGGCCCTCCCAGGTCCGGGGGTATACCGGGTATAGCTGGGGGAAAGGGCCGTGTTTTTTACCTTCCCGGTGGCCCCGCAATGCCGGTGAATGCGGTGGTTTTGTCTTCGCGTAAAATATAGCGGGGAATGGGCCTTATCTACGGTCCCTTGGGTGCGGGAGCATTTGGCGGGGATTTGACCAACAGTTCGTTCCCGCAGGGCGGGGATTTTTCCCGGGGTTGGCTGGACCGAAAGTCACAGTCCCCGCTATTCCTCGGACCTGGGGGGGGGGGGGTGGCGGGTGTGGTTACAATTGACTAGTGCATAAGGAACAGATAAAAAACATCATTAAAACCAAATGGGTTTAACACGAAAATGCATTAAAATTTAAAAAGTTGTTTTTTCATCGACCTAGAACGTGCGCCTTGAAAGCTACACTCTCACAGATTGAACGTTTTGACATATTTTTGTCTTGGAACGAGCCAATTTATGCGAAAATACATTGAAACCAGTGATATAAGACTGCTTACAAAAAATCAGATTGCAGATTTTTATATTTCAGTTCAAAAATTGATGTTTTATGCATTTTCCTTAAACCGTTTGTAACGCTTTTAGCCATAAAACATTAACATTCGAACGGAAATATGAAACTCTGCGATCTGATCTTTTGTCAGCAGTCTTATATGATTGGTTTGCTGATATTTACGCAAAAAATGGCTCATTCCAAGACAGAGCTCCTCTGCCATCTTTATCGAAACAATCTCGGATGTATGCCGGTACATCAGTAGAAGTAGTTCGTATTTTTTTAATAATATAATTAATAAAATATTATGTTTTGCTTGTATAAATTTGTTGATCTAAGTTTAAATTGATTTCCTGGGAAGCGTATTATTGCAAACGTAATTAAGATTCCCAAAGTCAGTAAAGTCATTGAGTTTAACTGCTAATTACTACGCGATCTACTTGCAGCGGAATTAAAAAGACCCGATTATTGACATTGTAAACCGTCCATATAAACATTCGAGGTTGTTTTCGACAAAAATGGCCGAGGAGTTCCGAGTGGACAAAAAAAATAAAATACAAAGTTGTCAAAACGGTAAATCTGTGAGAGTGCAGCTTTAACAGAAATCTATTTTAAATCTTTATAACTTATAGCTGTAGTTGACCGTGATGTCAAGAATATTGAGATTTATTTAATGCTTATACCCTATATTAGCTTCAATAAACACAAATCATATAGTACCGAGTACTGAAACGCAACACAGTTGTAAATCCATATAGAAAGGAGATGTATACGCCTGATTTTCACTAACCCTCCGATAGACTTCAAAAACAGCAAATTTCAATGATAGTATACATGTGTGAATCCGATACCCATGTTGGGTATTGTATTCTAGATTTAAACATGTATCTGCCGCCATGTCATTGATGTTCATTGTATATACCTCATTTGCCATATATTATGGTATGAGAGAATAAACGTTGTTTGACTTGACTTGAATTTTATACTTGTGTTTAACATAATCAATATGTTTAAGTATTCATTTATGCTTTAAATAGCACTGTAATTATGCATAATGTGTTACCTTCTTAAAATAAAGATGTTATTATTATTATATATTATTATTATTATTATTATTATTATTATTATTATTATTATTATTATTTATTAATTTTAATATTATTAATAATAATATTATTATTAAGAAAAGATTTGCATATAACAGATCTTTAAAATATGTTGCTTTGAACGCGAATAACTATTAAAAATATCATATCCTAAGACAGCTGGGCCAATATTCAATATCGATCCTATCCTGATCTTTTGACATGCCTCAGTGATTTCACTCAGCCTATTGGTCAGCTTAATAGATATACGGGCCAATCAAAACACTAAGATTCTAATCTTGAATTTAAGTTAAATCTAAGTTGGTAACTGAATACGGTCCCAGGTCAATAGTAATCAAAATCCTCACCATAATATACAGGATGACTCCCATGGCCCAGACGTCATGCAGCGGCATGTTGTACGGCTTCCCCTGGAGGATTTCCGGCGCCGCGTACGCCGCGCTTCCGCAGAATGTCTTGCTGATGTCACCCGCCATAAAATTGCGCGCGAATCCGAAGTCCGTGACCTTGACATTGCCCTGGTTGTCCAGTAGTAAGTTCTCGCACTTAAGGTCTCTAGAAAAAGTGCATAATCATCAGTAAAAGACTGCACAAGTCGCTTCGTTTATATGGTTGGGATCGAACTCTCGACCAGACGGCTCTACCGCGACGCTATACAAGAAGGTCTTGAATGAGAAAATATTAATTAATTTCTACCTAAATCACATGCACATTGATTAAAAAAAATATCAATGAAGTCAAATGAGTTATACAATAATGCATTTAAATAAATTGAAATGCACCAATCTATAGTATGCATAATCGGAATAATATAAATAGCAGATCGCAAAGAATAGGGAATACACGTGCCCCATACCTGTGGACGATGCTGATGTTATGGAGGTAGCTGATGGCGCTGGCCACCTGTCTGAACATCTGTTTAGCCCTCTCGTCCGGGATGGCGCCACGTAACTTGATGTACTCGAGCAAGTCCCCGTGGCCCGCGTGCTCCATAGCTATGTACACCTGCAGAGATCGTTTTGAAATAACTTCAAATAAGCAAAATGGTAAAAAATCAATAGCGGATTCATGGTTGGAGGACGCACCCGGCCAAATTCTTTTAACATGCGCCCCTCCCTCAGAACTAAACTTTGGTGTAAAATATTGAGGTGAGTTTTAGGGTACTCCCAAAAAGATTTTTTAATTCACGCTCACTCCGCCCATGCTTAATTAATAGTAATTTTAATATGTCATCTAACTATTACTTGGAGTTGTGTTTGGCAATGATATTTCTGTTAATTCTCTTGAAAATGACGATTAAGTAAGGAATGTGAAAAGTACGTTCAAGTTCTTGTACAGACAAAGGTCATACCTAGCAATCGAAAAAAGTTACAAACTCCTCAGAACAAAGTCAATTAATTTAAACATGAATAAGAAAGTAGATATCATTTGAAATCATTATATTCTAATAAAATTGGATGGTGTGATATTGAAAATAGCCGGGGCGGATCCAGGTTCATAAACAAGCATGAAGTATATATGCTCTGTGAACGCATGTATACACAAAAAATGGCGGAGTTTGGAGAAGATGAAAATATCCGATACATAATTATGGATTTCTCTGTCAGTTTACTATCATTGGTACATGAAGTTAAGTCACATGCTAGATTTATTATTTTGCTATGTGATTTTTATGTACTGATATGGTAATTTGCTGCAAGATTTGAATTTGAAATGGATTTAGTGAACATCCCATGGTAAATATCTCGGTGTGAAAATATCCGGAATTAGCATGGACCGGGTTACACAAAACTAGGACCACGCATGGTAAGGGTTATACAACTCAAATCTAGGTCTAGTTTGGTTTTTAGTTTTTCATGAATTGTTTTCACAATATTAAAGCTCAAATGTCTTCATAAAATGTTACTTCTTATTTACAAAATTGGTAATTATTTCACTTTATTGACATTTTTCAATATTGAAATAACTGAAACAATGTTTAGAAAATGTAATGTATTGTTTTAATACAGTGCAATTTTTGTGTATTTTAATGCGTAAAATTCGCCTTCTCTTTTTTTTTTCAATTTAATATTGGTCAGTTTTTAAGTGTTCTGCATTCACTTCTGCTTTAGCATACCCTTAAAGCTAAACAAATGTCTTGCTGAGTGATATCCAATGTATCTTGATAAAAAGTGTAGTTTATACATGTAAACATGTTTTATAGTCAATTTCATTGATGTTTTATATGCACAGAATGTAAGATCTAAACTGTGTGTTTTATGTATTAGAACTTTGAAACTTTGTGTGTATTAAAACATGCATTAATAGCAGTTTAAAAATTTAAAATGTCAAGTAAATGATATAATTTTTCAATGTTTTTATGTTGTTTTCTGATTTTCACCTTTTAAGAGTATATTTTGTAACCTTTTTCCTTTTTTTTTTTAGACCACCCGGTGGACATTTTTTTCCAAAAATTCTTGTAAACCAAAAAATAAAAAAGGAGTGGCCTAAGTGGAACTAGAAAATAAACTTGAACGATTTAAGCGAGGGGTCGCGCTCCGGGTGGTCCGCTAGTGAATTGACTAAGGCAACTAAGACTCAACCATGTGTATACAATTGTGAACAAAATAGTCCATCCTAAATGCATGGTATTGTGCAATTGCATGAGGCTTAGATGGTAACTTGTATGTCACCACTTTACGGTGATGCAAAGAAAAAGAGCTGTCGACACTGTCGTGGTGGAGCTGTGCCCTATGTAGACATGGACAAACGTGAGTATGATTTATATTTTATTTGATTATTTCATTTAACGGACATATTTCGAAAATCGGAGAATGTGGTACCGTGTAAGAACACTTCTACTGTAGGCTGGTTACTATTTCATTTCAATATTGTGCAAACTGTGATGCCAGGAGCTTTTCTCCCGAATCAGACTTGTGCATATTTTGAGATCTGATTGCATAGCAATTACATTTCAGTGCTTACACACCCCGTAAGAACATTCTCATGCATGCAAACATAACTGTTATGTAAAGTACCTATGCCGGAACACAACAAAATTAATAAGCACTTCTTAAAAAGGAAAAATGCACATATTTATAAAAGTGGTGGCGCTGTTGCCCTAGTGGTGGCGCTGTCGAGTAGTGGTGGCGCTATCGAGTATGTTTTGTGCATGAAGTAATATAAAAAGTTAACGCTGGAGGTTTTACCCGGGCTTGGCTGAACCAAAAGTCAAAGTCCCAGCTATTTCCCGGACCTGGAGAGGCCGTGGTTGCAAATGACTAGTGCATTACATGTGCAGCTAAATGTAGAAAATACTTCACATTGCTTTAAAAAAAGACAATTTTTTAACATCCAGAATAAACATGTTTTCATTAAGTCCATGCAACAGGTCAGACAGAAATATTGTAGGCATCCGATCAAATCTGGACCAGGTTAAATCTTGCCTGACAAGTTGTAACCCTAAAAGTTTAAAGATGCGCTGTTACTACCAAATAAGATGTACCACAATTAATGCAATTGTTTTTTTTTTACCGAAAAGGATGAATAAATATGATGGTTCTTATGAAAGATACCGTGTTTAATTTGAAAGAACGGTATATCTACCTAATGAGACGATAGTTGATCACTGTAAATCTTTTAGGACCCTCCAGTCACTTAATTTGTATGCGTTTTCAGCTATTAATTACACAGTTACAATATTGTTATCAGTAATTAAAAGTTTCGTTACGAGGGTCTTTTTAGATTTAAATATACATAATAGTAAAAAAAAATTGTATTTCTCCAAAAACAAACCTTGTTATGGAACTCCATGAGCTCGTACATCTTAATAACGTTCTTGTGCTCAACAGCAGCGAATATTTTCAATTCTCTCGGCAAAAACTTCTCTCTAAAATCTCTTGGGACCTTTTTCCTGTTGATTATTTTGATAGCGACCCTTAACTGAAGTTTTTCACTGAAGGCACTCTTAACTTTTGCGTATGACCCTTCTCCAAGCGTAGTTCCAAGGGCGTACCCGCGCTTTTTCAGCTCTGATTCTTCGTCGGAGATTACAACTGTATCTTTTCCGCTCATTTTAGTATTTTTTCATGTAAAAATATTACATATTAAGGAAAATATTGTGAAAATAATGCGGGAAATGATTGTCTTGCGTTCAACGTCGTTCTCTGTCGCGCTGTTTCGATTGTGACGTCATTGTACCGGAACCAATATGGCGTTTGTTTATTTGACGTCGCTATGATAACGTCGCATGTTTTTGATCACATGATACACAAGAACCTCACTTTGAAGTTGCTTGGATTCCAAAATTCAAAATGGTGGACAGAATAGTAAAGTAGTTGAAAAGTTTATTGTATCTGTATTGGCGTTGTATGTATAGATGTTGCCGTCAAAACGACCAAAGATTGAGTCCAGTGAGGAGTCGTCTTCCTGGGAACTGGCCTTGAAAAATGACCTCGAAACAATGAAAGGTGAAGTTGAACCTATTGATGTGAAGAAGTCGTCAACAACCAAGATGGAAACAGTCACATACAGACCAACCTACCGCGCTGTTCTCGCCAAGAAAGGCCTTCTTGTTAAGCAGACGCTGGGGAGCGGAAGTTATTCCAAGGTGAAATTCGCCTACTGTCTGGATAATTATGATTACCAAAAAGCTGCCGTTAAGATCATCGATAGGAACAAAGCCCCAAGAGATTTTCAGACACGATTTCTGCCCCGCGAGCTTTCAATTTGGCCTCGAATGATACATCCAAACATAGCTCGAATGTATGAAATGTTTGAAGACAACATTCGTGTCTATATGATCCTTGAATTCGCTGAAAATGGCGATGTATTGCGTTACATTCAAAAATCTGGCGCAATTAAGGATCACCTTGCAAGAATCTGGATACGGCAAGTAGGTGACGCCGTGAAGTATCTCCATGACCAGGATATAACACACAGAGACTTAAAACTAGAAAACCTCTTGCTAGACTGCGTCTTTAATATCAAGATCTGCGATTTCGGGTTTGTGAAGAGCCATTCCATGAAAGAGCTAAGCAAGACCTACTGCGGTTCCAAGTCGTACGCGTCACCGGAAATTCTCCGCGGGGAGCCGTACGACCCGAAGAAAGCAGATATGTGGGCCATGGGAGTGATCCTATACATCTTCATCACCGGGAAAATGCCTTTTGATGAGAGCAAAGGTAAGTGAAAAAACTTGCTTTAAAAAATAGCCGTTTAAATTTTATTTCAAAGTAAAAGAAAGTTATACAGATAAATTTCTGCATGAGTTTAATGAGATTTTCAGATTTGCTAATATAATGTTAATGTTTATAATCAACATTTTCTCTTGCGTAACAATAATCCGCTTGTATTATTATGGCCTTTTAAAAAAAAAACGGGCATATATGTTTTGAAATGTATATAGTTCGGATGGTTGGTTGGGCGGTCTGTCGATCGGTCAGTCGGTCGGTCGGTCTATTGACCGAACCTTAAGTGAAATATTGCCCTTGACCAGTAGATGACCCTTTATATTGTTTTAATATTAGTAGATCGAAGGCCAACGTAACGGTCAACAGTCTTAAACAAACTTGGTCCGTACGATAACTCGTCAACGGTCTAGCCCATGATCATCAAACTTCAGTGGTATATTGCCGTTGACCAGTTTATGACCCCTATAGTTTTCGAGGGTAATAGGTCATGGTCAAAGTCATTAGTCTTATGAAAGCTTTGTCTGCATAGGAAAAATAGAGAACTATTTGACCTAGGACCATGAAATTGAATTGGTAGGTTTCCCTAGACCAGGTGATTACCCGTGTTGTGTTTTATGTGAGTAGGTCAAAGGTCGAGGTCACGATCAACCGTCTTGTAAAATGTTTGTCCGCAGTTCAAAAGTCGAAATGTTTGTATTAATATTCATAAACACGTTTTAATACTTAGATTCTATTAGTAATCATCGCTCTTATTAAAACGTGCACTTGTTTCTAACATAGCGGCGCTCAGGGGAAATAATTTATGAATAATTAATAATCAGCGTCCTTATAACGTGCACTTGTTTCTAACAGCGGCGCTCAGGGAACACTATGCTTGACAAATATCTCTTGTGCTTTAAGGAACGGCCTGTCAGTTTTCCGTGGTATACGCTTCCTATCAGATTTCGCGTACCGAAAAGCTATCATACCGTCAATGTCATATTATGTTCGCCCTTCCGTGTTTAGATATAATTCACTATTAAAATATGTTAATAGATCTGAGCTTATTAAGCTCTGTAAATACGTTAAGGAATCACTATATATCCGTAACTGTATTCTAAACAATGATACATAATTTTGTTCATTCTCTTTACAACCTGTTTATTAAGCTGTTACACTACTACGTTTACATATGTATACCTTATATTAGTTAATTATAATTGAATAACGCTCCTGTAACACAAATATTTATTCAAATTTAAAACTTTACTTGTACATACACATGACATATTTAAGTGAATAATTATGTGATTAGACGATGTACATTAGTATAAGTCTTTATAAAATATATGTTCTGTTCTGTTCTGTTCTGTTCTGTTCTGTTCATATCGGCCGGTGCCCACGGTCGTTCGTTTAATCTACAATGTACGATGCCGTTATTTTTTATTCCCCCTGTATATTGCTAGGAAATACTGGCGTTCTAGAAGAACAACGGAAGTTGAACTTTCCCTGGCAAAAGTTCAGATACGTCACACCGGAAGTGAAGGCCATCATTCTAACCTTGTTCAAGAGCAGCTACACGGAGCGTCCCGGGATAGATGACGTGATGGATCTCACTTGGATTTCCGCCGACCTGATCCCTGGGGACGGCACCGAGCGCCAGGGCAACCGGAAGTCCCATCACTCCTCCATCCAAAACCAGGACAAACCGGATATTCAACGGGAGTTTGCCATCGCACTTCAAAGCAGAACCAAGTCTAAATGATAGAAGGGGGAAAACATTGACATCAGATTTGATTTTTTGGAAAATAACTTGATAAAATCATGACCTTGTAATGTACTTACGACAAACTTAAAATTACGTTGCTTGTAAGAAAATTTCAAATCGTGAACTTGTATAAATTTGATTTTTTTTTCTAGAATGGATTTTTATTAGCCCAACCAGATATACTTATCTTCCATACGCATGTGGGTTTTCTTCTGTTTTTGTTCTCTTTCCCATTCTTGAATTTGTCAATGTTGGTAATGGGGTTACAGAATCACTCGTTTAAGCATTGGGAACCCATCGGCCATTTTTCATCGAAAAACAACCTCGGATGTATATGGACGATTTACGCTGTTAGAAATATTTACATTTAACTACACAGCAAGTAGATAGCGTAGTAATTTCAATTAAGCAGTTAGACTTAATGGCTTTACTCGTGGGAATCTAAAGTGTTCATACAATTAAACACTTCACTTGCAATCATTTTAAACTTAGATATACAAAATAAACGTTAAAACACAATTAATTAAAAAAAGTATTTAAAATTTTACGAACTACTTTTTTCAATGTACCGACATACATCCGAGGTTGTATTCGATAGTAAATGGCCGAGGTGTTTCCGAATGCCGTTTAAGGTATTGCATGTACATATGAGCTTGTCACTGTATCGAGCTATTGTCAGCTGTGTTGACTATGAATGCTTGATGACCCAATACATGGTGATATTACTTAAAGGGAGCTGGGCCGGTATTCATAACTCATCTTAAGTCATTTCTTAACTTAAGTAATTTTCGCATGTTTTTTTTAATTAAATATAAATAAATATATAAGTGTTTCAACATAAAATTATGTACTTCTGAATCAAGAAATGCAATAAAATAATTCAGAAATTATTAAGCCATTTTCTCATGTGATTAGAGTGATACTTAAATTAATAAAGTGACTTAAGTTAGGAAATGACTTAAAATGTTTTATGAATACGACCCCTGATTACTGGGACCTTGTTCATAAAGCTTCTTAGTGATTTTTTGGTTGTTGTTGTTGTTGTTGTGGGGGTTTTTTTGTGGGGGTTTTAGGAAAACTTAGTAAACTTAGTAAACTTTTTCGATTTTTAAGCAACAATATTTTTTAAATTTAGTTTTCAATCACTAGTTGTAATATGCCGTTAATAAATGGACCGGTTTTCTGCCTATTTTCATGTGTGTGTTTTTAATAAAAAGTTTCCACTATATTTAAATATTTAAATAAGATGCCTCATAAATATGGCCCCTGATTACTTAAAAGTATTATCAATCATTAAAATATCATTATTATTTATACATATTACAATGTGTATTTATTGTTATTTTTTAGAAATTAGAATTTAGCCCTGAAATGATTCATTCTGCAAGTACTTCAAGGTGAAAAAGAATGTTTGTGAAATGTTTTTGGGGGTACATTTTTTACATATTCTTCATCTGCATATTAAACCCTTTCAAATAACACCAAAATAATTTCGGGTCATCAGGCATTCCAATTCAGTCAAAACTCGCTATTTCGAAGTCGTTGCGACATTGGAGAATACTTCGAGATAACGAAAATACAAAATGCAAAAATTGTATAACTAGAGCCAACAGATTTTAAAAAGGTTCGACATAACCAGAACATCGAGATAACAGAGTTCGACATAACGAGTTTCTACTTTATCACATAATTGTACATGGTTTTCCTTAACTTGAAAAAAATGTAAATTTTATAGGCCATATACAAAAAGCTCTTGTCCATATAACTTTTTTACATTTGATGGTCTTATGACTATATATAATAAATAAGTGTTACCAAAGCCTATTCAACATAGATATGTTTTTTAAACAACGTATACATTATTGTATCAGTAATCAATTTTAATTTCATAAAAGATCAATAGCTACACATTCAAGCCATGTGATTAATGCTATAGGCTTAAAAAATAAAATTGTTTCTTTCCACTTACTAAACTGACTTTATTTGTTCTCCCGACCCTGCACTTTTTTGCCGTACTGCTGATTTTTTTCGCAATAGCCTTTGCATTCAACTTAAAAATAGAGATTTGTTTCACTCAGTTGAAAATTTAACCCCACTTGCTTTGTGAAGTGTCATATTCATATCGTATAATATATTTCATGTTGTATTATGTCGTATGTTGCATGATAAAATTTGTTACGATTATTTGCGTTGGAAGCAATTAAAAACTGTTAAAAATGATTTCCACCATTATTTTGTCCAGCCTTGTAAGGATCCCCCGCCTCCTTCCCTCCCCCGCCTCCCCCACCCCAATATTGTACATGTTCACTTTTACTGCCCCGTATGGGAATAACAAGTTACTGAAGTACATGTATACCTTAATTCACCAGTTCTGTTAAAGCTGCAATCACACAGATATACCGTTTTTACATTTTTTTTTATTTTTTGTCTTGGAAAAAGCAATTTTTTTGCGTAAACATCTTCAAACCAATGATAAAAGGTTGCTGACAAAAGATCAGAATGCAGATTTTTATATTTCCGTTCGAAAATTAATGTTTTATGGCTTAAACCGTTACTAACGGTTTAAGAAAAATGCATAAAACATCAATTTTTGAACTTAAATATAAAAATCTGCGATATAATTTTTTGTTAGCAGTCTTATATTACTGGTTTCTATGGTTTTTCGCATAAATTGGCTGGTTCCAAGACAAAACATAAAAAAGTTGTCAAAACGTTCAATCTGTGATGGTGCAGCTTAAAAACAGCCAATATTACTTGGATATATAATTTTGATTTACATTCGGAACTCCTCGGCCATTTTTATCGAAATCAACCTCGGTAGTATGCCGGTACATCAGTAAAAGTAGTTCGTAAAATTTTGAATGATATCATTAATGAAATGTAGTGTTTTAGCTTGTATGTGTTGATTTAAGTTTAAATTGATTGCCAGTGAAGTGTAATAATGCAAACATAACTAATATTTCCAAGAGTTCAATCATTAAGTTTAACTGCTAAATTAAATAACTTTGAGACCTACTTGCAGCGGACTTAAAAAGACCCGATTTCTGACATTGTAAACCGCCCATACACATGCGAGGTTGTTTTCAATAAAAATGGTCAAGGAGTTTCGAATGTTGGATTTGGTGGAGACATTCTCGTACACTGAAAAGTCTTTATAACACCGGAAAGCCGGTTGAGCCCTCGCCCCTGGATGTCCACATGCTCACCATACGGAGACGAAATGATGCGTTCAATACCGGTGTCTGTATGTCAAAGGTCAAGGTCTTAGTAAAGGTCATTGGTCAAACGTCATTGTATTCTGGCTTGTTCAAACTGCAACATTAATTGTTGTTGATTTCGATAATAACACACACACACATATGTGTCGAAAGACGGCGTATCCCGTGCAAGAGCTGTACATATCTAAAGGCCACTGGACATCTCACTAAACAGGGATTTGTATTACTTTATGATTGTTTTTGTTAAGTATTTATAAACCCCGTGCAACCAGCGCTACCCTGCAAAACCTGACAGGTGCACCTCTTCATACAGTTACAATTGACAAGAAATTTCTTACGGACCGAAGCTGTCTTGTTATTCTATATAAATCTGGTTTTTCGCTGTTCTGTTTTTCTTAATTTTAAAACTCACATACTTCCCATTTAATTGCCGTTTTCTTACCGACTTCGGGGTATGGCATTTCAAAAGAAGAAGAAGAAGAAGAAGAAGAAGAAGAAGAAGAAGAAGAAGAAGAGGGTTTTTGATGATGATGATGATGATGCTGTTGTTGTTGTTGTTGTTGTTGTTGTTGTTGTTGATGATGATTATGATGATGATGATGATGATGATGTTGTTGATGATGATGATGATGATGATGATGATGATGATGATGATGATGATGATGATGATGATGATGATGATGATGATTGATGATGATGATGATGATGATGATGATGATGATGATGATGATGATGATGACTTTTAGTGAAGAAGAAAATTGTTCACTGATAACGACTTTCGTATTCGTACAAGAAAATGCTGAAGGAATTAACTGCCAACAATGCAGTAGAAATTTATCTTTTTCGTTGTTAAATTACGTATTTTTGTACAAAAGTCGTCATGGATATACCGTCCAGTTATAGGCAATGTACGTTAAACATATATAATTATTGAAATATGTTTAGAAATGGTATAACTTACTCTCATACATTACTATGAAAGTTTCGGATGTATACATTTCGGACAAACGTTTGTTTATCACCGAGCATGTCCTCATAGCTTATAAGATATACACATTTATTCTTATGCAGTGCCCCAGCTAGGCCTAAAGAACAGGGTGATGTACCCTGCTGCTCTTTTCCAGCAATCTGCTGCCTTTTTACTACACCCTGCTGTGCCCTTTCGTTTGAAAGGGTCAGTTTTTGGAAAGAAGTATAAAACAATATAAATATACATATTTTTTACTCTTAAGTAAAGATAACAGCTAAGGTATTCATAACAAACTATAAGTATTGAAAGTAGTTACAACACAGTGATTTTTTTGGTGCAATTTACTGCCTTCTTAAGGCTGTTTCCCTTTGCGAAAAACTGTCCATTTTCCCCAAAATTTTATAATTATTTCCCAATTTGATAAATGCAGATTACTTTAATGAATAAATAAGCAATAAATTTCTTGAAATACAAACAAAATCTTGACAAGACTTACTCTTTCACAGCATAATGTATGCAAAAAAAGTTAAAACATCTACATTTTCCATTATATTAATATTAGCTATTTTGGCCTGATTTTGTATTTTCAACTTTTTTTCCCAATTTGCAAGGCACAGGCAGTAAAAATAATTCCAAAAAAATCACTGCAACAAATGTATACACAATATGAATTGAATTTTGACCCTTGCAAGTGCCCCATTAAGGCTCATTCAATTTCAATACGCATCAAAAGTGCCCTTTTTGACCTAGTGCCCTTTTCAAATCCTGGCTGGGGCATTGTTATGTAATACAGATTATCCCTTTGTAATGATTTTATTGATGTTCAAATTTTTAAGAATAAAGAGTCAGTTGAATGAAATCTTCAAAAGATACTTTAAAAAACTTGTAGATATTGATTTTATTGACATTGTAATTTGTATCATTGTATGTGAGTACATTTTTGACAGCGGCTGGGAAGAAAAAAGGAGGAAAAAAGGGAGGGTCAAAACCACAGTTGTTTGATGACACAAGTGTTCAGTCCCCGCCAAATCAAGGGTATGGCCCACCACAAACAGGATACATGGAACAAAACCAGGGTATAATAATAATGTTATAACTAGTGATGAAACGATTATCAAGTACAATCGATAAATTGTCGCTGACAATGCTATGTCGGCGATAATCGATAGTTGTTGTCCAAAATCGATGTTGCTAATGTTACTTCCGGTAACTATGTTATTTTTTTGTGATGTGGTAAATGTCAATTTTTCTTTCCAGTAAATTTTCGTCGAGTTCATTTTAACAAGGAAGGTCACTCTCTTAAACGAATGCGCTGAATGTAAACACTTTTGCTTTAAAACTTACACACTCTGTAGTGGGTCCTGTCTTACCTACAAGTACCAGGAATCCCGGCTCGATGCTGTTTTTGGAACCTTTTTTGGAATCTTTTGTTATGAACAAATTTACTCTTTTTAGTGGAAGTTTTATGAAATTAAGATATTTTAATGAAATCTTCAGTATTACAGGTTATTGAATATTAAGCTGGTTAACAAACATTTAATATGCTTTTACATGGATAAAATGCTAAGATAACTAACTTGATGCGGTGTGCATCATTTTGCATTTGATGTGCAATTATTAAGTAACTATGTGTTTTGTTGTTATGTTTTTTCGTTATGAAAGACAGAAAAAGGTTATGGATATTAACTTACTGTTGCAAAAAGCATGACTATATCACACGTAATGATTCCAAATTAAACCATTTAAATGATCATGATTATTCTATGTATAAAAATGTTTCCCTAAATGATATTATATACTTTCGATTATTGTCCGATAGTAAATCAAAATACCTGGTCCGATTCGATTTGATTATCGATAGCAAATGGAGTCCGATTTTCAAACACTAGTTATAACGTAACTACTGATGACTATTTGTTCAATCATTTTTTTTCATCTGGTAGATTATTTTAAAAAATACTGTAGTGAAATATTGAGCTACAACAATATATACTTGAACACTGAATAAGTGTATATTTGTAAGGTTTAATTAAAGTGACACTCTTAAATTCAAAATCATTACATTAACATGTATAACAAACATAAAATGTGTGTGATAAACCTTAAACTCCTTACTAAATAATGCATTTATGAAAAATATTAATTAATAAGAACTTGATTGTAACTTTTTATTTAACACCTGGAAACTCCAAAATATTAAATGATTGCGCATCATTGGTGAATGCTAAAAGATTTACTGTGATCTACTATAGTCTCATAAGGTAGAAATACCGTGTTTTCTGCACCTTTTTTCAAAATTAACACAGTATCCTTCATAAAACCATTGTTTTCGACATTTATTCATCCTTTTTGGTATATTGAAACATTTATTTTATTTATGGTAAATCGGGTTTGGGAGTAAGAGTGCATCTTTAACTATTGCAGTAAGCCAGTAGAAATTGGAAAATGGCCCAACTCGCATTTAGTATCAAGTGCTGAGTGGAAACCAAGTGTAATGGATAGCATAATTTATTTTCTGCTTGATCAACTTCGCTTATTCATTGGTCGAAAGGCTGTTGTTTGATATTAAAAGCATAGAATGTGAAATTTGCCACCGAAATGTGGTATTTTTGTAAACTAAGTAACACACATGGCTGACAGGATGTGACATAAACACCTACGTCTTTTAAAGAAGAATTAATGTCAGTGACATCATTTTATAAGCATTCAATGTAAATCATTTTTATAATGAGATTTTACATGTACTTAAAGCATTTAAAAATACTTTAAAACTTCTTACAGACTGATGACATTGATAAGATGTAAACATCTTGTTTAATGGACCTCAGAAAAGTGGTATTTACCTTATATAGTCCTTTTAACAGGGAATACACCTCATCAATCGATAACTGTATAGTATTAATCAATCATTGGTTTACAGGCGGTTTTGGAAATCAGCCCCAGCCCGGGGCTCCAGGGTGGGGGCAACAGTTTCCAGGACAGCAAATGTTCCAAGACCCCATGGCAAACATGGCGATGCAGTATGGCACCTCTCTCGCTGGGCAGGGCAAAGATATTGTTAACAAAAATGTAAGTAGGCATATGTGTATGTGTACCCTCAATACCACAGTCACATCATTAATTTCTAGCGAATGTTTGTAAAATCTTATTGTTAAAATGACACTCTTATTCAAAATCAATACATACACATGTATATATTATAACAAACATTAAATTTGACTGATTAACCTTTAACTTCTTACTAAATAATGCATTTATGGAAAATATTAATTACTGATAACAAGATTGTAACTGTGTATTTGATAGCAGAAAGTGCAAAAATATTAAATGATTGGTTAATGCTAAAAGATTTACTGTGGTCTACTATAGTCTCATAAGGTAGAAATACCATGCTAATTTCTTTCAAATTAAACTCGGTATCCTTCATACATGTAAGAACCATTGTTTTCGACGCTTTTTCATCCTGTATGAAATATTAACACAACATTTTTATGTGTGGTAAATCTTATTTGGGAGTAAGATTGCATCTTTAAGGATATACAAAAATGTAAGTATGCATATCTTCAATACCACTGCCAATCCATTTATTTCGATCGAATGTTCGTTAAATCTTTAAAGCGATTGGTTAAACTGGCCCCAATTTCTTGAAATATATTAAACTGAGCAAGTGATTTTCACCGCCTGTGCCTTGCAAACTTGGAATTAATTTGACTTCAGGAAAACTTCAAAAGCAGGCCAAAATAGCTAAAATGAAATGGGAAATATACATGTTTTCACTTTTTATGCATACATTATGCTGTAAAAGAGTTAGTCTTATCAAGATTTTGTTTATTTTTCAAGAAATTCATTGTTTTTTTATTTATTAACATAATCTGCATTTCTTAAATTAGGAGAAATAGCCTTTAGGAGGCAGTTAATTGCACCAAGAAAAATCACTGCTGAGGAAATGGAATATTTTTGAAAGGCAAAGAACTGTTTTAATCATGGTTTATAGAACATCTTATTTAAACATTTTCCTCTGTTTTGATTAATGGAGTGTTTTTGTCTTATTTTGTTTCAGTTTGAGAAATATGTATCAACTTCGAAGTTAAAGTATTATTTTGCTGTGGATACATCTTACGTAGGAAAGAAGTTGTTAACCTTGATCTTCCCCTTCACTAAAAAGGTGAGTTGCCTAAGATAAGACAATAAAACATATACCAAGATGGTATTCATAAAGGCTATTTTAGTGAAAAAAAAATATTGTTTAAGAGAATTATTTCAAGTTTAATTCAAAGAAAAAACAACCATTATTTTTGAACCAAAAACTGTTAAAATTTAAAGAAGATGTATGTGAGAGTATTTAAAATACTGATAGTTAAAAGGTTGAAAAAAATCACTAAGAAGCTTACCGGTAATAAAGATGTCTGCTGTTGAATAATTCGCTGTATAACGATATGTAGTTATGACAAGTTGGTGACGTCATTCATAATGTTTTTTTAAGTCTTTTAAGTCTATGTAAAAGAAACTGCTCCCTAAACCTAAGTAACTGAGATTATTCTTGAGTGCTTTCGAGAGAATGTATTATTTCATTCTCAAGGGTTGGGAGAGACTATTTTGCAGTGGTTGAAATTATCACAAGCCCACCAAATGACACCAGGGGCCGTATTCAATATACTTCTTAGTTATTTTTTAAGAAAATATCTTAGTTCACAATTTTTAACTTATGTAAGATTTTTCCCTAAATCTTGAATAAGACATAAGAAAAAACCTTAAAACTTAGGAAAAAAATGCTTATTTAAGAAATTTTATTACAAACTTAGAAATATTTTCAACTAAGAACTTCTTAGTTGAAAATATTTCTAAGTTTGTAATAAAATTTCTGAAGTATATTGAATACGGCCCCAGTACTGGTTTCTACCAGGAAAAAGACTTAATAGTGATTCTATAAGCTAACAGATTTCATCAAAAGAGAATTAAAGAAGTTTTTCGCTTGAATATTCCGTATTCCTTATTTTTATCCTATATGCCTCCTTCTTCAGGAATGGTCTATAAAATATGACCAGGACCAGCCTGTGGCTCCCAGATTTGATGACAACGCTCCTGACTTGTATATACCAGGTAAAAATCTCCAGTCTAACTTATTAGGATGTCTGTTTGTCAAAGGTAAAAAAAAATTTTTTTTGTATTTTGATTGGCTTGGTGTTGTTGTAATGCATCAGTCTAAAAAAACTATTGTAACCATGCCCCCCCCCCCCCCCCCCCCAGTCCAGTGGTATGCCAGGGAAATGAGCCCTGTTTTTGCCTTCCAGGTTGCCCCGCACCAAATAATTTTTTATGATTTATTTACACAATAAAAGATTTATATAAACATCTATATGAAAACTTTCAAAAGTAAAATTGAGCAAAATTGAGCCAAGCAAACAAAGTAAGGTTTGAAATTTTTACAAAGTACCGCGAAAGTAGCATTGAGCGTGGAGTAATGTTGACCATCAAGAAATCAAGCCATCTGATCAAATCTTATATGAATATAATATATTAAAACAAAAATGGGCCCTTTTTATCCAGATCAAGCCAACGAGAATATCAAGCCAAACAATATTGAGCCAACATAGTTTTGCCTGAATGCCTTAATTTTGCAAAGTAAATTTGAAACTTTTTTTTTAGGACAATTTATAAATAAGGTTTTTTATATTATATTTCAGTGATGGCCTTTGTGACGTATATTTTGGTGTCTGGGTTGGTTTTGGGAACACAAGAAAGGTACTTAACTCTGTATACAATGCTTGTGCGTTGTCACAAAGTCTATTGTTTCCCTTTGTTGATATCATCCTGACTTCTGATAAACATGGCACAGTAATGTATGTAGGGTATGTGTGATGTCATAGGAAAAGTACCAAGCTCCCTGGACTCTGATTAATACAAGAAAGGTAGGTAACTCTACAAGTATTTTGTGTCCTTGTCACAGGAATATTATCTCCCTTTATTGACAAGATTCTGTATGTTATAAATTATGTGTGCGTTGTTCCAGGAATATTTAATATCTGTCTTCCAGTATTGATAGGATTCTGATATTAATTATGCCTTGTTACTGGAATATTATCTCCCTTTGTGGATTTGATTCTGACTTGATAAACTTGGCGCAGAAAGGGTATGTACATGTTATGCATTTTGTGTGCATTGTCAGAGAAATAATATATATAACACCCTGTATTCATAGGATTCTGATTCATACAGGAAAGGTAAGTAACTCTGCAGGTATAATGCGGGCCTTGCTACATGAACATTATCTCACTTGATTGATCTTATTCTGACTGATGCAGGAATGGTAGGTAACTGTGCTTGTATTACATGTGCATTGCCACAGGAGTATTATCTCCCTTTATAATTAGATTCTGGCTGATACAGGAAAGGTAGGTTACTCTTCATTCATTATATGTGCCCTGTCACAGGAATATTATCTCCCTTTATAATTAGATTCTGGCTGATACAGGAAAGGTAGGTTACTCTTCATTCATTATATGTGCCCTGTCACAGGAATATTATCCTAGACAGGGTTAGGGGCCATCTTCGAAATTGGTCAAAACAGTTATTTCTGGAAATGGTGATAAATTGATTGTAGTAACGATAAGCCCTTTTTGTTTTGTTCCAATATGAATAGATGTTTGATTTTATATTTTAATTTGCACATGGTAAGCATATTTACACCAATTTAAACCCTTATCTGTAAATATGAATTAATCATCTACCCTTAACTACTATTCAACCTGTCAATTTATTTCATACAATGCAGATTTTCCCCAGAGCAGTTGGGCATGCAGGCTAGCACCGCTCTTGTTTGGCTGATTATCGAGCTGGTGGCCGTCATGATGAGCCTGTACATCATGAACATGAAATCTGAGCTCACGTACATGGACGTTCTCGCTTACAATGGCTACAAGTTTGTTGGGTAAGCCAGGAGCAGTAATTACGAACAGTTTCGAGCCTTTGTTCAGTCTCAAGGCTCAAAATAACGAATCTTCATTTCAATGTAGCTTACCCTCTAGCAAAGCATTGATAATGAACTTTGCTCAATTGCTATTTAAATATTTACTATTATTCTATTACTGCTATTTTACTTATATTGACATATATTTTTTAAACAGAAATGGGATAAAGATTAATTTTGGGTCCTTCATAAAAATGCTTTTTTGAGTCTGAGTCTAGATTCAGATTTGAGCTAAACTCAGATTTGAGTATCGGGGTATGTCTGTTATCATTTACCCAGCTCAGCTCAGTACAGTCATATACGAATATCACTTTTTGACAGAACTTGGTCATATTATTTTGCTTTGGGTACAACAGGTTTAAACAAAATGAAATATATATTTTTTAAATAGGTAAAGATCCTTCTTTTGATGCCCCTTGGGTTGGCATTTAAAAATTGCAGTGTGTCCGGCTCCATTTCTTATGTCCTCATTTAAACTTTCTCTTGTTTGGACAGATTTTAAAATATCTTGCCACATGTATTTGACATACCAATAGGGCTGTGTATCGTCACTCAACTCACGATACGATACGTATCACGATACGGAGTACGGGATTCACGATATATCACGATACGCTTATATATATTTTTTTTCATGTTGGACTTTTGTAAATGAAATTTAAAAAAGAAAATTAAATTGCATTTTTTTTAATAATTTGATTTTCATGTTTTAGTTTGAAAAATAAACACAGTGTTGATAAGTAAGATAACTAGTTGTAACGTATTTTGCTAGCTCTACCTGCTATTTGCGAGAATGTGGCTGAAGTTGCTTTCGCTGTTTCGACAGTTAAAAATAATGAAAATTAACAAATTGACCGGATCCTGCAAAGATGTTTGGAAAGTGTTTTAAGCATTCAAATCTTAAGTCGAGGTAATGAATCTACGATACGCAATACACACGATTTTTTACAATGCGATACGATACAGTATATTGTCGGGCACCGAATCGCGATTTCACGATGCACCGATGAATCGTTACAGCCCTACATACCAACATGATGTGTTGCGTGCATGACCTGTGTCCCTACCTCTAAAGTCAAGGTCACGCTTAGTGCATCCAGCTCAATTCCTTTCTCTATCCACACATTTTATTGCTTTTTTCCCCATTCCAAAGTACCTTAGTATCACACACTTGAGTACCACTTTGGGCATTTATCACTTAAAATGACAGCTCTTGTGTAGTTCCGATCACTTAAGTCAAATCAGTTCAACAAGATCATGTGTTTGATAATGCTTTTAAAAATATTACATGTATTTGCATCATACTATATTGGGTGCCTTTAAAAATGCTTCTTATATGTTTCATAAACTGGGTGTAATGTTTCAGGATGATATTCATCTTACTTGGAGGGATGCTGTTTCAAAGCTCAGGATTTTACTGCGTTCTAGCCTGGTTTAGTCTCACTATAGTTTTCTTTTTAGTAAGTATTACATCTTGGTTTTAACCAACTTATGCGCGGTGTCAGGTGTCCCTCCGAATGTGCATCTGTTAGCCATTTCTTGTTGACACAATAAAGTCTTAATGTTTGATAGTATCTTACTCAAACTTATACAGTAGTGAGATATCCATGAGAGCTTGGTTTCTTTCTTAAACCAGCCAGGTCCGCCTATGAATGACTGGATTATGGCCCTTGAAATAATTCATTCCTTGTTGAAGTATACTCTAAGGGAGACAACTTGTACAAAGAGTTTTGTGTTATTGTAGTGTTCTCTCCCTTTGCCCTTTGTTAAATATATAATTGCTTTATTGCTTCACTTTGAATGTGGATTCAGTATATTGCCTATTTGTATGTATATACTTTGGATATTGCCAAAAAGTAATTCCAATAGAGCATAGGACTACATAGGCCTCTTGTGTTTATTTTTTAAGAAATAAGATGAGGCATATTGATGGCCGTAGTACCATGTTGTTGGCGTTTATATGATTTTTTTTTAACCTTGGTCATAACTTTTGAAATGAAACTTGGTACACACGTTGCCAGACTGAGAGACAATATACTTGCATGTAGAAAGGCCAATAACTTAGGCTTTGATAGCAATGGATTTATGTTGAAAACAAACAGACTTGCATTGGCCCTTTGAGATACATGTAGTTTTAATTATGATTCTTTTTCAGGTTAGAACATTGAAAGTAAAGATCTTGCCCCACAGTCACGGGGATGAGTACCACGGGGGCGGGGCAAAACGCAGCCTTTATCTCGTCCTGTCTATCTCCCTCGTGCAGCCGCTACTTATGTGGTGGCTTACAAGACACATCGTGTTTGCTTAGTGATTGTGATCGGGCGCATAATTACTCAACAGTCGTTGCTTTGCATGAGTGATCCACATGATGACATGTGACGTCCGTCTAACATGCATGATTGACATGTGACAATAATATTTCATACTTCATTGACATGGTATGTGTGATTTGATACTATGTCTGTCTTGCATACATGTTTGACGTGGTGCGTGTGATGACACATCGTGTGTTTGTTTGGAAAGTGTAGTAAAGATGGCACACATGTGATCAATGTCATGTTGGGTTGATGTTAGGGGTGGCAGTTTCTGTATAACATGGATTTACACCCATGCTTTTGTTTTAAATGTGTTTAAAATTACATGGATTCAAAATGTTAGTAGGTACTTACAAAAATAGATAGTTTGATGTGACGCAAAGTACAATCTCAACATTTTTAGTGGTCTACATTACATTGTGTAAACTACCCGTTTAATGGGCCAGCCACTGTTCACAGATATTGCTTCACCTGATTAAAATCAGTAACAGCTGATTGCTGATTTACTGAAATAAATGTACTGAAAAAAATAAGAAATATTGCCTTCTCATTGGACAAAATATAATGTTGACCACCTTGTACAAACATGCTTTACTGCTTCATTTTTTCACTTTACTGCTTCATTTTTTCACTTTACTGCTTCATTTTTTCACTAAAATGAAAACATTAAAGTCACACCACTTCCAAAAATGTTAATCTTTCAGTGTTTTTTTCCTGTATTAGTTTGCCAAATCGAGTAAGACAAATTAATGTAATTGTTTAATGAATAATTTATAAATGAGTGCTGTTTCTAATTTGTATAATACAACATTATTATGTGTCATAAAAACAGGGTGATATGCTTATAAATTGTCATGTTGCAACATTTTCGTTAATGTTTCAAGTGATTTGGTTATATAAATCTTGTTATCAACGAGTTTCAATTCTACATTTTCAGGCTTTAATTTGTAAGTAACCTCATTTAAGAGCTTATGACAATTGTGTACAGACAACCATCTACAAATCAACACAAAAGCATACCAATTCATTTAAAATAAAGTTAAATTTGGCTAGTGCGTGGGTTCGAATTCCACAACCGCATTTCCTTACAGCCTGGTTAGCTATTTGTATGAAACTGTCCAATGCTTTGGTTTGGTTAAAGTAAGCCGAAATGTTTATGGATTGGTCAATAATATTTGAATAATTTAAATCATTAACCAATCACATTACTTACCTGTGCAAGTAGCCATAGATAGCCCATGGACTAATATTCAAAGTTGTATACATTTAACTGTAGTCTGTACCAGTTTCTAGCATAGAAACAGACTCCGACATTCGTTTTAGCATGAAAACTGCATTGCTGCCTGGAGAATGTAAACCTATAGTTAAATGTGGCTTTGTAATTTCTTTTTATTGATTTGAAGATCTACGATTGATAAGAGATCTATATCTACATCTGTGTAAACAAAACATATCCAACCAAGAAAAAGCTTTAAAAATGTTATTTTCTGACAGAACAGAACATTATTGTTAACATGAACATTTACATGTCATGTTTTTACATCACTGTAACAATGATGAACTGTAAACATGTATATTCAAGTTAACAATAAATGTTCTGTTCTGTACTGTATTAAATATGTTAAAGATGCACTATTACTCCCAAATAAGATTAACCACAATTAATACGATCGTTTTATTATACCAGAAAGGATCAATTATTGTCGAAAACAATGGTTCTTATGAAGGATAACGAGGTTAATTCGAAAGAAATACGCACAAAACACGGTATTTCTACCTTATGAGACGATAGTAGACCACAGTAAATCTTTTAGCATTCACCAATCATTTAATATTTTTTGCCTTTCTGCTATTAAACACAAGGTTACAATATTGTTATCAGAAATTTATATTTTCCATAAATGCATTATTTAGTAAGTTTTTCAAGGTTTATCAGTCAGAATGTATGTTTGTTATACATGTGTTTGTATTGATTTTGAATAAGAGTGTCACTTTAAATTGCAGACCTACGCTAATTGTGTTGTAATAACCACTTTTTCTCTAATAAATTATTACTAATACATATGATTGTTCAAATTCTATGGTGCCATTGCATCACAGAGCTTACAATATGTTCATTGATGTCCCTATAGTTTATGTAATAGTTAGATGACATGAATTAAAATCTTAATGATTAAGAATGGGTGGAGTGAGCATAGCAAACGAGCCGTTCTTAATCATTAAGAATTTAATTCAGGTCATCTATTTTAAACTGACTTTCATACAACCTCATTGGCTGACCCTTTGTCAACGCAAATCTGATGTAGGTATTGTGTGGCAGTGGGTGGACCTTTAAACACCGGCGAAAGTTGAAATTCTTATAACTAAACCTAGTATTTAATGATAGCAGATAGCCTATCTGCAATTTCATTTGCTGTAAATGTAGGTTATATTTTAATTAATTTTAAACTAAAATCATATTACAAGTTAAATATGTGCTTATACTTATTGATAACATTGCCTCAAAAGTTTGTAAATTTTCTTTTGCTCTAAAAAAATTCATGTGTTAATTTGCATGTTTCCTTGTATAGGAATTTTATGATTAGCATGGCATTCTGTTTCTAAATAAAAAAGCTGTAAAAATAGTCTTAAGTTATTGGGCTCCCAAATAAGCTAACTCCCAGGTAGCTCAATTAACATAAATATTTAAAAATATGAAGCTGGTTTCCCAATATAATTTTGTATAATTTAAAAGAAAACTGCTTATTGATAACTAAGATGTAAACTTAATGACTGAAATATCATAATAGATAACATGATTGCAATTTGTATTTTTGTTATGTATTTCAATTATATAAGACCTGAAGTGACTCATTTTACAATACTTCAAGTTGAAAAAAGCATTTTTGTAACATTTTTTTTCGTTTAAAAATCTCATATAATGTAGGTATCATTTTACAAGTATATGATTGCTGGTTACTAATATGTTAAAAAAAAGCAACCAATTATAAGCTATACATGAAAATATAATTTTGTATCTCTCTTCTTTATTTCTCCAGAATTCAGGGTAAAATGACGTTTACAGGAATCTTTGAAGGCCATAAAAAGTTCTTTGATGTAACATTTTGACAAAATATGTAAATTTTATATGTATGAACATTTTTTTTTTCAAATAATACCAAACCAATATGCGCTCACCAGTAATTCAAAATGCATGTATTTATTTCTTTTTATGCATAAAAAACGTCTTTTAAAATGATACCAAAACAAAATTATATGGGGAAACCAGTCATCCAAAATTCACATACTTGTGGATGGGTTACCTTTAAAAAAGACTTTAATATGAGTGTGTGTGCTTACTGAAAGTGTGTGAGTTGATATATTAATAATTGTATTATACATGACAAGTCATTTTAAGGTCACATGTGAACTTTTGTTTTCTTATGTACTACTCAATGTTTTGCTAAGGACCACTGGTACTAATTTTGATGTCAAATGCCTTACTATTGTTTTTTCTTGATTAAAAGTTATTAGACATGTCTTGTTGGAACAAAGTATTTCCACTCGCACTCCCTTCTCACCATGGCGACCCGGGTTCGATTCCCGGCTTGGGCGCATGTGAGTTTGGTTTGCGGTCATCAAACCGGATAAGTGGATTTTCTTCGGGTACCCCGGTTTTCCCCACAACACAAGACCACACACACTCTCGCGCAACATCGTGTCAACGAGAGTGACTTAGTATAAGTTATGTAACTTTCTTCATTATCGTTGTAAAAAATATAATGTTTACACAAAAGTAATTCCATTGTCAAAATGAAAGTATTTTGTGAACTGCAGCTGATTGTGTAAACTGGTCAAGTTTTCGTTGTGGTCACAGTTACCCGAAATGTTTTTGATTGGCCAATATTTATACCAAAAAAATAAAGCTGCATTTCACAGAAATACCTTTTTTACTTCTTGTTTTTAGCTCTACTGGCCAAAGGCCAGAAGAGCTTATGCGATGGTAATGTGTACGTAGTATGTGCATCCGTGCGTTCGTGCGTCTGTAAACAATTGCTTGTGCACATGATACAGTCTTCAGTTTTGATTGTATCTCGATGAAACTTGTACAGTATATAAATATCCATTAGAGCTCGGTTCCTTTCGAAAACCAGCCAGATCCGTCTATAAATGCCTAGATTATGGATCATGAAAGTTTTAAAGAAATGCATTCTATTTTTAGCCAGGTCTGCATGAGCGAATTCTATTTTAGCCAAGTTTACATGTACATGTAAATTCAAGTCTAGAGTTGAGGGAGACAATTTGCAAGTCTAGGATTTTGAGAGACGATTTGCTTTTTGCTTCTGCAGTTGATTTTGTGAATTACTCTGCCTTGTTCTTGTTGAAAGCCCAAAAGGCCATTTTTTAGCTTTAAGTTCTGTAGTTTGCACATTCATCTTAACAAAATTGGTTGTGAATGTTTAAGTTATGCACCTGGTGTCATTACTGGCCACACCCAGGGTTCACAGGTTTGGTAAACATAAATCTGGAAAGGTTTGAAAATCTTTTTGTGTGTTCGTGCATCCATCTCAGCACAATTGATTGTGAATGTTTGTTCAAATTGATCAATGTTGTCCTAGGATGCCCTTGACTTTGACCTTTTGACCAACTTTTTTTTAACTTTTAAAACTACAATTTTTTTTACTATGAGCACAGTTTTGAAAGCATGTTTTGTCAGATGACTTTTACATGGCACATATTAAAATAGTCATGCAACTAATCTGCTTACAATACTTTCTGGGCTCAGATGTTGAACGTGCTACGTTTTCAGGTAACCCAAACACAAAACATAAAGTATATATGTCTGTTGCCTTTTACCCATACATACATGCTCTGGATTGATATGACCACAAAAGCCATGCCAGTAGAGCATAGGCCCTTTTGGGCCTCTTGTTTTGTCTTGGAAAGAACAAATTTTTGCTTAAATATCTGCAAACGAATGATAAAAGATTGCTGACAAAAGATCAGATCGCAGATTTTCATATTTCTTTTCGAAAATTAAAATATTATTGCTTAAACCATTACTAATGGTTAAAGAAAAATGCATAAAACATCAATTTTAGAACCTGCGATCTAATTTTTTGTAAGCAGTCTTATTTCACTGGTTTCCATGCATTTTCGCAAAAAATGGCTCGTTCCAAGACAAAAAAAAATAAAATAAAAACTATGTCAAAACGTTCACTCTGTGAGAGGGCAGCTTTAACCAATCAAATCATTTAAATTTGAAAACAAAATCCGAAAGATAACCTGTCATTTTTTTTATACAATTAGCTGCCGACGTCAAAACTGACGTCAAGATAGATGTCAATATTTTTTATAATTGATAAACTACAAGTCATTAACTATAGGCCTTTCATTCAAGCTTAAAACACTAATGCGTATAACGACCACATTAACCTTTCATTAGTTTTCTTCCCGTGTTGTTAATATGTAGAATAATCCGGCACAAGATGTTGTTCAGGCGAAAAATGTAGAAAAAAGCTTCAAGGTCTTGTTCGATGCGCATGCGCAGAAAATATAATATGATATATTAGACTACAGTTAGTTTTGTTAAGAGAGTGTCACATCACCAAACAATGGTACCACTTCACTTTACTTCGAAAATAGAACTCAACTGCTAGA
Source organism: Mya arenaria (assembly GCF_026914265.1). NCBI lineage: Eukaryota > Metazoa > Mollusca > Bivalvia > Myida > Myidae > Mya > Mya arenaria. The sequence goes on along the minus strand of NC_069132.1, from coordinate 54,132,669 downwards.
AACATTTCTGCCATATAGTTTTTTTTCAGAAATCTGGATTTTTAAAGGACTTTGAATAATCTTAAAGCTGCACTCTCACAGATTGTCAGTTTTGACACTTGTTAATTTTTTTGTCTCAGAACCGGCTGATTTTTGCATCAATGCCTTCAATTAAACAATTCACAGTCGATAGAATAGATCTTAATTGATTTGTTGACTTTGAAAAAAGATATTTATCATAAAGCGTTAGTAACCCTTTTATCTATAAAGCATTATTTGTTAACGTAAGTTTGATAAACTGCGATCTGACCTTTTGTCAGCAGTCTTGTATCACTGGTTTACAGACATTTTCGCAAAAATGGCTCCTTAAAAGACAACTAATAAAAAGAGTCAAAACGATCAATCTGTGAGAGTGCAGCTTTAATAGTTAAACACAACTGAAAATAAAGCTTAATCTTTGAAAGTTCATAACTACATGTAATGCATTACTCTTACTTGAATTGTGGCCTTTGTTATTGTTAAAGAAACAACACATTTTGAGTGCATGTGTTGTAAAATTTATGTAATTCTGTAAACAAATATTTTAAAATATATTTTTTAAGCTTAGATTTCGGATTAGTAGAATCAGTCCGCCATTTCTTTAAAGATCAATGCCTATTATATATAAAATATAAATATGTTAATATTAGTTTAATGTGATTCTTAGCAAATCCTGAGTTATATGCTACATGTATATGCATGCTTTCATTTAAAAAAAAAGCCCCGATTTCTCTAAACAACTTAAGTCCCTTTATTACAGGATTAAGCTGAGCTTGCTATTTTTTTTTCGTATGATTTTGTGCCTTATCTTTATTTTTAAGATTTTTTGGACTTTAAAAAGAAATGTTCTGTATGAAAATTACTGTAAACTTCATTTCATTTAGTAAAATCAAGATTAAATAAGAAAATTGTCTTAATGAAATAAGCTATTTAAGAATGCTTTTTAGCTTAAGAACTTAAGAGAAATTGAGGTTGGATGTATATACTTATTGACTTAGTGCAGTCTTGCATCTACTTGAAGAAATAAAACTTGAAACTGTGTTTCCAACTGTTAATATTTACCCTGTGTACAACATTGAACATATCTGCGAATTTTAAGATGCACTCTTACTCCCAAATAAGATTTACCACAATTAATAAATAATATTGTTTTGATATTAAAAAAGATGAATAAATGTAAAAAAACAATGGTTCTTACGACGGATACTAAGGTTAATTTGAAAGAAATGAGCATAAAACATGTTCTCTCTTATGAATCTATAGTAGACCACAGTAAATCTTTTAGCATCCACCAATCATTTAATATTTTTGAGCTTTCTGCTATTAAATTCACGGTTACAATCTTGTTATCAATAGTTAATATTTTCCATCAATGCTTTATCTAGTAAGTAGTTAAAAGTTTATCACTCAAAATTTGTTATACATGTATTTGTATTGTTTTTGAGTAAGAGTGTCACTTTAAGAATATCCAAAGAAAACAACTCCAAATAATTTTTACTTGCAAAAAGATGAGGATTTTAAGGTTGTTTCCAAATGTTATTGATTCGGATTGCATAATTCCATCGAAACCAAATGAATAATAGCGGGGACTGTTGCCATAAAGGTTTCCGTTCTCAAATGCACGTCTGTTGCCCTTTGGTTGGTTATAGATTCTTAATAGCTTAATTTAGCAACGCAGCAGACGACAGCTGATGTGTACACCGGAAGCGAGTAGAAAACATCCTCCCACGTGAAACATTACATGTTAGCTGCAAATGACGGGTTGAACGTAAAACTTGGAACAAGTCTTATTTTTTTGCATTTTTATATCACTTGCAGACAGTTAGGGATTTCTTATTCGTGCCTCATCGGTGTTAAACTTTATGTTTTTCGATTATTAACTTTAGAACGACTTGAAGAGTTTTCGAAAGTAGTATGCATATTGTTCAAGGTAAGAAGATAAACCTAATTGATTTGGGTGTCATTATGCCACAGGTCAAGGTCATAGTGACCTTCACAATAAATATATTTAGATCGCTCGCAACCGGCCACGCATACACTCGGCGGAATCATTCTAGTTTGTGGAAGCTGATTACAAAATTTTAAATGTACAGTCCTTATTTCTTTGGGGATAATTATGTCAAAGGTCAAGGCCATGGTAACCTTTACAAGTAATACAAACGACAAAACAAATTAGCGGAATAGTTTGTTTACAAATTGTTCATGATATGGTATTGTGGTAGTCCGTTGTTATCCGTGCATTGTCAACACATTGGGCTGATTGTTCAGAACGTTGTTAACGGGATCGTTGTTAACTTTTAATGGTGATCGATGTTATGATGTCCTCATATATTTAAGTTAAATAAGCATTGCTGAATGAGTTGCCTCAAATATTTGTAAAAAAAACTTCAGAGCACATGCATATCCATGAAACTTTCAACGTATTACAAAAGTTAACATCGATCCGGTTAACAACGTTGTTAACTCTAACAAACTCTGTTTGTTAATATTTGTTTCCGTATTTTCTATCTCGTCTCTCTGGTGATCTTTTATGCCGAAAAATCCTTTAAAGCTGCACTCTAACAGATTGGCCGTGTTGACAACTTTTTTATTTTGTGTCTTGGAACGAGCCTTTTTTTGCAAAAATCCATGGAAACCAGTTATATAAGTTTGCTGACAAAATTCAGATCGCAGATTTTTATATTTAAGTTCAAAAAATGAACATTAAATTTCGAACGGAAATATGAAAATCCACGATATGTTTGTTGTCAGCAATTTTAAATCATTGGTTTGCAGATATCTACCCAAATATTTGCTCTTTTCAAGACAACAAATAAAAACGTTGTTTAAATAGCCAATCTGTGAGAGTGCAACTTTAAAGCGTGTATAACGCAATTAGCCATCAAACATTATTTTTTAACGTAATAGTAAGATCTGATCTTTTATCCGCAGTCTTATATCACCAGTTGTCAGATATATACGCAAAAAATGGCTCATTCCAAGACAAAAATTTAAAAAAAAAGTTGTCAAAACGGTCAATCTGTGAAAGCGCAGCTTTACACTTAATTTATCTTGTATTTATATAACAAGATTTCGCTCGAATGAATTAAAATCTTTCAATAAATTAATGGTCGTAGACGTTCAAGGCTCAGATATACGCCGATAACTCGAATGGACGCATACAATGGTCTTAAATAATACAGTATAACTTCCACTTTAATAACTTTTTATTTCAGAAACAAATGATCTTTTAGCAAAATTTATCCATTAATAATTGTCTCTATCTACGCGTAACCCGTCTGTCCAATCAGGTGCTCGTGTCATGCGTCTGCTGTGTCCGTCAGTCCGCCTACAGGCCGTCGCTTACGCGCCTTCTTCCGCTGTTGTCGCTCCTTTTCCTCCTGCTCCTCCTTGAGCGACCTTCGGAGGTGCGTGCGCAGCGGCTGTTCCCGCATGGGATCTTTTCCACACACGATTTGTTCGTACACTTTGGAGAACTCGCTGAAAAAGCATAGGTCGCAGTGTCAGTACCAGAGAATAATAAAACCTCCCATATCTTAAAGATGTATTCTTACTTACTCCCAAATAAGATTTGCCGCAATTAATACAATTGTTTTAATATACCAAAAACAATGAATAAATGTCGAAAGCAATGGTTCTAAGTAATAGTTCGATGACATGAATGCATTCTTACTTATTAAGAATGGGCGGGGTGAGCGTAGCGAGTCCTTCTTAATCATTAAGAATTCACTTCATGTCATCTAACTGACTTAGAATACAACCTCATTGGCTGATACATTGTCACCGCAAAATCTGACGCAGGAATTGTGTATAGGATGTTTGGCAGAAGGCGGACTTTTTAACACGCGCGAAAGTTGAAATTCTTAATGATTAAGTCTACTACTCAATGGTTGCCTTTCTGCAATTTCATTGGCGTAAAATCTAGGCTGTATTCTACTGAAGGATACCGAGTTAAATTTGAAAGAAGTTAAAAAAAACTTGGTAATTCCACCATATGAGATGATACTAGATCACAGTAAATAATTTAGCACTCACCAATCATTCAGTATGTTCGTGTTTTCAGCTACGGTTACAATCTTGTTATCAGTAATTAGTATTTTCCATTCATGCATTATTTAAGTAGTTATTTAAGTAGTTAAAGGTTTATCATTTCACAATGTATGTGTGTTATACATGTGCATGAATTGATTGTGAAAACGAGTGTCGTTTTAATGTAACTGGGTGTGTTTGAGAATTATTATCGTAACCCCAAAAAATAAATAGCGTAATAAAAAGAGTTACTCGATTTTTTCATTTCAAATAATCGTAAAAGACAAACGTTGTACAGAAAACTTCAGATATCTCTACTATATAATAACTAACGACAATTTTATAAGGTACATTTAAAATCTAATGGTGTAAGGTTTTATGTCTTAACATGCTGGGAAATGTTGATGTTGTTGTTGTTGTTGTTGTTGTTGTTGTTTAGGCGTTGTTACACTTACTATATGGAGAATTTTCGTTTCTTCCCGAAAAGGAGTTTTTGTTTCAGTTTCTGTAGCTTGTCGAATTTGGCTAGCCTTCCACAACACTGAAAAAAAATTACATGCCGGTAAAGTACATTAAGTGATCAACATCATATATTGTCCAATGAGAAGGCAGTATTTCTAAGGTTTCCTCAATACATTTATTTCAATAGTCAGACGTTATTGATCTTAATCAGGTGAAGCGGTAGAAACAAACAGTGGCTGGCTCAGTAAGTGGGTAGAAAATCCCGGTCAAGTACATTTAGTGGTCAACATTATATTTAATCCAATGAAAAGGCAGTATTTTTCTAGTCTCCCAATTCATTTATTTCCGTTATTGGTCTTAATCAGGTGAAGCGATAGATACAAACAGTGGCTGGCCCAGTAAGTGGATAGTTTACATAATACAATGTAGAACTATAAGATTGTTACAAGTATGTTATTCTACTTGTAAGAACAAACTAACAACATTTTAACCATTAAGTAATGGCAAATAATGTTCTGCTAATTAATTATCACGATCATAGCCAAGTCAAGTCAAGTCAAGTCAAGTTTCCTTTATTTCACTCATTCCAATACAAACATGGATAAAGGTAATATCAAATGATAAATGTCACAAAGGCAAACGAGTGAAATGGGTACATTTAAAGGTTTGAGTTCTTATATTACAAACGTTTGATAATGAATATTATATTACCAGTGTAATCAATATGGTTATTGTCACATACAATAGTGGATGAATAAATAAATAAATAAATGCTGGTTGTGATTTAAAATGTCAACTCTTTTTTGTTTTGATCAACAGGCGTGTACCAGGGTGTAAAATATGACACCCCTGCATGTGAATGACGTATTGAAACTAATCTGCGATTCATAACAAGCCAGTTACAGCCTGTACCATCAAGTCCATCAAGACCTCCTGCTTGTCACAGACACCTTTCATAAGCACCTTCGCAAGCTTATACGATGTCATTAGCACCATTTGGCTTTATTCAAAAACCAATAATGAAATATTTGTTTGAACATAAACAAGGGCTCGTTTACTTAATAGCAATATGAAATATGCTTTGAAATAACAGTATGAATCTTGAGATCGTGTGCGCATTGGTAAACTTTCTTCAAAATGTTTTGCAGTCTCCCAAATCGATAGTTTTGACCTTCTTTTTTTCTGTCTCAGAATCAGCTGATTTTGGCATCAATGCCTTTAATTCAGTCATTGAAGATATCTAACAACAGAACAGATTTCAATTGTTTGGTAAACTGCCGAAAAGTTTATTTTTCTTAAAGCGTTAGTAACGTTCTTAGCCATACAACATCAATTTTATACGTAAATATGAAAATGGGATGTGCTCTTTTGTCAGCAGTCATATATCACAGATTTCAAAATATTTGTGCAAAATATTACTCAATCCAAGACAAAATATAAACAAGTTGTCAAAACAATAAATCTGTGAAAGTGCAGCTTTAATACAGTTAACTAGATTTATAACTGTGAGTGCCAAATATTGGTTTCATCTCGCAAGTTTTTTTACAAATTTTCTGACAATTTCTGTCAAAAATTATGTCTTCAAGTGCATTGCTCCTTTATGGACATAACTACGGTAATATAACCTATACATTGAAGTATTGAACTGCTTTAAATGGCAAACAAATATTATATATAAAATTTCAGAGAAACACACAGAATATTTCTTGATCAATACAGAAACAATACAGTAAGCCGTATTGAATAACCAACTTAGATTTTAAGAATATAATATGATTATGCTGTAGAATTACTTGGCCAAACGACTAAATGGGATCTCTAAGGCAATTTTCTATGGATAAGGATAAGACTTTTATTGGAGTCTGGCCGGGAACTATTTGTGAGTTTGGTACAGAATACCAGACACCAAGGGCGGGTCCAGGATTTGACTAAAGAGGGGGCGTAGATAAGGGGCTAAACCTTTTGACTTGCGCTATTCCCTCCTGACCGAAATATATATGGTTTAAGGTGTTGACAGGTTGGCATGTGGATACGCCATCAATATTTTAAACATTTTAATCTCGTTTAGTCCTAAATAGTGCATTTTGAGCGATTGTTATTACTTTTTTCTCCTCTAATGAAATGAAAAGTAAACTAGGACGATTTGAGGGAGGGGGTGTCCCCCTCCCCCTGCACCACTATTGAATCTAATGACAGTGATAAGAATTCTATTGGATTCTGGCCCGGAAATAGATTTTGTGTTTGATAAAAATAAGCAAGAAACAACCGGAGGACTTATACTCACCTCGATAGCGGTAAACACCTCATCGACCGTGATCATAAGCATGCAGTCCTCATCCTCATCCTCCCAGTCAGGAAACAGGTCATCCACCGCAAGACCCTCCCCTGTAGAGCAAATTATATCACGTAAACAAGAGAAGAAACTCGAAAAACAGGTCATCCACCGCACGATCCTCCCCTGTAGGGCAAAACATATAACGTTACCAAGAGGAGTAACTCGAGAAACAGGTCCTCCATCGCATGACCCTCCCCTGCAGGGAAAAATATCACTGGAACATGGGGAGTAACTCGAGACATAGGTCATCCATCGCAAGACCCTCCCCTGTATGACAAAACATATCACGTTAACAAGAGGAGAAACTCGAAAAACAGGTCCTCCACCACACGACCCTCCCCTGTAGGGCAAAACATAACGTTACCAAGAGGAGTAACTCGAGAAACAGGTCCTCCATCGCATGACCCTCCCCTGCAGGGAAAAATATCATTGGAACATGGGGAGTAACTCGAGACATAGGTCATCCATCGCAAGACCCTCCCCTGTATGGCAAAACATATCACGTTAACAAGAGGAGAAACTCGAGAAACAGGTCCTCCACCGCACGATCCTCCCCTGTAGGGCAAAACATATCACGTTAACAAGAGGAGAAACTCGAGAAACAGGTCCTCCATCGCATGACCCTCCCCTGCAGGGAAAAATATCACTGGAACATGGGGAGTAACTCGAGACATAGGTCATCCATCGCAAGACCCTCCCCTGTATGACAAAACATATCACGTTAACAAGAGGAGAAACTCGAAAAACAGGTCCTCCACCAAACGACCCTCCCCTGTAGGGCAAAACATAACGTTACCAAGAGGAGTAACTCGAGAAACAGGTCCTCCATCGCATGACCCTCCCCTGCAGGGAAAAATATCATTGGAACATGGGGAGTAACTCGAGACATAGGTCATCCATCGCAAGACCCTCCCCTGTATGGCAAAACATATCACGTTAACAAGAGGAGAAACTCGAGAAACAGGTCCTCCACCGCACGATCCTCCCCTGTAGGGCAAAACATATCACGTTAACAAGAGGAGAAACTCGAGAAAAAGGTCCTCCACCGCAAAACCCTTCCCTGTAGGGCAAAACATATCACGTTTACAAGATGAGTTACTAGAGAAACAGGTCCTCCAGCGCTAGACCTTCAAGTCAACAAGATAAATAACTCGATACAAAGGTCCTCCACCGCAAGACCCTTCCCTGTAGGGCAAAACATATCGCGTTAACAAGATGAGTTACTCGAGAAACAGGTCATCCATCGCAAGACACTCCCCTGTAGGGCAAATTATATCACGTGAACAAGAGTAGAAACTCGTGAAACAGGTCTTCCACCGCACGACCCCTCCCCTGTAGGGCAAAACATATCACGTCAAAATGGGGAGTAATTCGGGAAAAAGGTCACCCACCGCTTTACTCTCCCCTGCAGGGCAAAGCATATCACGTAAAATTGGGGAGTATTTCGGGAAACAGGTCATCCACCGCTCGACTCTCCCCTGCAGGGCAAAATATATCGCGTCAAAATGGGTAGAAGTTCGGGAAACAGTCATCCACCGCAAGACCCCCCCCCCAACCATGAGGGCAAAAAATATCATCATTTTTTATTTAGAAAAAATGGCAATACATAATACGAATACCGAAGGATAATGTAAAGGTTTTATTTAACATTTTGCATGGAAATATTGTAATAACCATTTAAATATGGCGAAACCAATCTCATTAAAGATTTTCACACGCCGGGACACGAATGTAAAAGGCACGCCCTTACACGCTTTAAGGCCAGTTTTCATGATTATTGAGATACTCTAATTAGGAAAGTGACTTTAGCTAGGAAATCACTTAAAAGGATTTATGAATACTGGCTCTGGTATGTAGTTTGTTTTGTGGAACTACAGTCGAACCCCGATGGCTCGAACTCATCGAACCTCGAAAAAATCGACCCAAGCGGAATAGTTTACTGTTCATCAGTATGAATAAATCGGTCCTTTACATCTAGCTCGAGCCAACGAGTTATTCGAGCCAAGCGAGTTCGAGCCAATGGGGTTCAACTGTATAAATAAATAATTATTAAACACAAACTAATTTTAGAACATAACATTACAATACTATTGCGACTCTGGTCTCACCTTTGTTAAGCTTAAAACGAAAACTTACGGTCCATGAACATTGCAACCTGGATAAGGTTGGAGGTGAGGACGTCTCTAGTCACGTGACGGTGGGCGGGCGGGTCCGCGAACTCCACCACGATGTTATGCACGGTCTGCAACGCTTTAACCACGCCCCGCACGTCCTCCGTCACCGGCGTCACCTGCAGGGGAGGGGTCATTGTTGTTTGGAGTGTAATTATTGAGGTGTATACTCAATTATTATATATACATACTATCAAAACCAATGATTTATACGATATACTGTCAATTGTGGAGGTTCAGTCACTGGCGTCATTTAAACAGGTGAAACAACACGCCGGTGTAATAAGGGTGTTTGTGTTGGTAATAAACTAGTTTAGGGTTTATATTTGTTTCACGAAATGTGTGTTTGTTGTGACAGTTGAATGAAAATAAAAACCAGTTTTATCGTTTTATGAAAACCCGATAGTGGTTTTTGAAACTATAGAAACCTCTCCGGAGGCGGATGTGACTTTGAGAAAACAACAACAAAAACATTGCAGACAGTGATCCAACTTCATTGAGTCAACACAGACGAACGACCATCTACGGTATCATTGTTTTGGAGAATTATGGAAATAATGGCTACTTGTAGAATCTCCATCATGCTGTTGAAGCTGTTTATTAAATCATGCATTTTTACTTCAAGCAAAATTTCGAAACGTGTTTCCAATCCCCCGAAATCCTTGAAACAAAAACTAAAACTAGTTTGGTTTCAACAAAAAAACGCAACATTTCTGCTTAATATCTAGTCCATATTAACAGCCGCTTCAGAGTCTTTGACGATTTTTGTTTTGGCGACTCTACGGGCTTAGGGAAAAAAATGAATATCAAAATGTTAAAAAAAGTTCCCTGAACGCGCATTATTGTGACTACTAAATATCTAAACCCATCTTAGGACTAAGAAAGCTTAACTCTGTAAATATCTAGTACCCAAACTAATTTCTTTACGTCTAGTATATACTTCGGTCTGACCCTCGTTCCACGTTTAATCAAAATATAACGCAGAGCAAGATAGGAGACCAACACTGCGGGAAACTCTTTACCGGGAAACATCTGCTCGATAAACCATATGTAGCCACCTGCAGACCCACGTAAACCAGAACGCCCGAAGAAGAGCCTAACCCCGTCAGGAAGTCAATGGTCGTTTTGTGAAAACCGCTTAGCCGCGAAACATCTGTAAATCAGTTGCACTCACCTGCAGTCCAATTCATCTGTAAATCAGTTGCACTCACCTGCAGACCAATCCATCTGTTTACAAATCAGTTGCACTCACTTGCAGTTAAATCCATCTGTAAATCAGTTGCACTCACCTGTAGTCCGATGTAGACCAGCGATCCCGGAGAAGAGAGCAACCCCGTCAAGAAGTCTATCGTCTGTCTAGCAGGGAACGAGTTACCAGTCAACTGGAGGGTATTATAAATAAATTATTAATATCGTTAATAATAATAATAATAATAATAATAATAATAATAATAATAATAATATCGGGATTAAGAGCGGTAGTAAATACACAATTTGTACGGGTACGTGTTCATGCTGGAGTATTTCTGTGCACTTTGTCATCAAAATATGTGTCTATGGTGGCTACTTTTATGCCATACGTCATCCAGGTGTGTGTGCATGTTTGTTACTTTTGTGCACTACATCATTCAGATATGTGTATATCGTACAAGCTACTTGTGCACTACGTCATCCAGGAGTGTACATGCTTGTTACTTTTGTGCACTACGTCATCCAGATATCCAGATATGTGTATATATAGTACAAGTTCATGTTTAAAGTGAAACGTTTAAAAATGTTAAAAAAAAATGTACTGGGCCATTTAAGGGTGTTGAATGGGCATCGTAAGATTGAAATCGAATAGATCCGATTTGAAAGGCCTGACACTTCATCCAAAAATTGAACGGCAACTGTATGAATGTTGCCGGGGGACCACGATGTATCTACTGAACCACGATACGTTACAATTTCTACTGACACATCGTAAACTTTAAACAGCGCATTTTAAACCCAATATGCGTCCTACGGCAAGGAAAGAACGCCGTGGTGCCCGTAGGATAGCTACGACATCCTTGCGGCCTTTGTGAGATTTTGCAATCTTTCCCCGAAATTTCGAGTCGTACGTGTACATCGATTCGGTGGATATATAGCCGATACATGCCAAGCCACGTTATATCATAACATAAACCAAACCTTTAACGACAAAAAATAGGAAGATAAGAAATTAATCAAGCTTCCTTAAGATTCCAGGAAGTCTGAATGTCGCCATATGTTAAAAGATAATTGGTTTCTGTTTGGTAAAAAAAAACAAAAAACGAAGCTTTATCCTTATCAGTTAACAGATACTCTGTTTTCTAAATATTTAGTGATGAAGATTTTCAGCCCACTCATTTCTGGCAGCAAGCAGTTGACTTTTTGTTATACATTCGGTCCCCGTTGGCTCGAATCGCTTAACACGAATTTCTCGTTGGCTCGAACTGGATGTATACGGACCGATTTCTTCATAATGAAGGTACACGTAAATGGCTCGAGGTATTGCCGCCAACCCTGGGTGTTCGAGCCAACGAGGTAAAACTAAAGATAAGAATTACCGCTTTGCTCGATTTTTTCGAGGCACGAGGTATTGCTGCTAGTCCCTTGGAGTTCGAGCCAACGAGGTTTAACTGAAGATAAGCATTACCGCTTGGCTCGAATTTTTCGAGGCTCGAGGTAATACTGCTAGTCCCTTGGAGTTCGAGCCAACGTGGTTTGACTGTAATTAAGTATGGTTGGTTTCTACAAATAAGACGTCACTCACGTTTAATGAACAAAGACTTTCAATATTGTCTCGAGTATGAGTGAGCGACTTGAGCACCACTTCCGTCATCCGGTTGGCGGCCAGGTCAAGCGCCTTGATGACCCCGCTCTTCCGGAACGATTGGATGACGGCCTTGCCGCCCTCGTCACCGAAGCCGTTGTGCGATGCCAGAAATATCTCCACTCCAGAGTTTCTCTGTTGGGAAAAGATACGATTATAAAGTGAGTCCAAAATTCGTAAGAATCATACCAAATCAAAAATAGTGAGTTTAGCTTAATCATGTTATAAGAGACTTAAGACGATTCAAGAATTTGGAGCAAGATACTTCAAATGCTTTTAAAAAGCCTCAACTGGCGGGCTAATTTCACACGTTCATACATGTATATATTGGTCAGTCTGGTAGACTAGAACATTCCAGGCACGTTATTGACCATTCACACTATCCGTGTAATGTTCATCAGTCAATATTTATATTATCAAGTCTATGTAAGCGGTTAATTGAAAAAATACCAATGGAAAGCCATTTTAAAAAAATACTGAAAGAAGCACATAAAGGTTAATGCCAAATTAATTTATTTTGATTTTAATGCATCATTTTGTTTTACCCATTTGCCTTTATTTAGTTAAATTCTTTAAAAACTTATCATCGGATAAAATGAAATGTAATAATTTTGGTTTAATATCTTACGCCAAATAAGCATTTCATTGTTTCTTCAATATGATCCATGTTTTTTTCGGGTTAACCCACTGGCACCGGATTTTCAAACTCAAATTATTTTTTTAAAAATTCAAAAAAAATCTTATAATTTCAAACTAATGAATATGAACGATTTACAATGTCAGAAATCCTAAAACTTTAACTACGCTGCAAGTAGACCGCGTAGTAATTTTAAATTAGTAGTTAAATTTAACTCTATTTAGTAGCTAATCAAGCTTTGCCAATACAATGGACGGCCAGACAGAGAGGCAACCGTACAGGCAGACGTACAGACGCACAGACAGACGTACAGACAGACGTACAGAAAGACCGACAGGCAGACGTACAGACAGACGTACAGACAGACAGACATATGTAGACAGACAGACAGACAGACAGAGACCGGCAGAGAGACAAACGTACAGATCGACGTACAGACTTACAGACAGACATACAGACGTACAGACAGACATACAGACGTACATACGTACAGACAGACGTACATACGTACAGGCAGACTTACAGACAGACTTACAGACAGACGTATAGGCAGACGTACAGACTTACAGACATGTGAAGTTGACATCGAAACTTGTTTATGAATATCAGAAATCGGTGAGAACCTACAAAAGATCACTGAACCTTTGCTTCAAACTTTATTTATTGTTCAACTACTGCCATGAAAGTTATATAAACTTATGCTAAGTCACTCTCGTTAGCACATTGTTGAATCTTGTAATATCGAAGAACAAACCGGAGTGCCCGGAGAAAACCAACTTGGCCTGCTTGTTGACAACCAATCAAACATATGCCCAAGCCGGGAATCAAACCACGGGACGCATTGGGGGAAAACGAGGGGGATAACCTCTGTGCTAAATCTGCGCTTAACCTTTTTAAATACGTGTATGTGTGGATTTCATTTTGTGCTCTACGTCATCCATGTATGTATACATTGTAGACATTCAGAATTACATGTACGATAACACGAGCAAATTGATTCATGATTTTACCGCTAGTCTGCAAGTACGAGTTTAAACAAAGATATCGCAAACGACCTTTTACCCATCTGCAACTTAATTTGCAAGTGTACGTGTGCGCGTGACCATCCCACTCATACCAGAGTCATCAGCTTAGATCCTCCCAGTTCTAGTAACAGATTTGTTTTCATATTGAAGTTTTCGCGGAGCACCTTGTTTTGTATGCGACTTGTGAAAGAAGACGGTAGGACTTGCCCATTATCCTGGATACTTTTAGTACCATAAACAGATGTTGTTGTTTTTTGAGTTAAGTGGCGGAGCACCTTGTTTTTTAATAAGACTTGTGAATGAAGATGGAAAGACCGCCCATCAGCCTGGAGAGTTCTATTTCTTTGCGCAGATATTTGTTTTGTTATTTTGTTTAGTGCGGAACACCTTGTTTTGTATGCGACTTATGAAAGTAGATGGAAAGACCGCTCATCAGCCTGGATCCTTCTAATTACATTAGCAGATATTTGTTTTGTTATTTAGTTTAGTGCGGAGCACCTTGTTTTGTATAAACTTTGTAGTTGCAAAGACGTTATAATGAAAGAGGATGGAAATACCGCGCATCAGCTTGTATCCTTCTAATTCTTGAAGCAGATTTATTTTGTTTGTTATAGAGAAGTACTTTGGTTCGTGTGCGACTTGGGAGAGAATATAGAAAGACAGTTTGGTTTGCGGCCTTGTGGCGCAACTTGGGAGAGCAGATAGACAAACAGTTTTGTTAGCGACCTTGTAGAACAATCCTTTGTAATATCAATAGTGCTATTATGACTTGCGTAATCATTTCATGAAAAGTTCTAGTTTAAGGATAAGGCTTTATTACTGTTCGATAGAGCAAGAAACAATGTCTTTCTGGGAATCCTGTACCCAGTTCCTCGAAACATCTTGAGCATAACGGATTTCGCCATCAAAATTGAGTGCTTATAATGTGGATTATAGAACGATATATATAATACTGGTGAAATAACTTTACAAAAAACGTGACGTTACGTAATTAATAAATAGCGCTGAAAATGGCCGTGCTTTACGGCGACTTTTTATGTATTAAGCGATTTAAACTGGCCCATAATAATAGCGTTATGCTATAAAAAGAATGCCCTATTCGTGGTCATTCAATACAAAATTTATAAAAATCAATTTCTAAAATTGCAATAAAAATGCCAGGGATGTTTTTATCCATTTTAGAAAATGAGTTTAATAAATTCAATTTTTAATAATGACCAATCCACTCATGTAAGCTTCTCTATGTAATAAATTTACTTTGCAAGAACTCGTTATGGTACTCCTTAAGAGATTATATTCAATAATAATTTGATTAGTTTATCCAGGGTTGCCCATTTTATTTCAATTTCTTTTCAAATGGTTTTGACGACAGCGTAAAATTGACATACTATTTTTTTTTTCATTTCGTTGTCACGACCAAATCGTTTCCACGACTTATGCACCAGTCAATTGTATCTACGCCCCCCCCCCCCCCCCCCCCGGTCCGGGGAATAGCGGGGACTTTGAATTTCGGTCCAGTTAAGCCCGGGTAAAATCCCCGCCCTGTGGGGACGAACAGCTGGTAATATCCCCGCCAAATGCCTCCGCACCCCAGGGACCCTAGGTAAGACCCATTTCCCGCTATTTTTGCCTCAAAGATAAAACCACTGCATTCACCCGGTACTGCGGAGCCACCTTGAAGGTAAAAACACGGCCGATTTCCCCGGCTATCCCCGGTACACCCCGGACCTGTGGGGGGCGTGGATACAATTGACTGGTGCATTAGTAGTTCGTGGCCACGACTTACAAAAAATAACTCAGTCGTGGGAACGAGATAGTAATAAGTGGCACCGACATGTTAACGAGTGGTGCAACTTTTGGCCACTTTAGGTAACTGTTCACCACCAATGTTCTGCGGGAAGGAAATATTCAATTAAAAACAGATTGTCCAAACATTTATGTTAAACCGTTCATAAACACATGTTCCGTAGATAAATACAAGATATGGGTGTACCTTCAGTCCGTCAGCCAACCTGACGGCCCCTGTAGACCGGATGTTATTCCAGCTGATGTCTAAGGCCTTCAGACACTTGTTACCCCCTGAAAAGACGAACCGAGCACGTGACAACTTAATATAAGGGTTATTTGCTAATCAAAGATGTTTAATGCATTTATTTTTAACCACGTGTAATATACATACGATTTTACATACTAAATTGGCTACTCCTGGTTAGGGTATTGAATTTGAAACTAGTATAATGTATATACAGCTGAACAAATTTAATCAAATCTTAGTTTGGGTATTGGGTTAGTCAAGTATAATGTGTATATAATTGAACAGAGTAATCCACTCTTAGTTTCGGTATTGAACCATTCTAGCGGAATGTGTATACAATTTTACAAAATTAATCCACTCTAAATGTGGGTATTGAATCACTCTAGTATATGATATGTGTACATAATTAACCCACTATTAGTTTGGATTTTAAATCACACGAGTATCTTGTGTATTCAATAAAAGAAGTGATCCACTCTTAGTTTGGGTATTTAATCACACTAGAATAATGTACATACAATTGTTCAAAGGTAATCCACTCTTAGTTTGCTATTTAAGCTTACTAGTATAATGTGGATACAATTGTACAGAATTAAATCCCTCTTAGTCTGGGTATTAAATCACACTAGCACCGTGTGTATTCAATTGAACTTATTTAATCTACTCTTATTGTGAGTATTAAGTCACACTTATTTTTTGTGTATTCAATTGAACAGAAGTAATCCACTCTTAGTTTGGGTATTAAGTCACACTTATTCATTGTGTATTCAATTGAACAGAAGTAATCCACTCTTAGTTTGGGCATTAAGTCACACTTATTCATTGTGTATTCAATTGAACAGAAGTAATCCACTCTTAGTTTGGGTATTAAGTCACACTTATTCAGTGTGTATTCAATTGAACAGAAGTAATCCACTCTTAGTTTGGGTATAACATCACGATCTTTGAAAGATCTTTGCATTTGTTAAAAAATGCTGTGTAAGCTAATATAATTGATAACGAGTTCGATTCTTGTATTTAAAGTGTTCGTTTTAAAGCTGCACTCTCACAAATTAAACGTTTTGACAACTTTATTGTTTTTGGTATTGGACCGAGTCAATTTTTGCGAAAATCCATGGAAACCAGTTATATAAAACTACTAACAAGAAAATTAGATCGCAGATTTTTATATTTAAGTTCTAAATATGAGGTTTATGCATTTTTCTTAAACCGTTAGTAAACCATAAAACCGTTTTGCTTTTTCGTTGGTTTGCAGATATTTATGCAAAAATTTGCTCTTTCAAAGACAAAAAAATAAAAAAAAAGTTGTAAAAATGTGAGAGTGCAGCTTTAAAAGGTAAAGAGAGCATACTTCTGGAGTGGTATTCAATATGCAGCTTATGTTAATCTTAGAGTCATACATCATTGACTTCATTCACTTTATTGGTCAGTTATTAATAGCGTGTGATCCGATTAGCTACATCGTTCAATTAAGACTAATATTAATTACCAGCCCAGGTGGGGTTCGAATCTACGACCGCCATGGAAGGAGGCGGACACCAAAACAAGAGACAGTGACACTCAAAACAACCAGTGTAGTTGCAAAGACGTTATAATGTTAAACCCTCTTAAAGCTACATTCACACAGATTGAACGTCTTGACAGCTTATTGTACATTATTTTTGTCTTTGAATGAGCCTTTTGCGAAAATGCAAAGACACCAGTGATATAAGACTGCTGACAAAATTCAGATCGCAGGTTTTCATTCTTATGATCAAACACGTTTTATGCATTTTTCTCAAAGCGTTAGTAACCATTTTACCATTGACAATAATTTTCGAACATAAATAATAACACCGGCGATCTGATCTTTAGTCAGCAGTCTTATATCACTGGGTTTTAGATATGTACGCAGAAATTGGCTCATTCCAAGACAAAAAAATGTATATCTGTGAGAGTGCAGCTTTCATGTAACTTCCAGCACTGACAAACACACAAACAATTTATTACCTAAAGCCTTTCCAATATAGCGAGCACCCTCATCCCCAATCCCGTTCCCGGAAATACACAGCTCCTTAATGGATGAATTTTCCTGAAAGAAAGACACTTAATAAGCTTTTGGTAAATATACGACTGCCTTTATTTATGATCATTGTTCATTTTGTTGTCACACTTGAGGCGCCATATTGAATTGTGCGATACAGGAGCCTGCATGCCTGTTTCAATATCAATCTTATTTTTTTCCCAAGCCAGATTGTAAGTATCTCTCATGGCCGAGAGTGTAAGATAGGTTCATTCAGACCCGAGCGTAGGGTGTTTTGCGGAAAGAAGGTTTACCGAGTTTCCGCAAAACAGCCTGCGCGAGGGTCAGGATGAACCTATATTACACGAGCGGCTATGGTAGATGCTTTTTCTCCCACCTCAGTTTAACAAAATTAAATAAAAATGTTTTTTTTGCTGGAACTCTTTTGTGCTTAGTGAAAATAATAGCGTATGGATATGCGATAATTCGTGGTTGTCATAGATATGCGCGCAGTGATTCAGATTATGTTAATTACTGTTACTTGGTATTTGGACAGCATTTTTGGCCAGTCGAGCTACCTGATTCGAGCGATTTGGTCCCTAGGGAGATGTCTTGGACTGAGAATCATAAAAAAATGTGTTTAAGTACTCTATGGTACACATAATAAACAAATTATCCACTTTTAGTCGTTTATTTTCACATATTTAAAAATGTCATACAATCTTGCTAAAGATTGTATGAAATTTTAAAATATTTAATATGTAAAAATATACGACATGGCCATGCTGGAATTCTTTTCTCCCATCCCAGATAAATAGATCCAAATATTTGGCCATGCTGGAATACTTTTCTCCCACCCAGATAAGTAGATCCAAATATTTGGCCATAATGGAATTCTTTTTTCCCACCCTAGATAAGTAGATCCAAATAGTTGGCCATACTGGAATTCTTTTCTCCCACCCCAGATAGGTAGATCCAAATAGTTGGTCATGATGAAATTATTTTCTCCATCCAAGATCTGTAGATCCAAATATTTGGCCATGTTGGAATACTTTTCTCCCAACCCAGATCTGTAGATCCAAATATTTGGCCATGCTGGAATTCTTTTCTCCCATCCCAGATAAATAGATCCAAATATTTTGACATGCTGGAATACTTTTCTCCCACCCAGATAAGTAGATCTAAATATTTGGCCATTCTGGAATTTCTTTTCTCCCATCCCAGATAAGTAGATCCAAATATTTGGCCATGCTGGAATTTCTTTTCTCCTACCCCAGATAAGTAGATCTAAATATTTGGCCATGCTGGAATTTCTTTTCTCTCAACCCAGATAAGTAGATCCAAATATTTGGCCATGCTGGAATTTCTTTTCTCCTACCCCAGATAAGTAGATCTAAATATTTGGCCATACTGGAATTTCTTTTCTCCTACCCCAGATAAGTAGATCTAAATATTTGGCCATGCTGGAATTTCTTTTCTCTCAACCCAGATAAGTAGATCCAAATATTTGGCCATGCTGGAATTTCTTTTCTCCTACCCCAGATAAGTAGATCTAAATATTTGGCCATGCTGGAATTTCTTTTCTCTCAACCCAGATAAGTAGATCCAAATATTTGGCCATGCTGGAATTTCTTTTCTCCCATCCCAGATAAGTAGATCTAAATATTTGGCCATTCCGGAATTTCTTTTCTCCCACCCCGGATAAGTAGATCCAAATATTTGGCCATGCTGGAATACTTTTCTCCCAACCCAGATCTGTAGATCCAAATATTTGGCAATGCTGGAATTCTTTTCTCCCATCCCAGATCTGTAGATCCAAATATTTGGTCATGCTGGAAT
Source organism: Mya arenaria (assembly GCF_026914265.1). Lineage (NCBI taxonomy): Eukaryota > Metazoa > Mollusca > Bivalvia > Myida > Myidae > Mya > Mya arenaria. The sequence continues at coordinate 54,113,280 of NC_069132.1, read as the reverse complement.
TTCTTTTTTCCCACCCCAGATAAGTAGATCTAAATATTTGGCCATTCTGGAATTTCTTTTCCCCCACCCCAGATAAGTAGATCCAAATATTTGGCAATGCTGGAATTCTTTTCTCCCATCCCAGATCTGTAGATCCAAATATTTGGTCATGCTGGAATTTCTTTTCTCCCACCCTAGATAAGTAGATCCAAATATTTGGCCATTCTGGGTTTTCTCTTCTTTCACCCCAGATAAGTAAATTCAAATATTTGGCCATTCTGGAAATCCTTATCATGCCCACAGGCAAAGATTTAAAAGAACACGTTTTTATTAATCTTAAATACAATTTACTATATTTTCCTCGACTGAGGTGGGAGAAAAAGCATCTACCATGGCCGCTCGTAAAAGATAGGTTCACCCAAACCCTCGGTAAACCTCGTCTCCGCAAAACACCCTACGAGTTGAGATGAGCCTTTCTCAAACTAACTTAGAGTGATCCGATAAGATTGTTAGTCATTTTAAGGGTTTTGAGCATAGTGCACAAACAGAATGTAATCCTTGTTAGAGTACCCTGGTTCTTTAACATGCACCAGTGCATAGCACTGTCGCTCTGATAACGGATTATTTCACTCCGCACAAAATAGTTCCAGCGAAACAATACTATTTTTCTATATTCAAGGGCAGTGATGTCATGTGCGTCCAGGTCTCTTGGCCCCAATATCACGAAATTATTTAAGTCAAATCTCAATCTCAACTCTTTTTTCCACATTACAGTATGACATTATTAAAAATTACTAATGTTTTACTATTTTCAAAAGCACATTGTCACACGCATTATGTTTATTAACATGATTGCTCAATATTCTAAACAAAACTATTTCTACAGCACAAAATGTACTTGAGTAAACTCAAAAATAATAAATTGGTCTCAATTACTATTTTTGCTCTTATATTTTTCTATAAAATATTGACATTTTTTTATCAACATAATGAATGCGAGCATGCGATGTTAAAAGGGGTAAAACATGTACAATGTCGAATCATATGATGCTGTTATTTGATAAAAAAAAAGATAGTTGAGACTGAGATTGCGATATGACTTGAGTATTTTCTTGATATAGGGGCCTGGTTCGTTGTTTGAGTTGAAAAACGTCCTCAATTTGGTGGGTATAATCATTGTTTTCTTTTATGTTAACACGATAATATTTAGAAACAACCATGTGCACCGAATGGAGAGAAATTGCTGCTTTACGATGACTCTTGTTTCAGATGAAAAGCATGTCCGTATTAAGATATCTCGTGAAAACAATGCACGTTCTTACTAGGCTTACCGACTCACTCAAAGCACATTATTCATCAAAACAACGATTTTATACCGTTCTCTTTCGTGTAATATCTTATCCGATACCGTAATTTGGTCATTAAAGGGTATTGTTATTGTTTTCCGAGTGCAGATCGACAGTTTTCGAGATAAATCGGCACATTTAAGGAAAAGCTTACTGGTTCATTCTGGTTACTTTAAGAACCTAGGTTCATTCCAAATTCGCTTAATCTATGGCACGCTTGAATAACGATGAAAAGGCGTCGATCAGTTTTTCCTTATCCATGTATGTTTACTATAACACCTGAGAGAAGGGTCCTTCTTTAGCGAGGAAGCCGTGATTCACCTATGATAACGCATACGCCGCGATTTACCTAAGATAACGCGGAAGACGTGGTTCACCTACCATGACGTAGAAGCCGTGATTCACATGAAGACATGATTTACTTAAAAAAACGCGCAAGACGTGCTTCACCTTGGATAACGCGGAAGACATGATACGCCTGAAATAACGCACAGGCCGTGTTTTACCGACGATAATGAGGAAGCCGCGATTCACCTAAGATAACGCGGAAGACATGATTCTTTTAAAAAACGCGCAAGACGTGCTTCACCTAAGATAACGCGGAAGACATGATACACCTGAAATAACGCACAGGCCGTGTTTTACCGACGATAATGAGAAAGACGTGATTCACCTTAAATAACGCTGATGACGTCATTCATCTACGATAACGCAGAAGCCGTGATGAACATATGATAACCCGGAAGCCGTGCTTCACCTACGTGACGAGGAAGCCGCGATTCACCTATGGTTATGCGAAAGACGTGATTAATCTACGATAACACGAAAGCTGTGATTCACCTGCGATAACGCAGAAGCCGTGCTTCAACTACAATAACGTGGAACCCGTGGTTAACATACGATAACGCAGACTGAGCCGTGATTCACCTACGATAACGACGAAGCCGTGATTCAAAAACGATAACGTGGTAGCCGTGATTCACCTACGATAACGAGGTAGCCGTGATTCACCATCGATAATGCGGTAGCCATGATTCACCTACGATAACGCAGAAACTGTGATTCAACTTAGAAAACGAGGAAGCCATGATTCAACTGCGATAACGAGGTAGCCGCACTTCTCCAAAGTTGCCACCGAAGTCTTGCACGGATGGATCATCATAAAACTATTCCATGCTGGCTCAGCGAGCCTGGTTAACTTTTGTATGGTGGGATTGTATACAGGAATGGCCGGAGTTTTACACAACTAGTTTATGTTATTAAGCCGGCTAGATATGAGGATAAAAATAATAAAAATTCACAATTTTGGCTTCCAATTTCGAATCATAATGGTCTTTTTTTTTCCTTCATGTGTGTATCAATTCTTTGCCTAAAACAGTCAATACTCGATAAACGAACATTTTCATAAGGTGTTTAGGTATTCCAAATGGTGCTGTATTCGGGGCACCGTTACGCGACCTAAATGCAGTGATATGTCTGCTGCAAACTGTATGCGCCGGCGTGATGCCTCCATGTCACACTGTATACAACACTGTTTCAGAACTGTTCATATATTTTAAGAGTTCATCTATAATTTTCTGCCGGTGTATATAACTCTTATTTTATAGTCGTATTTCCATTTCATTCATAGCCATATTTTCGCACATTTCATTGTGATGGCCAAAGGCGTTACAGCATATCATTGTTATTATAATAATACACTTATTTATAGAATATTTAATAATGATATAAATAGACTGAAAAAGCAATAAACGGAAGGCATAAAAATAAAAATAAATCGCTAAAATAAGGCAATTAAATCATTTTTGCTGAATTGTAATTCCAAAATATATATCTTAAATATAATATCATAACATGTAGTCTTTTTTTCGTAACACTGCATGATTTTATACAAATAACATTTCCACGGAAATGTATAATAAATCTGCCATTTAAACCTTAAAGTTTTGTTTTATGACAAAATCCCAGGGTTTCAAATCTTGGATGAATTTGTACGGGAACTAGCGGTGCTGGTTCTCGAGCCTGGCTCTCAGAGCCACTGCTCGTACGTGTGGTCGTGCATGGTACGAGATCTGTCTCCTCTCTTCTGTCTTTCCTTCTGGCTCTTTGAGCCACCATCGAACATGTGTATGTGGTCGCACATGTTTCGAGATCTATCTTGATTACTTTCTTATCTTTGTATCCCATCCTAACACGTCCTCTTCCCTTTACAAACCCTCCCTTCTTTTCCTCTTAAATCTCAAAAACTTTCTGAAGTGCCTTCAACCTCTCAACTTCCTCACTCTTCTTCCCCTGTCACTTTACACTTTCGCCTGTAACTCCCCCTTACCTCCAACTAACCACAATCTATCTCTTTCAAATCCTTCCCAACTCAAATCTCACTCCCTATCTTTCACCCCCTCCTCTTTCTACCCCTCCTCTTTCTACCCCTCTTCATCTCCCACCTTTCTTTCTCTCCTCCCTTTCTCCACATCTTCTTTCTCCCCTATATTTCTTCCCTCTCTTCCCTCCAATCTTTCTTTCCTAACATTCTTCTCTCCAATCTTTCTTCCCTCCCTTCTCTCCAATCTTTCTCCCCTACCTTTCTTCTCTCCAATCTTTCTTCCCTCCTTTCTTCTCTCCTATTTTTCTTTTCTCCCTTCTCTCCAAACTTTCTTCCCTATCTTTCTTCTCTCCAATCTTTCTTCCCTATCTTTTTTCCCTCCAATCCTTCTTCCCTCCCTTCACTCCATTCTTTCTCCCCTATCTTCTCTCCAATATTTCTTTCCTCCTTTCTTCTCTCATTTTTTTACTTCTCTCCCTTCTCTCCAATATTTCATCCCTATCTTTCTTCTCTCCAATCTTTCTCCCCTATCTTTCTTCTCTCCAATCTTCTTCCCTCATTTCTTCTCTCCTATTTTTCTTTTCTCCCTTCTCTCCAAACTTTCTCCCCTATCTTTCTTCTCTCCAATCTTTCTTCCCTATCTTTTTTCCCTCCAATCCTTCTTCCCTCCCTTCACTCCATTCTTTCTGCCCTATCTTTCTTCTCTCCAATATTTCTTCCTTCCTTTCTTCTCTCCTTTTTTACTTCTCTCCCTTCTCTCCAATATTTCTTCCCTATATTTCTTCTCTCCAATCTTTCTCCCCTATCTTTCTTCTCTCCCTTACCTCCAATCTTTCTCCCCCTTTTCTCTCCCTTTTTATTCTCCTCTACCCCTCTCCTTTAATCCCTTTTCCCATTGCAAAATATATTTTATAAATATATATAACTATTTTTCTATAATCATATAGAATATAGGTTAATTTGCTGGAAATTGTTTTGTTTTCATACATAAAGGTGCTTTAAATCTCGCATAACTAATGAATTACAGACGTATATGGTGTAAAAGACACTTCGAATAAGGACATAATCAAGCATGTCAGATGAAGAGTTTAGATATTCTTTAGTCAAGAATGTAACGTCTTAAATGTAGTTCGTCACAACTTAAGTAAACACTATTTCAATTAAAGATTAACTGTGCCTTTTCATCGGTATTCAAGTGTGCCATAGATTGACAAAATTTGGGATGAACATGGGTTCTTAAAATTACCAGAATGAACCAGTAAGCATTTTCTTAAATGTGCCGATCTATCTCCAAAACTGGTAATCTGCACTCGGAAGACAATGATAATACCCTTCGTTGACCAAAACAAGGTATTGGATGAGATTTATACACCGGTCAGTTGTAACCACGGCCCTTCGTCCGGGGAATTGCGCGGACTTTGACTTTCGGTACAGCCAATCCCGGGTAAAATTCCCTCCCTTCGGGGACAAACTGCTGGTAAAATCCCCGCTTAATGCCCCCCGCATCCCGGGATACCTAAGTTAGACCATTCTCCAATATTTTCGGAGCGAAAACAAAACCACCTCATTCACTAGGCACTTCGGGGCCACCTGATAGGTTAAAACACGGCCCATTTCGCCCGCTATCCCCGGTATACTCCCGGACCTGGCGGCCGTGGTTACAACTGACTGGTACATTGCACCAAGAGAAAGGTATAAAATTGTTTTGAGGAATAAAGGGCCGTGCATAGTTTACACAAAATATTTCAACACAGACATGATTTTTATCTAAAAACAAGCGTCAACGTAAACAAACAAGTGCTCTTCATTCGGTGCACAAGGTCGTTTCAAATCGTTTCAGATATTTTCGCAATTTTTTTTTAATTCCAAGACAAAAAATAAAGTTGGAAAAACAGTGAATCTGTGAGAGTGCAGCTTTAATATGGAAGAAATAAGTCTGCTATTTTACATGTTTTGGTCTTCGTGATCAAACTCAATTGCGAACGTGACAAAAGCGGTAACACTATAGTTACTTTAATTTATCATTTAAAGCTGCACTCTAACAGATTTATCGTTTCTCCAACTTTTTTTATAGTTTGTCTTGGAATTAACAACTTTTGGCGTAAATGCCTGCAAACCAGTGATTAAAGACTGCTGACAAAAGATCAGATCGCAGATTTTCATATTTCCATTCCAAATTTAATGTTTTATGGCTTAAACGGTTTAAGAAAAATGCATAAAAACATTAATTTTGCAACAGAATATGAAAAACTGCGATCTGATATTTTGCAATCAGTCTGTCATGGTTTGCAGAAGTTTACGCAAAAATTTGCTCGTTCCAAGACAAACATTTAAAATGCCTGTGATCCTATTCATAACATATAGGTTACACACCACCATTGTTATTCCCTATATAATTCAATGTAAAATTGTAATTTTTAGACAACATTTAAAGGCATTTCGAGCGAATGCAGGCTATGATAACCACATATATTCCTAAAGTACAAGCTTTAAATTACATTTTAAGCCAATAAAAAAGGGGGGTCAAGTTATTCCTAAGAAAAATCACCCCACTTGATAAACAAATTCTAAAATTTGCATCGTCCGCCATGACAGTTCTTCCAAAATGACCTTTCAACTATAGGCCAGCGGTTTATGCTTTAATCTCTACTCTCAATGATAAATCAAGCAAGAATAGATACTTAAGGTTTAAAATCTTGAGGAATAATGATATTTTTGATTTACAGTGCGTTGAGCATGTGAAAACATGTCTATCAATCATAAGAACATTTTTTTATTATTGAGAATTTTCCACACAACGGAAGTACATATGACGTAATGGTGTCGTCATTCTTATAGTACCTGGGCCAATTGACTTTACAAACCTCGTGTTCGTGAATTATACGGTGTTGATATCCTGACAGTTGATTGGATGCCTAGACGATACGGAAACAGCCGAGTACTAAGTTACGGTTGGATACGAATATTCATGCATTACGAAGTTTTGCTAGCACATTGTGCCACTGTATTATTCCGATTATTTTAAAACATGAATTATATTGAGTGGGTTCTAGTTGATTGGACGGGCTAAACGAATCGATCACAAACATTTGAAATAAAACAAAGTTTTTATCTAAACTCATAAAAATACCTCAATAATCAATCCGCAATATTTCCCGCCCTTGTCTCCGAAACAATTCTCTGAAATGAAATATTGACACAAATAAGCGGGAAGTCGGCAAGTTATGGCAACCATTATCGAAATTGCTAGTAGGCGATTTAGGGATGACGTCCATTACATTATTCTCATTGCTTTCTAAATAAATACTTTGTTGTGCCACTAATAGTTTTTATGTATGCTATCTTCGTGATTAAAATAGGAAATAACTGGGGATAACAGAGAGCAGAACAGAACTGAACAGAACAGAACAGAACGGAATATAACTGAACAGAGCAGAAAAGAACGGAACAGAACATAAATATGCTTTATTTGGAATTCAACATAGCTTTTCTCATCCATACACATAGTTTTAACACACACTATTAGTAAAAAGGTTGAACGAAACATGTGTTTGATGACAATAGCTTTATCAATTTCTATAAAGGTAAGTATCTTGTATAACAGTTAGTAAGGCCTATATACTAAATCAATTGCTATATTTAAATGGGGGCGGGGGTAACAGAGGGGGCTGACTACGATGAAAATCCAGCAACTTAATCATATTTGCCAAATCATGTAACCAATGCAACGTTTTCTTGTGTTGTTAAAACAATCACATTTTAAAATAAAATGAAACTCGGTTTCAATGTCACGTATGATATCAACATGTTAAAACAACAAGTTTCGACCATTTACATATATACACTGACAACATGTCTTATATACTTAAACCTATAAACCACTAAGGTCAATAGAACAATTACATACAATCAAGACTTATATATATATATACAATAACCATCCTCCATTATGGCGGCTTACCGGAAATGTCGAGTCTGGAGAGGAAACTGTTATGGATGAGGGCCAGGCGGAGCTGCTTTGCGCCCATAGGGCTCAGTTTGTTCCGCGACAGCACCTGTAATAACCCACGGCAAGGACGGTCACAAATGTTTATATGATGTTTCACCGTCGCTTTACTATATATCTTCAAACACGATTGTAACTATATCAGGTATATATTAAAGTTACGGGGTTCGAAGGTGACCCGATATGGGATATACGGGGCAAAGGAAACCATATCGGGTAAGAGCGAAGCTCGAACCTGAATACGGTTTCCTGGGCCCCGTATATCCCCTATTGGATCACCTAATAACCCCGTAACGTATTAATCGCGTCGACAACCTTTTTACATAATTTAATGTTTCATTTTTGCATCGGAATGTTCAACGGAGTCAGAAAATAGAAGCCATTTTGGTACGATATAAATTTGGTGACCCAATATGCAAAATTATAGGGTCACCGCGTGACCAGTCCTGGACAAATGGCGTTATGCCATGTATGTTGGAGGCGTGACAATTTATCAGGGGTAACACGGAAATAAACGTATATGCTGAACAATAAATTGACCGGGTTGTCCGCTCAGCACAGTGGTTAGAGAACTTGATTCCCACAAAGACGTCCCTGGTTCGATTCTCGACATGTGCGCATGTGAGTTTGGTATGTGGTCATCAAGCTGGACAAGTGGGTGTCCACCAGTAACTCCGGTTTCTCTTACAAAAAAGACCACACACTCGCGTTATAACGTGAGAACGAGAGTGATTGATATAAATTTGCAATAACTTGTTCCACAATTGTTGTAATAAATAAGTTTAAACTAAACAATAAAACCATGTAGTATAAGAAATTGAATATGCATCAGTTTCCATATCAAGTAAGAAGCTCGTATACCATATATGCTCCTCTGATTTTTTTTTATAAATTATGAACATTGTCATTATTGACGGCTGCCATACTGGTAGTTAGCCACCGCAGCAGACAAACGCCACTTAAATCAAACATAATAACTTGTATAGTTACCCAAATATGTCATTAAAATAAATACTCATTATTGACTGCTGCCATACTGGTGGCCAAGCCACGCCAACAGACAAACGCCACGTTTATTAAAATCAGAACTTAAAAATATCTTAACTAGATCGACTGTAACCTAAATATGTCATTATAGACGGTTGCAAGCAGCCTGGTGACAAAGCCACGCCAATAAACAAACGCCAACTACATTAAAAATCATAACTTGTATAGTTCTACTGTAACCCAAATATGTCATTATCGACGGCGGCCATGGTCGTGGCCGGCCACGGCAAAAGGACAAACGCCTGCTACATCAAAACTCATAACTTCTATAGTTCGACTGTAAACCAAATATGTCATTATTGACGGCTGCCCTACTGGTGGCCATACCACGTCAACAGACAAACGCCACCTACATTTAAAATCATAGCTAGAAATCTTAACTAGTTCGACTGTAAACCAATTATGTCATTATTGACGGCTGCCATATTGGTGGCCAGTCACGCCAACAGACAAACGCCACCTACATTTAAAATCATAACTAGAAATCTTAACTAGTTCGACTGTAAACCAAATATGTCATTATTGACAGCGGCCATGGTCGTTGCCGGCCGCGGCAACAGACAAATGCAACCTTCCTCAAAAATCATAGCTTGTATAGTTCAACTGTTAACCACATATGTCATTATTGCCAGTGGCAGTGCTTGTGGCCAGCAACGCCAATGAACGACGACCACATCAAAAATCATAACTTGTATAGTTGGAATGTAAACCAAATACTTACCAGCTCCGTAAGATGTGCGTTGCCATGCAAAATAAGGCTTAGATGGCGCATCCCCTCCGGCCCAAGTCCATTGTCGTCCAGGTTGAGACAGCCAAGGGTAAGATGATTCTGGAACATGCAAACCGAACACGCCGTCACACACGAGAATTTGTATTCCCTTTGATTCGAGTTTGTAAAAAATCAATGGAAACCAGTTATGTGAGACTGCTTACAAAATAAGATCGCAGATTTTTATTTTAAAGTTAAAAAATGATCTTTTATGCATATTTCTCAAAAACGTTAGAAACGGTATAAGCCATAAAAGAATTTTCTATCGAAAATATAATAATATACGATCTGGGGGTTTTCGTCAGCAATCTTATATTATTGGTTTGCAGATATTTATGCAACAATTTGCTATTTCCAAGACAGAAAATTTAATAAATGATATAATTTAAAAAAAATGATAAATTTACGAACTAGTCCTACTAATGTACAGACGTATATCCGAGGTTGTTTTCGATAAAACGGCAAAGGAACTCCGAATGCCATTTACTCTTTCAGGTTACACACCACCATTGTTATTCCCTATATAATTCAATGTAATTTAATGTAAAATTATAATTTTTAGACAACATGTAAAGGCATTTCGAGCGAATGCAGGTTATGATAACCACATATATTCTTAAAGTACAAGCTTTAAATTACCTTTTAAGCCAATAAAAAGGGGGGTCAAGTTATTCCTAAGAAAAATCACTCCACTTGAAAAACAAACTCTAAAAATTGCACCGTCCACCATGACGGTTCTTCCAAAATGACCTTTCAACTATAGGGCAGCGGTTTATGCTTTAATCTCTACTCTAAATGATAAATCAAGCAAGAATAGATACTTAAGGTATAAAAGTTTCAGGTATAATGATATTTTTGATTTACAGTGTATTGAAGCATGTGAAAACATGTCTATCAATCATAAAAACATTTTAAAAAAATATTGAGAATTTTCCACAACGGAAGTACATATGACGTAATGGTGACGTCATTTCTTAATCGTCCTGCCAAATGGTTGTTTTAATCGAATGACCGGATACCGAACAGTAATTTTGAGATCATGGTTAACGTCTACTCACAAGTACCTTTGTACCATTGTAAATCGGAACCAAAACCATCACAAAGTGAAATTAAAAACGCACAAAATTATTTCATTTCTGAAATGGTAAAAATAGTAAAATTAAGATCCAGAGATGACGTCATCCCTCGTTAAGATTTTAACAAATGTGATAGTTAAACTGGCTGCTAGAACGAAAAAGTCTGTGTTGAAATAATCGAGCTTAATAAGAATACTTAAAAAAATAAGTATTTATGAATTTATTTTGGCACAATATGTTAAAATTAAATATTCATCTTTGCAGTACTTTTTAAGTGTGCTTTAAATGAACACATGCTGATTCACTCTTAGAGACAAGGGACAAAAGCATCCCGTAGTCAAGTTTCCTTTAATCTTTACTGTGTTACTGTATACAGTAATAATACAGGCTAGGAAAACGTAAATAGTTTGCTTCTGCCCGCTGTAGTCTTTGACTCGACTGGAGACAAGTCTAACGGAATTGGATGAATTCGTAATGGACTTTTGATAGATTCGTCAAGTTTAGCAAGGAGATATATTGTTTTATCTTGACTAGATTTGAAATTGTTTTGAAATCGACTTCGATTAAATAAAAAAACTCTACTGTAATATTGTATATAGAATAATTCAAGCTATGAAAACATAAATATAGTTTGCTTCTGTCCGTTGTAGTCTTTACAATTGGAGAAATTCATAATGTTATATAGTTTAAAGTTTAATGAGGAAATTTTATGTTATTATTAATTAGGGGATTTCATATTGCAGTGTGTGTATACCACGTGATAAATTGCCCCATAAATGCCGTCGGAAGGCAATACTTTGCTACTAATGTAGACTTTAAACAGGGATAACTTTACTATTTCTTCACCATTTTAAATGAAACGCCGCTTACGGAGCCACACCTTCGGTCTTTTACCAGAGTTTGATTGAGAGTTTAGTTTCTTAAAACACTTCGACAAACCTGTCCACGATACGGCCGTCTGACGGAGCACTGTCAAAACATTATTTTGGAAACAGGTTTGTTGAAGTGTATGATGAAACTTATCACCTTATCAAATAAAACGAAGGCGGGGCTCTTTAAGCGACATAGACTGGCATTTGTTTCATTGAAAATGGTATAGTAAAGGAAAAGTAATCTTGATTTAAGTCTTTATTTTAAGCAGATTGTGGCCTTCCGACGTAGCATATATGACGTAATTTATCACATGGTATACACCTACTGATATTGGCCGATTTATGTGAAGGAGGTTAGCTGTATTTGCCTGAACTCGAAAGGGCGAAGGCAAACAAATCTGACCGAGGACAAAAAACTCGGCCAATATGAAATCACCGATTTAATAAGTATTTTATTAATTAACTATTACATATGGTACGACATGTTGGTTAAAAACATTCAATTAACTTGCCTTAAGTTCACATTGAAGCCGTAGTTATTCGTTTCTCATTCATGGTGTCTGATTTTCCAGACCTGCATATGCTGATTTTGACAGGCATCCTAAGTGGCATAGCACATACTTATGAATGAAGCAGTGTGCAGTCTAAGGAAGCATGCCTTTACGTCTTAGTTTCGTAAATATTTTGCCAAAACGTCAAATGTTTTCATCTACGTCGTCCGTTTTGTCGGTGTACCAAAACATAATAGTGGTAAAATCCACCAACGGGTTAAATACAACTGTAATATCAAACCGTACGCAAAGTGGTTGAAGACTTCCAAAAAGGTTATAACGAAACACAAACTTTTCAAAACTGTCGGTAAAGCGGAAAACAAAATGGCTACATTTTAAAATAATTTCCAGCATATTTCTCATATAATATGAGTTTCGACAGCCAATCAAATGGTCCATTTCTCAAATCCGATATTTGACGAGTTTTGTAGCCAATCAAAACGGAGGAAACTCATATTGGCCGAATTTGGTTGATATTGGCCGAATTTGGTTTTGGCAATATATTGTCTTCATTTGTCTGGTATTGGTGCCGCGATTGTCCCCGTATCGCGTCAAATACATGATAGTTGATTAACAAATAAATAATATTGTTTTACCTTGACTAGATTTGAAATTGTTTTGGAATCTCCTTCGTTTAGATATCTGTGTTTCATGGAAACCTCGTCGTCCAAGCCATGCCGCATCAAGTACGAATTCGGATTACTTTTGTACTTCCGGCATTCTTGCTTGTATTCCGGAAACATGCCCTCTTGAATGATTTCTCGTGATTTTTCGTCTGCAATTAGCGCAAATCCTGAAAAAAGAACAATATACGTTGAGAACTTTGTTAACGTTAACAACGTGATTAACGACATCGTTGTTAACTTTCTAACGTGACCTATTTAATGAAGAGCTCTCATATTTATAAATAAGCAAGTACATCTTAAAACCGCTGTGTATCAACTTTTGTTAGAAATACAGTAAATTTAGAGTTAAAGCTGCACTTTCACAGATTTGCCGTTTTTACAACTGTTTTATTTTTCGACTTCGTGAACACCAAAAGTGAATATTTCACTTGTGGCTACCTTTAAGTGCTCATTCCGTTAAATAAACGATCTTACACAGACACAAAAAATATAATCTATATTTAACTGCTGTTATATTCATCGTTGATATTTTCACTCCTGGTACAGTTTAAAGTTCCCGTGTTACTTCATAATGACGGGGACAGATTGTTTGAAACGATATCGCAAAATGGTATTGTATTTTCCCTCGCAATTTTCCAATTTACGCCAATGAAATTTATTTTTCATACATTTTTGAATTAAGAACTAAAATGTTCAATTTCGATGTGAGAACTGCTTAGCCTGCTCGACATTCAATGTAAAATGTCGCACTCGACAGTCCATGATGAATGTGTAATATCGAGCTGGACTGACATTCAATATAAATGTAGTTTGTTGAGCCAGCTCGACATTGTTGAATGTCGTATGTCGAGCTCGATATGCAAAATTGAATGTCGTTTTCCGAGACAACTCGACATTCATTGTCGTATGTCAATACAGGTCGGCATTCAATGCCGAGAGTCGTTTATTGCGCTTATTTCACACGTAACATATACAAGCTAACTCTTAAAATATATGAACAATTACTTTTGGCGTAATCCAAGTTTCTTTAAGTTTATGCAATTGATAAATAGTGAAAGTTCAGTCAAATTAAAAAATCTTGCCACATTTACTTTAAAGGCTTTTGAAATAAGACGCCATTTAGTATATGACTGACATGCTTTTACCTAATATAAATTGAATCGAACACATGTTGTCTCTCCCGACATGATTTTTTTTCCTTCAAGTATATAAGTTTCATATTGCTATTTTGAATATATTATGTAAACTTATTATGCCAGATGACATCTTGCTGTACCAGTATATTACTATTATACTTTGTTGTTAATTTTGCTATGCTATGGATCTTGTCAGATTTGTTTGCATAATAAAGTCTTCTTCTTTAATTCGTTCCCTTATATGCGCTTTGAGACCCAATTGCTCACCTATGTGTGTGTCGAGGTCGGTGTCGTAGTCATCGTCGTCGCTGTCAGGCACCTGCTCCCACCACGGAACCTCCTCCCGGAAGTAGCGCCTCATCTGGCCGCTGAACTTCCCGCTGCCCTCCAGGAGCCGCCGCTTTGCCTCCTGGTAGCGGACGTCCGTGATCGGTGGTGCATTCCAGGCCGTCGTGAGCCGAATTTTCGGTATGGACCTTACCGACATCCGGCGTTTTGTGCTACCACTTCCGGGATGGTTGTGCTTATGAGGGCTGGTGCACGCGTAAGCCCCCGCATCCGATGCCGATTTTCCTGCAACGCCATGTTTTGCAAAATTTGTAGCCGGCATCGTCAGCTCGCGGACGATTGACTTTCGACTTAACATGAGTTTTTCGTTCGGATCTTGTCCGTTCTCCTGTGGTTTTATATTTGTGATATCATGTTCCCTTGAACATCCACAATTTGTCGTTTTCCTATTTACAAATGGATCATCGCCCCGCCTGGCTGAACTGGTTTTCACGTGACAAAAGCTTCCTTTGTCGGACCCAGATGCAAGCGTCTGTCTAGCACGCATGGCGCTCATGTAATCACTTCCCGGAGTGTCGTATCCAGCGTCTATAGGGGGCAGATGAGGCGTGCTTCCCCGCGACATATCCACGCCAGGAGCGCTCATTTTAATCGTTCGTCTGTAAGAGATGAATATGAATGAAAGAAAACAATAAGATCATCATCATCATCATCATCATCACCATCACCATCACCACCACAATCATCATCATCATCATCATCATCATCATCATCAACATCAACATCATTATCATCATCAATACCAATAAAAATAAAGAAATAATTATGATATTTATTATAACAACGTTAGTGTATGAAGTTGCTTCGAAAGTGATCTTCAACTAGGACGAACTAAAGATTATACATGGGTTTAACAATCTAAAAAAAACACATCAACTAAATACATGCAATCATTATGCAAAACAAGCCGTGATCATATCGATGATGGAATATTAATTACAGTATGGACCCAACAGTCCATGTGTTGATCGTAATTAAGAAACCTACTTGCATCACCCTAGCTGCAGTATGAAAATCGATTGACAATTTCAGAGTTTTATTGCGCTATAGAAGCAAACTTAAAACAATGACAAATAACAATTATAGAACATGCTTTTGCTTTGATGTCACCCTTAATGAACAGGTTTGACAATCAACTAATGAAGACTACAATTGTAACATTAACCGTGATCAATGTTCTATAGTAAAAGCATACCTTTATTTAGCATGGCATCAATCCTATAATTCCTCAAACTAGATTGTGTCTTTTACAGTCATTGCGAAGCATATCACAATAGTTCAAAATGTCCACGCTATTAACCTGTTATTTTTCAACAATTTTGCAGTTTATGTTTATAAATGGGATTAAAACCCAACTCCAAAATACGCTGTGGCTTAAGTTATCGGGTCTCTAAAACCGTATTACCATAATCCAAATAAATTTGAATTTCATATTGGACAGCAGTCTTTTCATTCACTATAAAATCAAATAAATACTTAATTACGCGTCAGACCATGCAATTAACATTGAAGACCAAAATTTTAATGATACAATATGTCAATATGGAGAAAATTGCTTCAAAATCTCGTTTTTATTGTCAATTATATCATTATCGTACAATCTAGCCTTCGATTGAGAAATTGTTTTTAAAGCGGCACTCTCTTTTTTGAGGGGCATATATGTTTATATTTATGCACCAGGTCCGGCGTATCCCTGGGATAGCGGGAGGAAATGGGCCGCATTTTACCATCAAGGTGGCCGCGCAGTGCCGATTAAATGTTGTGGTTTTGTTTACGCGCCGAAAATAGCAGGGAATGGGCCTTACCTGTCCCCGAGGAGAGGGGGATGTTGCGGGGATTTTCACCAGCAGTTTGTCCCCGCAGGGCGGAGATTTTACCTGGGATTAGCTGGACCGAAAGTCAAAGTCCTCTCTTTTCTCCGGATTAGGGGGTCGTGGTTAAAATTGACTGTTGCATTACGATTTTTTTTGTTTTGTTAAAAATGCCAACTTGTACATGAACGTTTGGTTCAGGTCTCTGTATTAAGTTTTTACACTGCAGACACTTTTTTCCAGTGTTTCTTAAAATGATCATACTGGCGCCATTTTAGATTTCTTTGTTGAAACATGTATTTGTATAACTTCAACAAGCATATCCAAATGCTGCAGACACTAAAGGTAATTTTGATATATAGAACATTTTCACCATTTTTCAAAAACAGTTTTATATTTGAAAACATCAAACCTACAACCTTTAACGAAATGTTATAGCGAGGATTATTAGCCAATTAATTTCGATTTAATCCTGACAACTATAATCTTCCATAATTAGAAATCGATGACTTTCTTTGTTGCAAATTCTCTTGTGCCATATATTTCACATTAAAAAAACCAGAGCAAGTGATTCATATTGAATTGTTTATGTGTTTACTTTAAATGATAATTCGATATAAAGAAAAGAAACATGAAACGTTCTCATAGTTCGGTTTGCGGGTTTATTTAATTGTAATTCCTGGGCTGGTATTCAATATCGGTCTTTATTAGATCTAAGAACGATTTAGCTAATCGGATTACTTGTTATTGATAACTGACCAAAAGAGTCAATGAAGTCAATGATGTATGACCTTAAAAGCCTAGTTTAAGATATGTTTGGCATCATAATCTCATGCTGTGTATCTTGCTGATTGAATTGGTGTCACAGTAGGGGCCAATTTCCTGTGTATTTGTTTATTGGCTCAGGGTCATTTGGGGTCCATTTCTATGATAAAAATGCACAGCAGGATACTCAGATCTGAGATCTGATAAGAGGGCACAAGACAAGTAGATTAAGATCAATACACAGAGGTTGTGTACTTAACACATATTTTTGGGGGGAGGCAGGTCACTTATGGAAGGCTTAAACTAAGCCTTTATGGTTTACTTAAGATAAATATTGAAAACCACACCTAAGATCTTACTTTCTACGATGGAAGTCTGAAAAAATGGCCATTACGTATACAGTGGACCGATTCTTCGCTTGTTGATAACTTATATGTCAAGGAAATGTCAAACAGTACATCATACATAAAGTAAGCTTACACTTTAATGGTTGCGCTTAAAGCTGCACTCTCGCAGATTTACCGTTTTTACAAATATTTTTTGTCTTGGAAAGAGCAAATTTTTGCGTAAATATCTGCAAACCTCTGATAAAAGACTGCTGCCCAAAGATCAGATCGCAGACTTTCATATTTTCGTTCAAACATTGATTTTTTTATGGCTAAACGCGTTACTAAAGGTTTAAGAAAAAAATATAAAACATAAATTTTTGAACTTGAATTAAAAATCTGCGATCGTATTTTGCCAGCAGTCTAATATAACTGGTTTCCATGCATTTTCGCATAAATTGCCTTGTTCGAAGACAAAATTTACAAAAGTCGTCAAAATGTTCAATCTGTGCAGCTTTAAGGAACTAGACACCAGACGGTCCAAAAATCGGCATACACGGTGTTCCCCCAAAACAAGTGTCAATGCGGGCCGATAATACATCGGTTTAAAAGATTGAAAGAATAAACGCAATAATAATGTTGCTCTCTCATCTGAGTTTCCCCGCTAAACATACCAGTTTAAATCATATCTGTTTATGGGCGATGTGTGTATACCACGTGATAAATTGCGTCATAAATGCTATATCGGAAGGCAATATTTAGCTTCAAATAAAGATTTTAAACAAATATTACTTTACCATTTCTTCACCATTTTAAATGAAACAAAGCGCAGTCTACGCCGCTTACAGAGCCCCGCCTTCGGTCTTTATCAGAGTTCGATTGAGAGTGTAGTTTCTTAAACCCCTTCGACAAACCTTTTCACAAATACGACCGTCTGACGGAGCACTGTGAAAACATTATTTTGGAAACAGGTTTGTCGAAGTGTTTGATGAAACTAATCACCATATCAAACTTCGTTTATAAAACGAATGTGGGGCTCTTTAAGTGGCATAGACTGCCCTTTGTTTTATGTAAAATTCTGTAGTAAAAGAAAAGTTATCTTTGATTTAAGTCTCCATTTTAAGCAAAAGGTTGCCTTCCGACGTAGCATTTATGACGTAATTTATCACGTGGTATACACACACTGATGAGTATAGAAAAATAAACCGACTATAATTTACTGGAATTTAATTGGCTGATGTACATTGCACGACTTTTCAAAACGGTCACCAAAATATATTCCGAAAAGAAAATTGCCAAAACGTTTAAAATTCAGATATTCATTCATGACTCAGACTGTAAAACGAAATGTCCGTTAAACATGTTTATTGACGTCTCATGGTTATATTGGTAAAATTATATTAAGAGCTGGCAACAAACCGTGAAAATTATACTCCCTAAATCCAAAAGGAGCGCTGAGCTGTGATAACTTGTTTACGTTTTTCTCGTAATATTTAAGGAGGATACATATCAATGTATTAAAAAGAAACTGCCCTTGAAATAAACAAAATGCAGTGTTTTATTGGTGTTTCAATATTTTTTCTGTTGATTCTATTAAAAAGAAACGCAAGATTTTAAGCGAAAATAAAAGCGATATTATGGCGCCTTTTCAACTATTAATTGAAAAAGAACATTTATAAAGTTTAATATTTTAAATCCGTACCTAAATCATATATATGCTTTTTTTCATTTCACTGATAATTTTATATAAATTACTGGATATTATTTAATAGAAATAAACTGTATTATTGGTGTAATTTTGCAACGATCATGTTGATGGTACATCTTTAATTTAGTGGTCAAAATCTCATATAACAAAAAACAACAACGCTGAATTGCCTTTCTTTACATATGATAACAATTTGATCAGTCTGTCTGTCTGTCTGTCTGTCTGTCTGTCTGTCTGTCTGTCTGTTTGTCTTTCTGTATCTGTCTGTCTGACTGTCTGTATCTGTCTGTATCTGTCTGTATGTCAGGAACTAGAAGTCTCCAGGCTGATGGGCGGTCTTTCCATCTTCTTCCACAACTCTTATTCAAAACAAGGTGTTCCGCCACTAAACAAAATAACAAAACAAATATCTACTTAAAGAAATAGAACTCTCCAGGCTGATGGGCGATCTTTCAATCTACATTCACAAGTCTTACACAAAACATGGTGCTCCGCACTAAACTAAATAACAAAACAAATATCTACTTAAAGAAATAGAACTCTCCAGGCTGATGGGCGATCTTTCAATCTACATTCACAATTCTTACACAAAACAAGGTGCTCCGCACTAAACTAAATAACAAAACAAATATCTACTTATGGAACTAGAAGTCTCCAGGCTGATGGGCAATCTTTCCATCTTCACTCAAAAGTCATGAAAGAACAAGGTGTTCCGCCACTTAACTCAATAACAAAACAAACATCTGCTTATGGTACTTAAAGTGCTCAGGTTGATGGGCAAGTCCTACCGTCTTCTTTCACAAGTCGCATACAAAACAAGGTGCTTCGCGAAAAGCTCAATATCAAAACAAATCTGTTACTAGAACTGGGAGGATCTAGGCTGATGACTCTGGTATGAGTGGGATGGTCATGCGTACACGTACACTTGCAAATTAAGTTGCAGATGGGTAAAAGGCCTGCAAATGAAATATTGCACTTTTAAAGAGAAACAGTATATATATTGTAATATATAGTAAATGTACTCATATATTTAAAAGAAACAAGTACATCTGAAAAAGTCTTCACAAACTTTGTAACAAATACAGCAGACCACAAGCATATAAATTACACACGTCCTGAGCAGTAACGATTTGACAAAACAAGTTAACAACAGTGACGTTTACAACATTTTGAACTTAAACTAAGTTATGAATAGTCGGCCCAGTGAATCTGTAGTCACTTCTATAACTCTTAGCACCCACTATGCTGTTTTTTTCATTAACAAAGCTCGGTTGACATCGACACACCTACATTGGTCGAGATGAAATTAGATAAAGTATTCCTATTACAGCGATTTAAAAAAGAGGCTTTTAGAAGATTCTTGAATTTAGAATAAATAGAAAGCTGTCTGCACTACATATTCAATTACAGTAATGAAAAACTATCCAGTTATTGGAACCAACAGAAGCTTTATATAGCTAACATATTTGACGCCGTGTCCTGTTACAGAGGAAAGAATTTTCAGCCGGTATTGAACTTGCAGGTTTGTCTATATTCCACAATTATTATTGTTTCTATGGTAACCGATTTCTGATAAATTCATAACTATCTAAATAAGAGAAAAACACGATGTATAACAAGTTCTGATTGATAAAGGTAAACTACATTACTTATATAAGTAAGCAGGTGGAAACTAGAAACGTCTACACTATATACGGTAAGTCTATCTTCTTTAAATTCGCTTTACACATTTAATGAACAAATTCTTACGGTTTAATTGTACCATTTACGCAATTGTTTCATACGTCAGGGTGAAGGCAACTTCTCAGTTATACGTCTGTGTGAAGGCAACTTTTCAGATACAAGTCATTTTGAAGGCAACTTCTCAGATACACGTCATCTTGAAGGCAACTTCTCAGATAAACGTCAATGTGAAGGCAACTTCTCAGATATACGTCAGGGTGAAGGCAACTTCTCAGATATACGTCAGGGTGAAGGAAACTTCTCAGATACACGTCATTTAAAGGCAACTTCTCAGATACACGTCAATGTGAAGGCAACTTCTCAGATACACGTCAATGTAAAGGCAACTTCTCAGATAAACGTCAATGTGAAGGCAACTTCTCAGATAAACGTCAATGTGAAGGCAACTTCTCAGATATACGTCAATGTGAAGGAAACTTCTCAGATAAACGTCAATGTGAAGGCAACTTTTCAGATAAACGTCAATGTGAAGGCAACTTCTCAGATACACGTCAGTGTGAAGACAACTTCTCAGATATACGTCAATGTGAAGGCAACTTCTCAGATAAACGTCAATGTAAAGGCAACTTCTCAGATATACGTCAATGTGAAAGCAACTTCTCAGATATACGTCAATGTGAAGGCAACTTCTCAGATACACGTCAATGTAAAGGCAACTTCTCAGATAAACGTCAATGTTAAGGCAACTTCTCAGATAAACGTCAGGGTGAAGGGAACTTCTCAGATATACGTCAGGGTGAAGGCAACTTCTCAGATACACGTCATTTAAAGGCAACTTTTCAGATATACGTCAATGTGAAGGCAATTTCTCAGATATACGTCAAAGCGAACGCAACTTCTCAGGTATACATCAATGTGAAGGCAACTTCTCAGATATACGTCAGGATGAAAGCAACTTCTCAGATATACGCAAGGGTGACGGCAAATTCTCAGATATACGCAAGGGTGAAGGCAACTTCTCATATATACGTCAGGGTGAGGGCAACTTCTCAGATATACGTCAGGGTGAAGGCAACGTCTCAGATATACGTCAGGGTGAGGGCAACTTCTCAGATATACGTCAGGGTGAATGCAACGTCTCAGATATACGTCAGGGTGAATGCAACGTCTCAGATATACGTCAGGATGAAGGCAACGTCTCAGATATACGTTAGGATGAAGGCAACTTCACAGATATAAGTCAGGGTGAAGGCAACTTTTCAGATATACGTCAGGATGAAGGCTACTTCTCCGATATACGTCAAGATGAAGGCAACTTTTCAGATACACGTCATTTAAAGGCAACTTTTCAGATATACGTCAATGTGAAGGCAATTTCTCAGATATACGTCAAAGCGAACGCAGCTTCTCAGGTATACATCAATGTGAAGGCAACTTCTCAGATATACGTCAGGATGAAAGCAACTTCTCAGATATACGCAAGGGTGACGGCAAATTCTCAGATATACGCAAGGGTGAAGGCAACTTCTCATATATACGTCAGGGTGAGGGCAACGTCTCAGATATACGTCAGGGTGAAGGCGACTTCTCAGTTATACGTCAGGGTGAAGTCAACTTCTCAAATATACGTCAGGGTGAATGCAACGTCTCAGATATACGTCAGGATGAAGGCAACGTCTCAGATATACGTCAGGGTGAAGGCAACGTCTCAGATATACGTCAGGATGAAGGCAACTTCACAGATATACGTCAGGGTGAAGGAAACTTTTCAGATATACGTCAGGATGAAGGCTACTTCTCCGATATACGTCAGGATGAAGGCAACTTTTCAGATATACGTCAGGATGAAGGCAACTTTTCAGATATACGTCAGGATGAAGGCAACTTCTAAGATAAACATCAGGGTGAAGGCGACTTCTCAGTTATACGTCAGGGTGAAGGCAACTTCTCAAATATACGTCAGGGTGAAGGCAACTTTTCAGATACACGTCATTTGAAGAAAACTTCTCAGATATACGTCAGGGTGGAGGCAACTTCTTATGTATACGTCGGGAGAAGGCAGCTTATCAGAAATGCATCGGGGTAAAGGCAATTCTAAGATATACGTCGGGTGAAGGCAACTTCTAAGATATACGTCAGGGTGAAAGAACCTTCTAAGATAAACGTCAAGGTGAAGCAATTTCTAAGATATACGTCGGGGCGAAGGCAATTTCTCAGATATACGTCGGGGTGAAGGAATCCTCTAATATATAATTCGAAGTGAAGGCATTTCTCAGATATACTTCGGGGTGAAGGCAACTTCTTAGATATACGTCAGGGTGAAGGCAAGTTCTCAGATATACGTCGGGTTGAAGCAATTTCTAAGATATTCGTCGGGGTGAAGGCAACTTCTATCAGGTGTAACCTATAGTGTGCCCCTATCTATCAGGTGTATCCTATAGTGTGTACTTATCTATCAGGTGTAACCTGTAGTGTGTCCTTATCTATCAGGTGTAACCTATAGTGTGCCCCTATTTATCAGGTGTAGCCTATAGTGTGCCCCTGTCTATCAAGTGTAACCTATAATGTGCCCCTACCTATCAAGTGTAACATATAGTGTGTCCCTTTCTATCAAGTGTGACCTATAGTGTGTCCTTATCTATCAAGTTTAACCTATAGTGTGCCCTTATCTATCAGGTGTATCCTATAGTGTGCCCCTATCTATCAAGTGTAACCTATAGTGTGCCCCTATCTATCAAGTGTAACCTATAGTGTGCCCCTATCTATCAGGTGTAACCTATAGTGTGCCCCTATATATCAGGTGTAACCTATAGTGTGCCCCTATCTATCAAGTGTAACCTATAGTGTGCCCCTATCTATCAGGTGTAACCTATAGTGTGTCCTTATCTATCAGGTGCAACCTATTGTGTGCCCTTATCTATCAGGTGTAGCCTATAGTGTGCCCCTATCTATCAAGTGTAACCTATAGTGTGCCCCTATCTATCAGGTATTACCTATAGTGTGCCCCTATCTATCAGGTGTAGCCCATAGTGTGCCCCTATCTATCAGGTGTAACCTAAAGTGTGCCCCTTTCTATCAGGTGTGACCTATAGTGTGTCCTTATCTATCCAGTGTTACCTATAGTGTGCCCCTATCTATCAAGTGTAACCTATAGTGTGCCCCTATCTATCAAGTGTAACCTATAGTGTGCCCCTATCTATCAGGTGTAACCTATAGTGTGCCCCTATCTATCAGGTGTAACCTATAGTGTGCCCCTATCTATCAAGTGTAACCTATAGTGTGCCCCTATCTATCAGGTGTAACCTATAGTGTGCCCCTATCTATCAAATGTAACCTATAGTGTGTCCTTATCTATCAGGTGTAACCTATAGTGTGCCCCTATCTATCAAATGTAACCTATAGTGTGTCCTTATCTATCAGGTGTAACCTATAGTGTGCCCCTATCTATCAGGTGTAACCTATAGTGTGCCCCTATCTATCAAGTGTAACCTATAGTGTGCCCCTATCTATCAGGTGTAACCTATAGTGTGCCCCTATCTATCAAGTGTAACCTATAGTGTGTCCTTATCTATCAGGTGTAACCTATTGTGTGCCCCTATCTATCAGGTGTAGCCTATAGTGTACCCCTATCTATCAAGTGTAACCTATAGTGTGCCCCTATCTGTCAGGTGTAACCTATAGTGTGCCCCTATCTATCAAATGTTACCTATAGTGTGCCCATATCTATCAGGTGTAACCCATAGTGTGCCCCTATCATTCAAGTGTTACCTTTAGTGTGCCCCTATCTATCAAGTGTAACCCATAGTGTGCCCCTATCTGTCAAGTGTAACCTATAGTGTGCCCCTATCTATCAGGTGTAACCCATAGTGTGCCCCTATCTGTCAAGTGTAACCTATAGTGTGCCCCTATCTATCAAGTGTAACCTATAGTGTGTCCTTATCTATCAGGTGTAACCTATAGTGTGCCCCTATCTATCAGGTGTAACCTATAGTGTGCCCCTATCTATCAAGTGTAACCTATAGTGTGCCCCTATCTGTCAGGTGTAACCTATAGTGTGCCCCTATCTATCAAATGTTACCTATAGTGTGCCCATATCTATCAGGTGTAACCCATAGTGTGCCCCTATCATTCAAGTGTTACCTTTAGTGTGCCCCTATCTATCAAGTGTAACCCATAGTGTGCCCCTATCTGTCAAGTGTAACCTATAGTGTGCCCCTATCTATCAAGTGTAACCCATAGTGTGCCCCTATCTGTCAAGTGTAACCTATAGTGTGCCCCTATCTATCAAATGTTACCTATAGTGTGCCCATATCTATCAGGTGTAACCCATAGTGTGCCCCTATCATTCAAGTGTTACCTTTAGTGTGTCCATATCTATCAGGTGTAACCCATAGTGTGCCCCTATCTATCAAGTGTTACCTATAGTGTGCACCTATCTATCAAGTGTAACCCATAGTGTGCCCCTATCTATCAAATGTTACCTATAGTGTGCCCATATCTATCAGGTGTAACCCATAGTGTGCCCCTATCTATCAAGTGTTACCTTTAGTGTGCCCCTATCTATCAAGTGTAACCCATAGTGTGCCCCTATCTATCAAATGTTACCTATAGTGTGCCCATATCTATCAGGTGTAACCCATTGTGTGCCCCTATCTATCAAATGTAACCTATAGTGTGTCCTTATCTATCAGGTGTAACCTATAGTGTGCCCCTATCTATCAGGTGTAACCTATAGTGTGCCCCTATCTATCAAGTGTAACCTATAGTGTGCCCCTATCTATCAGGTGTAACCTATAGTGTGCCCCTATCTATCAAGTGTAACCTATAGTGTGTCCTTATCTATCAGGTGTAACCTATTGTGTGCCCCTATCTATCAGGTGTAGCCTATAGTGTAC
This sequence comes from Mya arenaria, assembly GCF_026914265.1. NCBI lineage: Eukaryota > Metazoa > Mollusca > Bivalvia > Myida > Myidae > Mya > Mya arenaria. Next base: position 54,088,013 of record NC_069132.1, on the reverse strand, counting down.
CCCTATCTATCAAGTGTAACCTATAGTGTGTCCTTATCTATCAGGTGTAACCTATAGTGTGCCCCTATCTATCAGGTGTAACCTATAGTGTGCCCCTATCTATCAAGTGTAACCTATAGTGTGCCCCTATCTGTCAAGTGTAACCTATAGTGTGTCCTTATCTATCAGGTGTAACCTATAGTGTGCCCCTGTCTATCAGGTGTAACCTATAGTGTGCCCCTATCTATCAAATGTTACCTATAGTGTGCCCATATCTATCAGGTGTAACCCATAGTGTGCCCCTATCATTCAAGTGTTACCTTTAGTGTGCCCCTATCTATCAAATGTTACCCATAGTGTGCCCCTATCTATCAAGTGTAACCCATAGTGTGCCCCTATCTATCAAATGTTACCTATAGTGTGCTCCTATCTATCAAGTGTAACCCATAGTGTGCTCTTATCTATCAAATGTTACCTATAGTGTGCCCCTATTTATCAAGGGTAACCTATATATTGTGCCCCTTTCTATCAAGTGTTACCAATATTGTGCCCCTATCTTCCAAGTGTTACTTAATATTAACCCCTATCTATCAAGTGTGTACCATCATTTTGCTCCTGTTTATGAAGTGTAAACCTATAGTGCGCCCGGTCTATTAAGTGTTACCTGTATTGTGTCCCTTTAAGCGTCGTCTCCTCATATATATTGTAACTACAAACAATGTTGACCTTAATAGTAATCAACAGCGCAACTACAGCGCAATCAACAGCGCAACCACAGCGCAACCACGGCGCAACCAACAACGCAACCACAGCGCAACTAACAGCGCAATCAACATCGCAACCACAGCGCAACTAACAGCGCAACCAACAACGCAACCACAGCGCAATCAACATTGAATATTACTGTTTATGCCTTATTTCCATTATGGCAAAGTGGAAACCGTCTCGTTCATGACAACTAAAAACACTTTCCTAATGCTAATGTTCTTGTAATTGTTTCCCCGCCGGACAATTTTGGAACGCTGTACTGCTCTTCGAAAACAGGGATGCATGGTTTAACCAAAACAATCTTCGTACAAAATCATGTTCTCAATATTGAAAACAACAAATACTAGAAACCACTGCATTGCAGTGGTGTTTGTGGCGGCTAGTATTTTCAGTCGTAGACGTCATTGATTGTAGAACCCGATATTGGTTTCTCAGGCCTTATTCTGCCTTTATATAGAGTGGTTTGTTTCCAGTTTCCACACATTTCAGAGTTATTGGATGTGCAGTGTCTAATAATGAAGGGATTTGTTAATAAGGTTAAAACTCTGTTTAATAAAAAGGAAGATAATTCGCGCGAAAGTTGGTTATTTACAAAGGCTGGATTTATAGGTACGGGTATATTTTTATCGTCTATGTTAGCTTAAGGACGAGAACAATAAGTTACACCGTTTTCAGGTAGGGACGAGTTTTGGTAAAGACTTTTTTGATAGTCGGTTGGTTATGGACACACCTATCGAACAACAGCACTCATAGCGAGAGGTGCGTGATGAAATACACCAATATCAACAACAAAAACAACATCATCATCAACAACAACATGAACATCATCATCAACAACAACATGAACATCATCATCAACAACAACATGAACATCATCATCAACAACAACAACAACTACTACTTCAAAAACTACAACAACAGAAATAACAACATCAACAACACTACAATTAATTAATTATTTTATCATTATATTCATTATTTTTGTTATTATTATTATTATTATTATTATTATTATTATTATTATTATTATTATTATTATTATTATTAATATCATTATTATAATAATTTATTTTTATCACTATAATTCTTATTATTAATATTGATATTATTCTTATTATTCTTATTATTTTTATTATTATTATTATTATTATTATTATTATTATTATTATTATTATTATTATTATTATTATTATTAATAATGTTACGAACTATTTCTACTGATGAACAGGCAAACATTCGAGGTTGTTTTCGATGAAAAATGGCTGAGGTGTTTCCTTTGCAACTATTATAACGAAAAGCTACATGTACATACACGTGGTGCTACGCAACCTGTATTGGCAAGAAATAAAAATACAAAGCAAATGTTCATCTCCTGGAAGCTCGGAATATATAATAAATCTTTGGATAATAATAGCCGAGTGTTTTCCGATTGGAACGCTGTCATGACCAGTTTACATATGCACAGTAAAGCCTCCTTGTTTTGTACTAAAAAACACCTCTTATATATGGGTAATGATCTAAAATGTGAACGATACAGACCTTATTAGACTGTTAAGAATAAATTGTTACGAAATTAATGAACTCATGTTTAAATACTGGATTAATGTATTTGTTTACTCTATTTATTTTTTTCTTTACAGACACCAAAGTAAAGATGGCGTCCATAGCCACCCGTGACGCCCGGCGCCTGCCTTCGGTGCCCGGCAAAACGCGCGGCCAGCGAATCTTGGTCCCAACATACCGACACGCCGTCAACTGGTTCAACAAAAACAGGGAAACGCTGGACCTAATCACCGGGCTGCTTGAGGTGCATCCATCCCTCATCTACCAGGAACCCTGCACCAAACTGAGGAACTTCCTGTCTGCAGTGCACACGGACACTTCCACGCGCATCTCCGATGTGTTTCGTCACAGCGATATTAATGATCAGCATCAAGTGAATTCCAGTATTTTGAACGGTTCCGAAACTCAGAAATCGATGTCGGTATCGAATGTTCCGGAGATACTCGTGTCTAAACCCGAAGACGAAAACAGTAGTTTGTCGGATCCGTGCTCAACCCAAAGGGGTGATTGCCAGTGTGTGTGTATATGTGGTGACGTGGACAACGAAAAATGGCACCGCCTAGTGGTCAACTTGACATGCAGGTTCCAGGTCCGCTGTCACCCTGCGGAGGTTGATACCCATGGGGTGGAGCTGGGAACCGGATTGGATATGCATGCAGTGGGGACGTTTGTGTATTTACTAGACAGCAAATCGTTCTTAAATGAAAGATGTCGCGACGCACTAAGGAAAGCCATTAATTTGAATATTCCGCTGGTTTTTGTTCGAGACATGGAATTCAATATGGATCACGTTAGAAATGAGCAAACTTTTCAAGAACGGGAAGACTTTATCGATGAAACTCTTTTAAACGCAGGCGCAAATTCTCCGCTCATGTTTTCACGGAAGTCTCGCATAAATGATTTGTGTATCCATAGGCCCATTCGCTACCATCACTTGTCCAGCCGTTCGGTAGATTCCGGGTTTGATCCACAGTCGCCGGTACCGGGTAAGCAGTCTCCGGTTTCGGGTAAGCAGTCTCCGGTTTCGGGTAAGCAGCCCTGTAGCTCGTACGACCACAGTAATGATGACGACATTGACCGGTTGATCAGTGATGAGTTCGGTCTAGCATTGACCTATCACCATCTTTACCATTCCTCATGCATCAACCGAATTGTTAACGTCATTGCAGACAAACGTCACAATCGTGACGTCATCAGACCTTCTTCCGGTCTACCATTTTCAACTTACACGTTCACTGATCCTGCGATCAGGTGCCAGCGCAAATCCACATCATTCTCGCAAATGGAATCGGAACACCGCTACGAAGGACCGGAAATTGAGCGGCGGGGAAGCCGTGCATCTGTCGGAAGCCATTCTCTGGACAGCATAGAGTCAACCTCATCAGAGACTATGTTTATCGTGTCACGGCCGCTTGACTCTCAGACACCGGTAGTGGTTCGGTGGCCCAGGGAAGTGGAGGCAGGGGAAGCTCCTATCTCAAACTCGCCCTCTATTGACTCGTTCGGGTTTCAAGACATAGACTTGAGTAAAAGTGTCAATGAACTAGACTGGTTTGACGAGTCAGAGTAAATTAAACGAGTTGTTCCTATTTTCTGCTAATCCTATGCTCAGCTTACCCTAATGCTCGATTGCGTACATTTACATTCGGAACTCTCAGCCATTTTCCACCAAAAACAACCTCGGTTGTACATGGCCGGTTTACAATGTCAGAAATCTTTACATTTAAAGACGCTGCAAATAGATCGCGTAGTTATTTCAATTTAGCTTTTAAACTTAATGAATTTACTCTTTGGAATCTTCATCTGCAATAAACCCTTCCCCATCAACCAGTTTGAATTTAGTAATACAAAATACACTGTTAAAAACTGCATTTAGCTTTTAACTAATACTATTATATCTTAAGATTTTACGAAAATCTTCTACTGATGTACCGGCAAACATCGAGGTTGTTTTCGATGAAAATCATCATCATCATCATCATCATCATCATCATCATCATCATCACCACCACCACCACACCATCATCGCCACCATCATCATCATCATCATCATCATCATCATCATCATCATCATCATCACCACCACCATCACCACCACACCATCATCGCCACCATCATCATCATCATCATCATCATCATCATCATCATCATCATCATCATCATCATCATCATCATCATCATCATCATCACCACCACCACCATCATCATCATCATCATCATCATCATCATCATCATCATCATCATCATCATCACCACCACCACCACCACCACCATCATCATCATCATCACCACCACCACCACCACCACCACCACCACCATCATCATCATCATCATCATCATCATCATCATGAATCCTTATTAAACCATACATTTATGTATGGCTAAGTTGGTGTACAACTGTTGGAACATGTATAACTTACCATGTTGTACCACTAACGAAGGCTTATTGATGTGTGTCAAGGTAAAAAAATATTTGCATTAAAAATATTTATTGTCATTGCTCAGAAATAAATATATATAAACATATACAAAATGTCATAACTTAATCCACCGCCCGAAGTATAAGCCTTATACTAACCGAAATATAAATGCCGCCTGGGCGGTAGCCATAAAATTTCTTAAATTAAGTGAATATCCATAAGTTTACATAATCAAATTTAAAAGAAAGTGTGATATTTTTTTAACTTTTAAGTATGTATTTTTGATAAAATTTTGAAAATAATGTATTGAAAATAGTATCAAGAAAATTACTTATAAATGCACTCTTACTCCTAAATAGGATTTACCACAATTAACACAATTGTTTAGATATGCCAAATCGGATGAATAATGCCAAAAGCAATGGTTCTTATGATGGATACCGAGTTTATTTTGAAATAAATGTGCAGAAAACACGGTATTTCTACCCTATGAGACGAAAGTTAATCACAGTATATATTTTAGCATTCACCAATCATTTAACATTTGTACGTTTTCAGCTATTAAATACACGGTTACAATCTTGTTATCAGTAATTAATATTTTCCATAAATACATTATTTAGTAAGTAGTAAAAGGTTTATCACTCAAATTTAGGTTTGTTATGCATGTGTATGTATTGATTTTCAATAAAAGTGTCACTTAAGAATGTTTTATAAATATCGGCCCAGAAGTATAATGTGCAGTTAATAAATAACGTTAATATATGGTATAGCGTTTTGCAACGTCGATGAACGTCCACGTATTCAGTATGGTGAACTTCAACCACAGTCGAACCCCGTTGGGTCAAACTCGTATGGCTCGATGACATCGTTGGCTCGAAATGACTAAATAGGACCGATATCTTTATAAGAAAGTAAACATTCCTGCTTGGCTCGAATTTCCCGAGGCTCGAGGTATTTTCGCCGGTCCCTGGGAGTTCGGATCATCGGCTGTTTAGTAAAATTGTAATAAAGTATGAAGCTTTCAATAGAAATAGGTAATTTTAATGTACAAACGTCCTGGGTGCTGCAAGCATGGATCCTCTCCTATTCATCCAAACTCAAGCGGCACATTTTTGGCTAATCTCCACAGAAATGAGCTTGCAGGAGATGGCCGAGTAGTTCCGATTGAATCCAAACTAAAATCCTCTAGCTAAGCCCCTGTCCGTTGATACCAGTACCACAGTCAAGGTCATGGGCTGTATTCATGTACATTTTCTCAAGACTCTATCTCAATCTCAGACTCAGCCTGCGACTCAGGGGCAGGTACATGATTTTACGTTAGAAGGGGGGGGGGGTAGCTTACGGGCGTAACCTTTTGCATTTTTTTTCTCAACCGTTCGTTATGGTTTATGCCATCAAACCTTAACTTTGGAATGGAAATATGAAAATATGCGATCTGATCTTTTTTCAGTAGTCCTCCATTACTGGTTTGCTGAATTTTACCCAAAAATTTGCCCTTTCCAGGACAAAAAAATAGTTGTAAAACGGTAAATCAGCGAGAGTGCAGCTTTAAAATCCAATCAAACACATTGAGTGGTTGATGGTATATGATTTTTTTCTTTAACAGACATCGTTTGTCAAACAAGGGCCATGACTTGCATTATATGTAGTGATGACTTGCCTAACTGCAAAGATTTGTACAACTTATCAATGAAAACATTATATGGCCACTTGAGTTGTCTAACTTGATTGTTTTAGCAGGTGTGGCGTCTTGGAAGCCTTGTACGAAGTATCAGTTCAATATATCAAAGGGTTTCTAAAATATAATGGACTTGTAACCAACGACGACGACGCCAGGATGAGTAGCTATCCTTATTATTAGAATAATCTTGCTATAATTATTAACATTTATACTATGATGTCGCTTTCTTGCAAACCCATAATGATAGGATTGTTCGAAGTCAGTAGAAAATAACTATATGCTTTCCAGCTTCTAGCCAACTGATATGTTGTTGTTCGTGGACATTGATTTTACATTGGCAGTGTCCTTCGGCTTCTTAATTTGACTTGGTAGTCTGCAACAATCGCTATTCATTTCCGCGGCTATTCATTAAAAATCCAGCCACCTTGCATTAAATAGTCTGGTGCAACATTTACAGTCTAATAAACAGATCAGCCATCTTTATGTCAAATGCGAAAAGGGAATAGGTTCTACAGAATAATAGCAACGTTGTTTGGCAGTTTGATTTCGTTCGAAAGAATATGACGTGTTTTTTCACGTTTTGACACAATTTCCTGGACATTTGAAGCCGTCCAATCACTACCTTTAAATGCCGAACGCCAGGCAAGGGAGCTACTTGTACCAAATGTTAACGTCTACCGGTATAACGCGGCCCGGGACCGAACCCACGACCCCCGCTCCGTAGGCGGACGCCTTAACCACAAGGCCACGGAGACGGTCAAAATTTTATCATGTGTATTAAACGTGTTAAGTTTTCGGTTTGGTCCAAGTTATTCAAAATGTTTATGGATAGGTCAATCTCTATCTGGGCTATCGTCATATACGATAGATATTCTACCTTCATAAAGTCTTCATGATACTTGTAGAAAACCGTCCTCCCACCCTGTAGCCATTACGATGTTAAGCCGATCCGGGGTGCGTTTCAGAGACGATCGTTTAGGCGATCGTTAGCTGATTTTGGTAGTACGACCAAAATTACCGATCCACACCGTTTCAGAGACGCAACATGCACCTGCTTTATCGTTAATTTTGATTGCAATACCCACCCCACGGTGGTGGCTACAGGAATTCATAACTGGGGTGAACACAACCGTAAAAAACGCCAATTATGTTTGTGTGTGTGTGTATATATATTTATATAGAGAGATTGTCATTCAGTTTGAATCGTTACATTACTAGTAATTTATTCGCACTGTTTTGAAGTTTTATTATTATTCTTGTTATTAATATTATTATTATTATTATTATTATTATTAATATTATTATTATTATTATTATTATTATTATTATTATAATGCGCTCACCAGGTAATATGACGTGACGTCATTTTACTTCAGACTGTGTCACTCGCTTTAACGCTGTACTTGATCGTTATATTTTACGAACGACCGGAGAGTTTACGATACGTTTATGATTATCGTTTAGTTGGTCGTTATTATGATCGTAAATTTACGACAATGGCAGAACGTAAAATCTATCGGAAACAGACCCCAGGTCTTTCACCATCTTCGATTGGTGTTCTGCCATTCCTAAAGTCAAGACACTTTAAACCTGCACTCTCACAGATTGAACGATTTGACAACTTTTTTTTATATTTTGTCTTTAAACATTTTTTAACAATTTTTGCTGATAGAAAATCAGGGGTGCGTTTCAGATAGATTTTACGATCTGCCATTATCGTAAATTTGCGATCGTAATAACGACCAACTTAACGATAATCATAAAGGCGTTTCAGAAACGTCTCGTAAACTCTCCGGTCGTACGTAAAAAATAACGATAAAGCACAGCGTTAAAGCGAGTGACCCAGTCTGAAGTTAAATGACGTTACGTCACTTTGACCTGGTGAGCGCACCTGTCTTTTTTATTAATGATAGTTATAGTAATAATAGTAATAATAATAATAATATAATAATAATAATAATGATAACCTCTTGAAGGGAATCAATTAATGTAACTCTCATTATAAATTTTTATAATGATTTGCACAAATGATACAAACTCGCGGTCTCTATTCTGCTATTAATGTTACATTTGTATCTTAAGTACATCTTCATCAGGGTTTTCTGTGATGGAGGCGGTGGCGGGTTCCGACGCTCATTTTAAAATTTGTGTGATTATAATGAAAATTGGACAACAACAAAATACATTGTTTTTTCAGGCTGGTGATTTTTCGTTGAATTCGTCTTTGATAAGTGAAATATTATAGTATGCGTATTATGAATGTTCTGTAAAGTAAATGCAAACGTGCAGAATGGTGCTGATGATGATAGTCACGATGATGCGACGACAACGGCAATGATAATTTAATAATAATAATACGACAACGACACTATCATGATGATGCGATGACGACGATAGTGATAATGCGGCGGCGACGAAGACGAATATTATCAGTATTATAATGATAATGCGACAACGACGACTAAGATGAAGATAATAATAATGATAGTGCGACGACGGCAATGATACTAATCATGATGTGACGATGACGACAATGATCATGACGAGATGATGATATGTAGATGTTGCTGATGATTGATGATGTGGATGATGATGAAGATGGTGAAGTTGGTGGTGGTGGTTGTTGTGGTGGGTGCGGTGGATGATGATGATGATGATGAATGATGATGATGATAATGATGATGATGAATGATGATGATGATTATGATGATGATGGATGATGATGCTAATGATGATGATGATTATGAAAATGATGATGATGATGAATGATGGTGATGATGATGATGATGATGATGATGATGATGATGATGATGATGATGGTGATGAAAATAATCATCAACAACCAGCCTTAGTTCGGATAACGAGTAAAGTTCATACGTTTATGCACCAAAACTGTGACTGAGAGTTGTTGTATTGGGAAATAGTTCGAAAATACAATTTTGACTGGTTGGATTTTTTGTATGAAGACAATTCGTGTCAATCGTTGTTATAACAGTTAAATAAACAGCATTTCAGATCCATTCAAAATACATGATAAAATCTACATTTGCAGACATGCTTCAAATACACAAAATTACTAAAAGAAATACAGCTATTTTACAAGCTTGTCTCTTCAAAACACATTATTTAACAAAAAGTATCTTAACTGGTGCAGATTGTCATAGTGGTTAAGTGTTCAGAGTTTCATGCAAATATTATCTATTATCTTTTTCAGTCATGTCATGATATACACTGGAGTATACACTTTATGTAGCATTCTGTGTTTATACACGAGACAGTCAAAGTAAAAATAAATGTATTCAGAAATATAAAAAAGATGCACTTAATTTCTATAATAAGATAGTATGAATGTTTACATGATCAACCATGGTAGTGTGTGTTTTATATACTATCATAAGTTTGAATAAATGAATCATTTAGATTTTCCTATATAATTCAGAAGTGTTTTAATCCTTAGAGGAAACATGTACAACTGGATATACATCACAGTTGAAACTGTATAAATATATATATATATATTTGGAAAATCTAATGCCAATGGCTTTTAACTGCAAAGTCAAACTTAAAAAATAAATAAGAAATTTGATTTCAAATAATGAAAGTTTCACACAAATTCCTCACTGCCTATTTAACAGTTTAAAGTTTTATGTTGTGTTGGGATATGCAATTAATTTCAGGTTCTGTGTCAATATATCTGTAGTTATCTGCTGGGTCTGGTATCTCCAGTGTATGTAGGTATTAAGTACTGTTCTGACAAAGTCTCCTAAAACACACTGGAACCTTTAAGGTGAGTATCTTGAAGACTGACTGTGAGCATATTCTAAACCTTGTGATTTTTCAGTGTCCTGAAAAAGACAAAAAGTTATAAAATATTGTTTAAAACAGCACAATATAATGCATTTATGAAAACGCCTTTTAATGGTTAAACAACAAGAAACACATAATTTTCATTCCCATTTTTCAACTGAAATAGTTGGATATTTTATGAAAATTATTGTCTTTTTAAAAAAATAAATAAGTAGGGTATTTAAGAAAACATGAAAAACACCATTCTGGTCACATTTTATTTCTTGTTTAATGTTCATATAAGTTAAATAACAATTATGCTATACCAGTTAACTGCTCAAAGTAAGATGCCCAACATTGTATCAATATGAAATTCATTTTATTGTATTATTCATAAAATCGGTTGATATCTTATTGCATTTTATCATTTCCTACCTACTTTTATATTTCCCTCCATTGCCAGCTTGAAGCATTCCTGATAGTTTTCTATCACCAGCCTGAAATAATTAACTTAAACAATATTTAACAAGCAAAAACACTAAAAAAAATAAACATAGAATATCATTAAGCATCCGTTCATAGCCTGTGCATTAACTGCAGGTACATAATATGGTTTTGCAGTTTAGTTTCTACATTAGTCCTTATGACAATGTGTTCATATGTTGAATATACCTCCATTATTATTCATAAAACCAACATTAGAATTAAATTCCCTTTTCCATACCATTATTAAACAGAGGTCAATGAAGAGCAAGGCTTTTTCCACCAAGACCATGACACTTCTGTTGTCAATTTTCATTGTACACTTGGCATCAAATGGTATGACTGAAAAAGACAAGATTTAACCTTGTCAGTTGAAAACTCACATATGTACATATATACTACAAAGTTCTACATAAACCATATGATACCTTACTAATACAAGTTTCAATTACAAGTAAAGGTGAACTTAAATGATTACATTGTCACCCGATAGTGTTCATGGTAAAGTAGCCAATAATCAATTTATTTGTTGTGACAGTGTTGTTTACATTACTGTACAGTATCTATATTTACATATTAAGCATCAGTTTTAGATGTGTAAAATTAAGGAAAATAATTATGTTATATCATGACATGGTAATATGGTAACACTGTTTAATAATTCACTGACTACATGCCACAAAGACCGGTAATGTAACAACAAAATATGTACATGCATTTATTTATCCGAATTTAAAACCATCCGAAATAGAAGAATTTCAAGAACATGTTTTACATGACATATTAAACAACAATGGAACCAAATCAAATTCAACATCATATTCCATGTTTTAGATGTACTCAATATCAGCACATTAACAAAATATAACAAAAAGCTTACATCTTCTACAGTTAAAATCCGTTTTTGACAGAACGGCGGAAATAGAACATTTTCGTACTGTTTTCAGCTATTTTTAGACATAGTTTGAAAATTCCACAACAACGAACATGCTACACGTAATATTAAACTCTCAAATGTTAATAAAAAGTAAAAATATACTTTGATATGGAGAAAATCTTCGTCCGCCATCTTGATCGTAAAGTTAACGAGTGCCTCTTACCGGTCGTAGGTTTACGAGCAATATTAACGATAAAGCAGGTGCACGTTGCGTCTCTGAAACGGTGCGGATCGGTAATTTTGGTCGTACTACCAAAATCAGCTAACGATCGCCTTAACGATCGTCTCTGAAACGCACCCCAGATCGCAGATTTTTATCTTTAAGTTAAAGAATGTTGCTTTATGGATTTTTCTTAAACCGTAAGTACGGTTTAAGCCATAAAACATTAATTTTCGAGCGGAAATATGAAAATCTACGATCTGATTTGTTGTCAGAAATCTTATATCATTGGTTGGCAGATATATATGTAACAATTTGCTCTTTCAAAGACAAAAAAATAAAAAGTTGATAAAATGGTCAATCTGTGAGAGTGCAGCTTTAAGGCAGACATCTTACAGAGTTTGGCAGAAAGGTTATTTGTAACTTATTTGATCTATCACATAGACGTGTTTTTTTTCAACAATTATTAGATACAGCATATAAACCTCGATCTTTCTTTCTAATGTGATAACCAGCTATACAGCAGTACAAAAGGGTCGTGCTGTTCGTGTTTACAATAGTTGCGAATGGCAACACAAGGACAAACATCGATACCCTCACGGACAATTACTATGTATGCACTGCCAGAATTTGAAACTGTCATATTCAACCCATGTGTTAAACCATTTTGTTTACAAACTGTTGTACTGTGTTTGATTGTGACGTTTGATACCAAGGTATCCGCAGGCCGTAACACGACGTGTACGCGAACTTGTACGTGTAGCTACACGTACAGGCACCAAGGTATCCGCAGGCCGTAACACGACGTGTACGCGAACTTGTACGTGTAGCTACACGTACAGGTACCAAGGTATCCGCAGGCCGTAACACGACGTGTACGCGAACTTGTACGTGTAGCTACACGTACAGGTACCAAGGTATCCGCAGGCCGTAACACGACGTGTACGCGAACTTGTACGTGTAGCTACACGTACAGGCACCAAGGTATCCGCCGGCCGTAACACGACGTGTACGCGAACTTGTGTGAGTAGCTACACGTACGCGCACCAAGGTATCCGCCGGCCGTAACACGATGTTATGCAAACTTGTACGTGTAGCTACACGTACAGGCACCAAGGTGTCCGCAGGCCGTAACACGACGTGTACGCGAACTTATACTTGTAGCTACACGTACAGGTACCAAGGTATCCGCAGGCCGTAACACGACGTGTACGCGAACTTGTACGTGTAGCTACACGTACAGGCTCAAAGGTATTCGGCGGCCGTTATAAAACGACGTGAACGCGAAATTTTTGCGAAGCTACACGTTTAGGCACAATTTCGATGTTATCGCATACATCACTTACCTTGTGCAATATTGTACTTATATTTCTGATGTGTACCAGGACACATGCCTTGATGACGCAATGCACTAACAGAAGTAAACACATCCACTTACCCGTGCAGGTTAAGATTTGCGACTCTCTATTAACCACTTTGTCGGAACGTTAACGTGTAGAGGCGGAGTTTAACCGTTCAATAACTAACGTGCGGATAAATTACAATGCTCTTCACTTATACCGCCACTCTAGTTATAGAACGTTGTGCTTGACAACATAATACTAAAATGGAACACCATCCACTTCCTACGTAGTTGAATTATACACTCGCGATGAAGTGCTCGCGTTTACTTTAAATTACTCTTACTTACTCTTACTGTGGGTGCAGTTACTTAAACACGTCGATTTTAACCGCGAATGGCTGAAACAGAAACCCTTTCGCTCGTTATTGAAGTTTTAAGGGCATAACACTATATCGTGCGGACGGGTAACCGTGTCCAAATTTTCTACCCGTCAAGCCCTGTTGATAAGAATGCATGTGTTTTGGGAATAAGTTTACGAGTGTTTTGTAAAAGGTTGAAGCAGTAACTTATTTTTTTGCACTTTTGAGAAAATAGGTGTGGATAATCCAATGAACGAATCATCATTTTATGTGGTCTCACGGCAAGATCCTTGACAAGAGTGATCAGCATCATCAGGGCGCGTCCGTTGCTTTCACTGGTCCACAACATCAATATTTTTTCTTTAATGTATTATGAATTAAGGCTTAGTCCTTAATGTCAATGATCGAAAAAAGTACAGCAACAAAACACGTTAATTCCACTAATGTTCCAGCCCATCAGAGCAACGGACTGTGGTAAATTGCATTAACTCGGTCTAACATTCATAGAGCTACCTGCAAATGGTTTAATGCATTTGAAAGGGCAACATGGTATACTCTACGACAATTCATTAAACCTTGTTTGCCCAAGTGTATGGAATACTGGTGTACTGGTTCCATTAGAGAACCTTTATTCTTTATGCACTTTGTAATTTGTAGCGTACTATTAATATTATAATTTATAGTGGCCAAATGACTTGGAGACTGGTAAGTGTTCATTGAGAAATGCTTCTGAACACATTATTGATATTTGCTTAGGATTCGTCTGACATCGACAACATTTGTCTCATTTCAGTTTTTCCACAATTTTTTTTGATAGATTCGAGTATATTAAATTCAGTAACAGGTTTTGGCTATCGCAGAGTTGAGCTTCTCACCGAAACGTACCGGATTAGATCGTCAGCATGGATGTGTGTGAGTTTTGTTGGTGGTCACCACCGCATTCAATGTTATCTTGGTACTTCGGTTTCTTCAATTATTTAAGACACGACGCAACATCGAGCAAACGAGAGTGACTAAGCGTAAAAAGAATCAACTTTCTTCCAATTTCCCTTAAACACAACACATAAGAATAATTGTATGCTTTTGAATTGAATAATCAAGATTAACGTAGTTATAAATTTGAAGTTAATTTAATGATATTTTATAAATAAATGTTCATACAATAAAATAATCAATACTGTATATACATGTTTACATAAAATTTGAGACAAATGATTAACTGTCAAACATGCAAAGGTGTGTGTGTGTGTGTGGGGGGGGGGGGGGGGGTTATACGCGCTCAGATGATTCTGATCCACCTCCAAAGAATAGTACTTGACCCATCCTCGGTGATGTGGCTCACATTCAAGCCGGTACAAAGATGTTTATATGTACATGTCTGGGCGCTTGTCAGGAAAATGTCCGCCTCAAAGTCAAACCAAATTTTAAAGTGGATTTAATTTGAAGGCTGATACAGTCTAACATTGTGGTGTTAGTAATTTTGTGATATTACGGAAAGGGTTTAAGTTTATCTATACACATGTACAGAAGCATAAAATCACTTTAATATTTCTGTGTATAGTGCTGTTTACACGGGAACACATTGAAGATTGGAATTTGCTGTACAGTTTCCGACAAAAGAAAAAGACGAGAATGGGCCATTGAATTATGCTTGTTTGTCAGAAGACAATATAGTTATACCAACATATCGCATACCATTTTAAAGGTAATTGGCTCCCCTTTTCATGTCACTTATTTTAAAATGGATTGTTTATATGTCAGTTGAGAAATTTGAATAAAACTGGACTCGACCGTGAAATCTGGTAAGTTTGAGTTACACACATACTTGCATCTTTTTTGTATATCAAATGCACTAAATGTCTTTAAATGTGTTGTTTGTCTCATTTTATGTACCCAAAATGGTTTTAATCAACATTTTAGTGACAGACAATGATTCAGACGCCTGGGATCTAACTCATGCGAGCGATCTTTCATAAGTATGTCAAAGCGTATATTAGGTTATGATTATAATTAGACTGCACTGCGTCCATCGTCATGTTTGTAACTTATCAGTGGACGGATATGTCATTTTCACGGGTAAGTTATGCTGGATGCTGAGTTATGACGCACCTTTTGCGACAATAATTAAATGTCGACACCCAATTAATGAGCCCCATTGGTATAATTTTTACTCCTTAGCGTTTATCTTTATTCGCTATATTAAGTGTTTCATTTAATTATTAAAATATTGACGGATTTGTCTTTTAAAATCCGGTCGATAAACTGATGTCAGGCGTATTTGGTTTCGCTGTTCCTTGTATTATTGTCCCTCGTGTTATTGTTCCTCGTGTCAATGTTTGGCTGTATGCTTTGTCGTTGTTTCTAACTTTGTTGTTACGTATGTCATAGTTCGTTGTTTCGTTGTGTGTTTTGTCTATGTTCTTCTCTTCGTTGTTTATCCTCTCAGTGTCACTCGTGTCGTTGTCTCGTTTCACCCTTTTAATTGTTCCTCGTCCCGTGGATTGTCGCGTCGCTGTTCATCGAATCGTCGTTCGTCGTGTCGTTGTGTCTTGGAAGTTCCTTGTTCGTTGTTCACCGTGTTAATTTACCTCGTGTTGCTGTTGCTTGTGTCGCTGTTGCTCGTGCCGTTGTTTCTTGTGCCGTTATTCCTCGTTTCGTATTTCCTTGTGACAATGTACCACGTGTTGCTGTTCCTCGTGTCGTTGCTCCTCGTTTCGTGGTTCGTTGTGTCGTTTTTTCCTCATGTGGTTGCTCGTCGCTTCGTTTTTCCTCGTGTTGCTTGTCCTCGTGCCGATGTTCCCCGTCTCGTGGTTTGCCGCGTATTATTTCCTGGTGTCGTTGTCCGTGTGACGTTGTTTCTTGAGTCGGGATCTAACTCATGCGAGCGATCTTTCATAAGTATGTCAAAGCGTATATTAGGTTATGATTATAATTAGACTGCACTGCGTCCATCATCATGTTTGTAACTTATCAGTGGACGGATATGTCATTTTCACGGGTAAGTTATGTTGGATGCTGAGTTATGACGCACCTTTTGCGACAATAATTAAATGTCGACACCCAATTAATGAGCCCCATTGGTATAATTTTTACTCCTTAGCGTTTATCTTTATTCGCTATATTAAGTGTTTCATTTAATTATTAAAATATTGACGGATTTGTCTTTTAAAATCCGGTCGATAAACTGATGTCAGGCGTATTTGGTTTCGCTGTTCCTTGTATTATTGTCCCTCGTGTTATTGTTCCTCGTGTCAATGTTTGGCTGTATGCTTTGTCGTTGTTTCTAACTTTGTTGTTACGTATGTCATAGTTCGTTGTTTCGTTGTGTGTTTTGTCTATGTTCTTCTCTTCGTTGTTTCTCGTCTCAGTGTTACTCGTGTCGTTGTCTCGTTTCCCCCTTTTAATTGTTCCTCGTCCCGTGGATTGTCGCGTCGCTGTTCATCGAATCGTCGTTCGTCGTGTCGTTGTGTCTTGGAAGTTCCTTGTTCGTTGTTCACCGTGTTAATTTACCTCGTGTTGCTGTTGCTTGTGTCGCTGTTGCTCGTGCCGTTGTTTCTTGTGCCGTTATTCCTCGTTTCGTATTTCCTTGTGACAATGTACCACGTGTTGCTGTTCCTCGTGTCGTTGCTCCTCGTTTCGTGGTTCGTTGTGTCGTTTTTTTCCTCATGTGGTTGCTCGTCGCTTCGTTTTTCCTCGTGTTGCTTGTCCTCGTGCCGATGTTCCCCGTCTCGTGGTTTGCCGTGTATTATTTCCTGGTGTCGTTGTCCGTGTGACGTTGTTTCTTGAGTCGTTGTTCCTTGTGTCAATGTTCCTTGTTCCGTTGTTCCCCGTCTCGTGGTTTGCCGCGTATTTGTTCCGCAGGTCGTTGTCATTGTGACGTTGTTTCTCGTGACGTTATTAGTTGTGTCTTTATTCCTCGTGTCGTTGTTTCTCGTGTCGTTATCATTTGTGTCTTTATTCCTCGTGTCGTTGTTTCTCGTGTCGATGTTCCTTGTTTGGTTGTTCCGTCTCGTGGTTTGACATGTCTTTGTTTCTCGAGTTGACGTCCTCGTGTCATTGTTCCTCGTGTCATTGGACCTCGTGTCGTTGTTCCTCGTGTCATTGTTCCTCGTGTCGTTGTTCCTCGTGTCGTTGTTCCTCGTGTCGTTGTTCCTCGTGTTATTGTTTCTCGTGTCATTGGACCTCGTGGCATTGTTCCTCGAGGCGTTGTTCCTCGTGTCGTTGTTCCTCGTGTCGTTGTTACTCGTGTCGTTGTTCCTCGTGTCGTTGTCCCTCGTGTCGTTGTCCCTCGTGTCGTTGTCCCTTGTGTCGTTGTTCCTTGTGTCGTTGTTCCTCGTGTCGTTGTTCCTCGTGTCGTTGTTCCTTGTATCGTTGTTCCTTGTGTCGTTGTTCCTCGTGTCGTTGTCCCTCGTGTCGTTGTCCCTCGTGTCGTTGTTCCTTGTGTCGTTGTTCCTCCTGTCGTTGTCCCTCCTGTCGTTGTCCCTTGTGTCGTTGTTCCTTGTGTCGTTTTCCTTTGTATCGTTGTTCCTTGTGTCGTTGTTCCTCCTGTCGTTGTTCCTTGTGTCGTTTTCCTTTGTATTGTTGTTCTTTGTGTCGTTCTTCCTCCTGTCGTTGTCCCTCCTGTCGTTGTTCCTCCTGTCGTTGTTCCTTGTGTCGTTGTTCCTTGTGTCGTTGTTCCTTGTGTCGTTTTACTTTGTGTCGTTGTTCCTCGTGACGTTGCTCCTCCTGTCGTTGCTCCTCCTGTCGTTGTTCCTTGTGTCGTTCTTCTTTGTGTCGTTGTTCCTTGTGTCGTTGTCCCTTGTGTCGTTTTCCCTTGTGTCGTTGTTCTTCGTGTCGTTGTTCCTTGTGTCGTTTTCCCTTGTGTCGTTGTCCCTTGTGTCGTTTTCCCTTGTGTCGTTGTTCCTTGTGTCGTTGTCCCTTGTGTCGTTGTCCCTTGTGTCGTTGTTCCTTGTGTCGTTGTCCCTTGTGTCGTTTTCCCTTGTGTCGTTGTCCCTTGTGTCGTTTTCCTTTGTGTCGTTGTCCCTTGTGTCGTTGTCCCTTGTGTCGTTGTCCCTTGTGTCGTTGTCCCTTGTGTCGTTTTCCCTTGTGTCGTTGTCCCTTGTGTCGTTGTTCCTTGTGTCGTTGTTCCTTGTGTCGTTGTCCCTCGTGTCGTTGTCCCTCGTGTCGTTGTCCCTCGTGTCGTTGTTCCTCGTGTCGTTGTTCCTTGTGTCGTTGTCCCTTGTGTCGTTGTCTCTTGTGTCGTTGTTCTTTGTGTCGTTGTTCTTTGTGTCGTTTTCCCTTGTGTCGTTGTCCCTTGTGTCGTTGTTCCTTGTGTCGTTGTTCTTTGTGTCGTTGTCCCTTGTGTCTTTTTCCTTTGTGTCGTTGTCCCTTGTGTCGTTTTCCCTTGTGTCGTTGTTCCTTGTGTCGTTTTCCTTTGTGTCGTTGTTCCTCGTGTCGTTCCTCGTTTTATATATAAATCAAGAGAAAGACACGTTTCGAAAGCACGTCATTATTTTCAATGACCACCTGATTTCGAACGCATAAAATATTGTTCCAGTCATAATATAACTAATTTCCACCTAGAAGAGCTAATAAGTTATTCCCTTTAAAGGATTGAGACACTTTTGTTTGAAATATTTCCCTCCCACTGCGTCCAATAAGACTAATATGCTAGATATTTCATATAGGTGTAGCAGGGCGTATATTATATAGGATGTGAAGTAAATCAGATTGCACTGCGTTCGGATGCAGTGTTATGAATTAGATATTGCTAACACAATTAAATGTCGACAACCGAATTATTGCGCCACATTGATATCATTAGTTTATGTCTGTTCGCTAAAATACCGTATATTGTCGTTAAATAGAAAATTAAAAAAAAAGAGATTTTCTGAATCCGGTCGCTGAACTGAACTGGACTGATGACCGACTTATTTCGGGTCGTTGTTTGACATCTCGTTCTTCCTCGTCGCGTTGTCTTTGTGGCGATTCTTCTCGAGTCGTTGATGGTCATGCCGTTGTTCCCGTGTCGTTATTCCTCGTGTCGTTGTGTGGTTATGTCGTTGTTTCTCATGTAACTACTCCTCGTGTCGTTTATCCTTGTGTCGTTGTTGGTATTGTGTTTGTTCTTCGAGTCATTTCACCTCGTGTCGTTGTTCCTCGATGCGTTGTTCTTCGTACCATTTCTCCTCGTGTCGTTGTTCCTCGTGTCGTTGTTCGCCATGTCGTTGTTCCTCGTGTCGTTGTTCCTCGTGTCGTTGTTTCTCGTGTCGTTGTTCCTTGTGTCGTTGTTCGCCATGTCGGTGTTTCTCGTGTCGTTGTTCCTTGTGTCGTTGTTCGCCATGTCGTTGTTCCTCGTATCGTTGTTCGCCATGTTGTTGTTCCTCGTGTCGTTGTTCCTCGTGTCGTTGTTCGTCATGTCGTTGTTCCTCGTGTCGACGTTCCTCATGTCGTTGTTCCTCATGTCGTTGTTCCTCGTGTCGTTGTTCGCCATCTCGTTGTTCCTCGTGTCGTTGTTCCTCGTGTCGTTGTTCGTCATGTCGGTGTGTGTCATGTCGTTGATGATTATGTCGTTGTTCCTCATGTCGTTGTTCGCCATGTCGTTGTTCGACATGTCGTTGTCCGCCATGTCGTTGTTCCTCATGTCGTTGTTCGAAGGGTCGTTGTTCAAAGTGTCGTTGTACGTCATGTCGCCGTTCGACAGGAAAAGTAGACCTGGGCGGAATATGTGCGCCCTCTTGGGGGTTAGAACCTACGACCTCAGTTACACTGGCTCGGATCTCTGATCGTTTGAGCTATAATTTCACTTATGACAAAATTAAAGTAATGCTAGCAAAAAGTGAACCAGTTGTCGAGCTTGACCGCCAGAACAGTGACCCCATATATTAAAATTGTTTATGACTTAAACATATTCATAGCATGTTCTCAATGTTTGCTTAGTTGTTCTTATGTTGGTGTTGGTTTTGTTATTGTTAGTGGAGGTGGTGGTGATAATGATTTTTATGGTTTTGGTGCTGTTGTTGTTAGTGTATGTGTTATTGGTGGTGTTGTTGGTGGTGGTATGGTGTTGGCCTGTTGGTGCTATTAAATTTCATGGCATTTTCAGCATAGTTCGAAATTATTTTGTAATTGTACGTATATTGATGGATTTATGCTTGCAATACCAATGCGCTTACCGGCGATAACTTTTTATTTAGAAAAAAAACACACACAACATTTCCCTCCTTATATCTATAACCTTAAAGTGTTGCTTCACTTTGTTCTAATCTGGTTTAAACTCGTTGCCACCAAACAAAATTCAAATATTAGTTGAATATGACCTTACGAATTATTGATCTAAGCTTATATTCAAAACGTCAAGTTAATACCCGGTTGATCCTAATTCAATATGGATATCGATTGATTGCCAAACAGTGCACATTAAACCAAGAAGTAAATACATGTATACATAAAACGGAAAACAGATCATAACATGAAATTGCTTTACTTTAAACTTTGCAAAGGCTGTGTTTAATGTTCTACTGGATTAATGAACTTATTAACTCGAAAACAAGTATAGCTATAATTAGTTAAAAGCGATTAACTGAAATCGTATAATCCAGTAGTAACTACACATGCATTGAAGACATAGAAGCAAATATGGGAGTTTTACATGTTATATTCAAGAAAAGTGTATCACGCAGTATGCGTCTTCAGGCGCTTGCGAACGTTTTCTGTGCCGTGTACATGTTGACGGTGACGTTTATAGTGACGTACGTGAGTTTCTTCCACATCGTGCCGGGCTGCTACAGTACAACCGCCGTGTTTTGGCATCGATTGGCCATCTGGTACATATTTATAGGGGCCATTGGAAACTACATCACCTGTATCGCGACTAAAACCGGCATTAAAAAGATCCCGACAATAACGGATTCTACGTCATTACAAAATGGAGGACAGAAAACTGCCAGTGAAGTGAAAGAAAGCAAGACATCGAAAGCTCACAGGAACGGTCGCGAATCAGCAGTTCCGGTAAGCAGGCGGGGCCGTGAGCGGTTCTGCCTCCCGTGCGATATGCAGGTTCCGGTCCGCTCTCACCACTGCTACCTGTGCGAAGAGTGTATCGTGAAGCGCGACCATCACTGTTTCTTTATGGGAGTCTGCATTGGCCGGGAAAACCACATCTACTTCATATATTTCACATTATTCATGGGTATTGGAACATTCTATGGTTTATTGTTATTGGCGAAATATTTGAATTACTTGTACCATATACAATTCCAAGGACCACAGACCTTTTTGGTGCTATTTTTCAACACTTTAATAGGACTGTTCCGAGGGCAACTCCCCACTTACCGTTTTATGGGATTGTTCGTCCTTCTGTACGTCAGTCTGGCCGCCATGATGGTCGCTTTTGGATTTTTTGCTTGGCAGATGATGATTGTATTAAAAGGGCAGACGACATTTGAGGCTAAATTTGGAATCACGCGCTACTCAAAAGGAAGCTACTTCGCCAACTTCCGGCAGGTGTTTAATACCCGCTCCCTCGTCTCCCTATTACTTCCGTTGTGGGACCTCGCCACGGAGACGAACTATTGTAGAATAGGTAGCAAATTTGACTGAATAAAAAAAATGAGTATTAATTAAAGTATTGGCCATGATTATTAGTATTTTACAAATAAATCAGTTGATGGCTTTTTTTTTTTTTAAAGTATTTGTGCATTAATTTGTTGATGACTTTACATTTATAACAAGACCGGTACCCTGGGTTAATTTTTGCTAAAAGTAACTTTTTAGAGAACAAAGAATGAGGGCACCAGTCTATGTATATATTATGTGAAGTAGATGGTATATGTAATTATTTCATTAGTATCCAAGAATCAAGCCATTGTGCTTGTTCGAAATTCATTGTGAATCATGTTAATTAAATAAGCCAGTCGCAATTTTATGTTTAAAAACACAAAATGTATTGATTTGCATTGTAACTGCTTAAAATAAAACAAAGAAACTGAAAATGTCATAATTTATGATTTGATAAAAGAAATAACCTTTGTAAAATTAAGACTTTTTCAACTAGTTGTTGCACAAGTTCAATTAACAAAATATATAGCGACTGTAAAGCAATTATTTGACAATCGATGTGAAAGGGGCACAATCTAGGTGGATACAAAAAAGGTTATTATTTATAAATTAAATGCACATTCAGAACATCTCGGCCAGTATCGAACAGAATTGACGAAGCTATCCCGAAGCTTGCCGGAGATAACTGAGTTGTTACGGTTAATTTCGAATGTACATTTTGGCAACACTTCTGATTCTAACGTAACAAGTTTAGTTTTGATCAAGGGGAAGTAACTTCAATGGAATTAAAGAGTAGTTCATAAAGTTGATATTTTTATTTCTTTGTTTGCAGTAAGAATAAATATGTTTTGATAAGTTCACTGTTGTTGTTTTTTTCACAAATAAAACGCCATATTTTATTGATAAGCATTTAAGGAAAAATATTAATCTTTGAACAAAAATCTTCAATTAAAAACTTTCAGTGTGCCCCTTTAAAACTTATCACTGATTCTTTTGTCCTTTTTCAGAATTGTACCTTGTCATTGTGTATTTATCATTCATATAACTGCTGTATATATACTACCGTTTTGCGTGTTATGTATAACTTCAGAGAATGGAGGCAATAAAGATTTATCATTAATATCTAAATGCATTATACTCGCATGATACTCGTTGCAGCTGCAATAAACAAAAGAAATGACTTCATCGTAGTGTGGGAATCATTTAAGAAAAAACAAAACAAAAAAAACATGCCCTCTTGTTGGTAACATGTCTATAAATAGACAAGTCATATCCGTTTATCGAATCACGATTGATTGTAGGACCATGCTCGTTTGTAAGTCCAAGATTTGTTTTACTTTGCGGTCTTTATAACATACCTTTTCGTCATCCAAGTTTTCCAAAATGATGTTCCATCTGGCAACTTGGCATCATCAAACAATTGAATGAAAGGCATTCTAAGATCTTTGATAAGCCGTGAACATAATTTTAAATACAGCGAGGAGATATTTTTCAGGTAAATTAACCTAACAAATATCACATATGAATTCGGAGCCAGTGTTATCATGCTCTCGCTTGTGCCAATCTGTAAGGGGAGCTCACTGTGTTTTTTAGTACAGATTATGATGTTCTTAATTTTTCTTTCGGTTTAAAAGTCAGAGTTCTCTAAACGCTTGTGTAAATGATCAGAGTCACCAAGGCGAGAGACATGTGAATTTTAGAAATTACTGTATTATTTATAAGATATACAATGGTTGACGCCGAAAAAGGCTCCGATGTACCGAAGGAGTTAAGAGGAAAACTTTCAGCGTTTGATTCAGCTTTATCCGATATCGAGAATAAGTTTGAGCCCCTCTTGAAAATGTCAAAAGTGGAGATAAATACTGAAGTAATGAAACTAAAACCATTTAACTAAACTTAAAAGATATTTAAATTTTGAATCATTTTAATATAACTGTGTTTTGTCTTGTTTTAGTAACGATGTATTGATATTAGTAGTAATTAGTGGCTAATACATGGCATAGCCAGCAGTTGATAATTGGCCTGAGTGACTCATAATGGCCTGAGATGTAGTCGAAGGACATAATGAGCACTGCACAAGGGCCAATTATCACACAACGACCCGGCTATGCCTCGTATTAACCTCTTTTAGACATATGTTGTTTTTTTCTTTCTTATTTTGTAAGTTTGAAGGTTTCTTTTTAAAGAAGACCTGCAATGCGGTTGTGCATTCTGATTTCCTGCTGGCTTGACTACGATTAATTAACTCTTTCTCAAAATAAATTTATTTTTGAGAGTAAGCCAAATAGGCAAACAACATATTGTTGTCATTTCATGTTCACATCAATTTCAATTCCAGAACACGTCTAACCGATTTTTTTGTACTAATCATTGGCATCTGTCTTTTCATGTCTTGAATGTCACAATTCAATTTAATCAACATGAATTTGAAATGAAGAGTTGTACAGACTTTGATATAACAAGTACAATGTAAGCTTACGTAAGCCTGTTTACTGACAATTACTTCGATATATCAGTGTTATGCTAATATTCCATCAATATTCACCCCCAGTTCACAGATATCACGAAAATTCATTTAAAATTACGGTCATTTGGACCGACAGCCTCCGATATTTTATCGGCCCAAATAAAAATTTGCCAGTCCAACAATTTTCATTTTAAAACTTGTAATTATTTTTCAAAGCCTTTGTTGCTTAATTAACAAGGAATTAAGATGTTAACCATTTATTTCTGCCAGTTTTGCTGCTAAATCAGATTTAGACGACACTTGCAATTATTGTAATCAATATTTGATTGGTAATTTGTTGGCAATGTGTATTTTTCGGACCATACCGGTACTGATTTCAGAATTAAGATACATGTTCCGATGAGATTTTTGTTTAAAATATTTGGAACAATCCTTTAAAAAAGTATACTCTTCATGAAAAAAATAATATTGTTTTAGCTTTGCAAAACATTGTGCTACAATGAATATACACAGTTATATACATTTTTAAAGGGAGGCGAATGCTGCATGGTGTATGGCTCACACATTCTGACATCTACACGACTGAAAAAGACATCTGATTTGTAAACTAATAGTTTTGACGCAATCACTGATAAAATGCGATTTTCTATGAAACAAAATGAATTATTCTTAATTTCAAATAGTGTACTTTCAAGCGATGTTGGATAATAGATAAATGGTAAATTTTTATTTTTTTGCATCTTGACGTGAAAACTGGCGATCAGACAGATTTACCATGTTTTAAATTTAGTCCGAAGTTGTCAAAATTTACTGGTCAGGACTGTCGGATTGTTGGTTTCCCCGATGTCTGATGTATGTCTCACAATCATATCCAGTCAAAATGGCCTAAAAAATTGTGGTCAACAAATCCCTACAATACCAAAACCAAAAGTAATTAGAGGTCATGTCAAGAAGTCTGATAAACATTTCAACCCCCACACACACCAAGAAATAAAAGTTATATGAACATTAAGCCAAGATGATTGCATTAAACTTACTCATTATGAATTTATAGTGTTGGTTCCTAATGAGCCTTGGGGACATTTTGACTAGCTTCCTGTATGACATGTATTTTTAACTTAGTAATCTCTTTTTCAGCTCAGTAGTTTGGACAAAGCAAAGCTTGACCTTGTGGCTGCCTATTCAATCAATTCATTATTTTGGAGTAAGAATGCATTTTATTATAGTGTAATTGTGTAAAATTTTAACTGTCTTGCTTACAAATGTATGCACTTCTATTCAAAATCAAACATGTACATTATTGTAAAAGAAAATCAAAGAAACAAATCAAAATGTTAATATTGTTTTTCTAACAATACAGCTCTATTATACCGCTCATTATTGTATAAGTGGCTTTATACTGAATTACAATCCTGCAGCCTGCAGCTGAATTACAATCAAGCAGCAATGAGCTGAATTACAATCCAGCAGCTGTTAGCTGAATCGCCATCAAGCAGCTATAAGCTGAATTACAATCAAGCAGCTATAAGCTGAATCACAATCAAGCAGCTATGAGCTGAATTACAATCAAGCAGCTGTAAGCTGAATCACAATCAAGCAACTAAAAGGAGAATTATAATCAACCAGCTATAAGCTGAATTACAATCAACCAGCTATAAGCTGAATCACTATCAAGCAGCAAGCAGCTGAATTGCAATTGAGCAAATATTAGCTGAATTACATCAAGCAGCTTTAAGCTGAATCACAATCAAGCACCTATAAGCTATCATATACTTGATTCCATCTCTGTACTTAATCATAGATTTGGAAATGCATCAGATTAGAAAAAAAAACTTGTTTAAAATTGAAATATTTGTTTCAGTGTACTTGAATGTTTGTGGAGTCAACCCAAAGGATCATGGCATCAAACAAGAACTGGTATGAAGTATGTCCTTATTATTCAGATTAAATTATGATCATAGTCCAAAGGCCAGAAGAGCTTATGCGATGGTAATGTGTACGTTGTATGTGCATCAATGTGTCTGTGCTTCAGTGCATCTGTAAACAATTGCTTGTGAACACGATGCAGTCTTCAGATAAAACTTGTACAGTATTTACTGTTTAGATATCCATCAGAGCTCGGTTCCTTTTGAAAATCAGCAAGATCCGCCCATGCATGCCTATATTATGGCCCGTGAAAGCATTTTTCTTCTCCTCAGATGACCTTTACTTGGCACATATTAAAGTAGTTCATGCAACTAATCTGCTTACGACACTTGCTGTCCTCAGATGTTGACACGCAATGTTTGCAGCCAACCTAAACACAAAACATGCTCTGGATTGAAAATGACCACAAGAGCCATGTCAGTAGAGCATAGGCCCTCATGGGCCTCTTGTTATCGCCTGCCAAAAGACAAAGGCATAAGATTATGGTAGGCATGTGTGTGTATGTGCATGTGTCCGGCAATCTCGTATACGTTATCTGTAAAGTATTTTCGATCATTTATTTCACGTAAAATTCATCAGCCAGCAATATGGTTTTCAATGATACTTAAATAAAAGTTTAAAATACAATAAGATTTAACATTCTTT
Source organism: Mya arenaria (assembly GCF_026914265.1). NCBI lineage: Eukaryota > Metazoa > Mollusca > Bivalvia > Myida > Myidae > Mya > Mya arenaria. Next base: position 54,060,956 of record NC_069132.1, on the reverse strand, counting down.
TGAATGTTTCAATGAAATGGGGGTTTTTTGTTTGCGAAGATTTTAAATTAGATCATCATTAAATCATAAACTAGCTTATACTGTGAATAATCGAATATAATTAAATGTCTGCTTACAAACAGTAATAAAATGATTTAAATCCATAAATGGATAATAATGTACATGTAATCTGTATTTGTTTTCAAGAGCCTTTCAAAGATTAATGAGGAATATAATTGAACTAAAATTGGATATTAATTGGGGATGCTTTTACAAATACCTAGTTGAGCCAGTTAAAACTTCTATAGCGGAACTAATATCACCATGTATGTAATTTATACCCTGCAGGATCGTATCCGCGGCTACATGAACCGCGTAAAGGAAGTTCAGGACAAGGAGAAAGCCCCGAAGTTGAACGTTATGGCGTCAAAACGCTTCATCAAGAGTGCATTGTGGCAGGCTGCACAGAAACAGGACAATGAACAGGATCAGGAGACTGGTAAACTACCGGATTAAGGGGTGCATCCTCAAAACTCAACAATGTCAATATCAGAAAACAAAATTAAAATATATGCTCAAAATACCGGTTCATTAGCGAATTAAGGCACCCCTTCCCCCTTCACCTATAAAGCGTTTGAGCTTACTTTTTATGTCAATATCAGAGAATAAAACTAAAGAAATGCGGTCTAATGAACATTTTACTTAAGATTTTTTTAAATTTCTCTCAGGGGAGAAACCGAAATTCAAATACAAACGTTTATGCCATATACATTTCTGAGGAAGGGGCACATGTCAAAAAGGTTACGCCCCTAAGTTACGCCTCCTCTAACTCAAGGCCTAGTCCCGCCCCTGCAGTTGGTTCTTTAGGAATCCGACCATCTGCACCAATTAAATGGGAACCAGACTGCTTGGTTCACACATTGCCACAATTGAAAATTGCCTCTAGCTATTCCCTATGTTTTACTGAACAAATAAACAAAAAGAAAAGACAAGCTTAAGATTCTGAGCCACTTTTGTTTACTATTAGCCTTACAACACCTAACTAAATTTGTGATTTTATTCTTGATTATGTTTATTCATGGTCATAATTATTTAATTAGATTTACGAAATTAAAGGCTGTTGCAAATAAGTTGATGACTTCAATTTTTAGCGAGTCCGCTTTATTTAAAAAACTTTATCTTTCGAAAAATATACAGTTAAGAATACATACATAAATGGTTAAAATGTTTTTGCAGGCAGCCCAACAATTCCCGTGGAAGCTGAGAGCCCTTCGCCAAGCAGGGGAAAAAGAAAGTCCAGAAGTGATGAGGGATCGTGTGAAAAAAAGAAGAAGATGGATAAACACCTGAAAAAGCCGCACACACCAAAGCGATATATGAACATGAATCCTAGCTGACCATATTGGACCACCTATATTGGACCATCCATACTGGACCACCCATATTGGACCATTAAAAAATGTACAGACTAATATTGTTGGCAAAGAAGTTTATTGGGTTGAACATTTATTTCAAGATGCATCGTATCTTAATGTCTCTGGAACACAACACAAGATAATAATCATGAATTAGGTAACATTTGAGCTATATTGTTATAGTGAACATATCTGTTGTATAAAAGTTTCATGAAAGAAAAATATATACATGGTTTTAATGCTCCTCGATGGGCGAGCAAATAGTTGCTGCTTTGTCCGTCTGTCTGACCGTCACACCCATGTCCAGTGAATAACTTCAACATTTTATATGGCATTGAAAGCAAACTTGGTATAAAGATGACAATGAGAGGAAGTGAAGTGCACAAGAACGTTATTCTTATTGTAATCATAAAAGTTATCTCCCTTTAACCAGTTTTCATAAGTGTTTCTTGTCCGGGCAAAAGCTTGGGAAATACTAAAGGGATTGAAATGGAACTTCAAGTATAGATAGATGACAATGCACAACAAGGAACACATGAAGCATAAATATTGCTTGCATAAAATTCTGTTTGTATGACCAACATTAAACTATCATGAAACATGAACCGTTTCTGTTTGATTTAGAGCAGTGAATAGGGAAACACTGTCCAACACAGCTAGCACCATATTAAGCCGTATCCTATGTCCAACAGTCATTAAGCCATTTTCAATCCTTTGGGAAACACTGTCAACGCCCACTCGCACGGTATTGAGCGGTATTCTATGTTTAAGAGTCATTAAGACATATTCAATGAAATGTGTACCACCGTCAACACCCCAAGCAAATCTAAAGAGGTATTATATGTGCAAGAGTCATTAAGCCATATTCAATGATATGGACAACACTGTTAACGACCCCTCGCATCGACGTAAGCTATATGTATGGACAAGGGTCATTAAGGCATATTCAATGATATGGACAACACTGTTAACGACCCCACGCATCGACGTAAGCTATATGTATGGACAAGGGTCATTAAGGCATATTCAATGATATGGACAACACTGTTAACGACCCCACGCATCGACGTAAGCTATATGTATGGACAAGGGTCATTAAGGCATATTCAATGATATGGACAACACTGTTAACGACCCCACGCATCGACGTAAGCTATATGTATGGACAAGGGTTATTAAGGCATATTCAATGATATGGACAACACTGTTAACGACCCCTCGCATCGACGTAAGCTATATGTATGGACAAGGGTCATTAAGCCATATTCAATGATATGGAAAACACTGTTAACGACCCCACGCATCGACGTAAGCTATATGTATGGACAAGGGTCATTAAGGCATATTCAATGATATGGAAAACACTGTTAACGACCCCACGCATCGACGTAAGCTATATGTATGGACAAGGGTCATTAAGGCATATTCAATGATATGGACAACACTGTTAACGACCCCACGCATCGACGTAAGCTATATGTATGGACAAGGGTCATTAAGGCATATTCAATGATATGGACAACACTGTTAACGACCCCACGCATCGACGTAAGCTATATGTATGGACAAGGGTCATTAAGGCATATTCAATGATATGGAAAACACTGTTAACGACCCCACGCATCGACGTAAGCTATATGTATGGACAAGGGTCATTAAGGCATATTCAATGATATGGACAACACTGTTAACGACCCCTCGCATCGACGTAAGCTATATGTATGGACAAGGGTCATTAAGCCATATTCAATGATATGGAAAACACTGTTAACGACCCCACGCATCGACGTAAGCTATATGTATGGACAAGGGTCATTAAGGCATATTCAATGATATGGACAACACTGTTAACGACCCCACGCATCGACGTATGCTATATGTATGGACAAGGGTCATTAAGGCATATTCAATGATATGGACAACACTTTCAACGCCCCCTAGCACCGATTTAAGCGGTATTCTACATACAAACAGCCAATAGGACACATTTTAACAAATAGGCAACCTTTTCACTTCTAGCAACTATATAAGCGATGGTTCAAGAGCCAGTAAGGCATTTTCACGAATATGGGCAACAATGTCAACGCCCCTAGCACCGACATAAGCGGTTATATGTTCAAGAGTCATAAAGTCCTATTCAATGATTCTGAAGAACCAGGAAATATTTAACTATTTATAGCCAATTACTGGTTGGACTTGTGACATAAATGCCGATTTGTTGTTAATTTGGCATAGCGTTCTGTATGCATAAGCCATAACTTGTGACGGTAAACAATTTTACCATGACTTAGTCACTGGGCTTGTTCCTGTAGTTACACTTGTAGTTTGGTACATATTTAAAATCACAATGTCAATCGAAGACTCCTTGTGACGTAATACGTTAAAAAACGTTATAGTTAAGATATAATTAAGATTTAATTAAATGGATATGTGTCTACATACTGTATGTTTAGTAATGTAGGGCATATTTGATTGTCATTTGAATATGGAAATGGTTGACAGCCGACCTGGTACAAATGTACAAAATGGTCATGTTAATTACAAAAACGTGTATTCCTTGGGTTGTAAAGCTGTCATATTTATACAAAAAAGTAGTACTTAAGAGAGATGATTTTGTATGTAAAAACAGTTGGGTTAGAGAAGGCAAGAAAGCGGCCTTGGGTCCTTAATGGACGGCAGTTAGGATGCGGGATTACCTTAAATGTCATGCTGTACTTAGACTTGATTATTATGCTTAGAAAGAACTGGAACAATAAAGAACTAACATTCGAACGGTTGTTGTTTAATAGCTTAAAGACTTCCAACAAGTTAAGTGAACAGTAGCATTACGTGACATCCTGAATATGGCAAACTATTCTCCAACTTGTCCCCTTGGTCTTAATATCCATTAACGGTGTTTAAAAGACTTATCAAGAATCGGCATATTACCTACGAAAGGTTCACTCCCAGTTGGCACTCTTTAAATCATACATATTTCTTTAAGCTCGATTTTGACGAAAGCTGATAGATTATAGAATTACTCTCGAGATCGTTTCCTTCGTAGAGAGTCCGAAACCATTACTGGTGTCCATGTTTTGTCATATGTTCAATACATCTTGATTACGCCTGTTTAAGAGTTCAACATTTTATGTTAATACATTTTAAGAAAATTGGAAAGTTCAATGCCAGACTGATTTTATTCTCGTATCATATCGTTTATGAGTCATTAAATGCTATCACATTCATTGCCATATAAAACATAAGGTAAAAGTTAGTGAGTTGATTCAAATAGATCCGTCATTTTAAGCAACAACAACAATTATAATAATGATAATAATAGTTATTATTATTATTATTATTATTATTATTATTATTATTATTATTATTATTATACAAAACCCTAACCATTAAATGAAAAAATGATTTATTTTAATCTATATTAATTTGCTGGCAGATATATATAGTCACTAAATAATGTTAAATGATATTCAGTTGTTTTTTTGTCATAATCAACCACATTTAACTTAATAATAATAATGATGATAATCTTAATGAGAAGTACATTGTTTAAATAAAAATAATGTTATATGATATGCAGTTGATGTTTTAACAATCGCTATAGGATGAAAGAATGCGTGAATATCATTTGTTATTATATATCTATGTAATATATATAGTCACTGTAAATTGTCCTATCTAAATCTCGATGCCATGAATCAGTCTGTAAATGTGCCAGTGCGCCGCGTTGTTCCTAGGCATATCTTCCACTGATGCCCTGTACAATAGTAAAGCCTCGTCCGGTTCGCCCTCCATCTCCAGGCAGTGCCCGTACAGGTTGGCACACGTCTCCGGGTGGTAGATATGGGAAAGAAGGTTGTCGTCAAGGAAGCAGTTCCGTAAGTTGTTGAATACTTGTAGTTGTCTTCCTTGCTGGCCGAGACCGCGAAACGTCAGGTATTGCAGGTAGTAGAGGTAAGGCAGAGCGTCAACCACGGCAAAGTTCATCCAAATACATTCATTAATGTCTCTATGATTGATATCCTCGCCAATTCCCCTCACCATCTCGAAACGCAATATCGGTGGTGCACAGAACGCTTCCTGTCTCAAGTATCGAACACATAATGCGGTTTTGTTTGTTAAGAGAACATCATCGTTATCAACAACACTGGTAGTGCACAGTGGTTTGTGATGTTCTGTATCTAAAGGCTCCATCCTATTACATGCACATACAGCTTGCACGCTGTCGTCATATCTACGTTCAACATCATTCAGCACGTCCGCTGCTCTTTCAAGCTCATTATGACAGACGAGAAAAGAAGCCAACTTCAGTCTTGATGACGCTACATCCGTATCTAGGGAACTTTCAAACAGGGACAGTATATTTCTAGGAACAACACAACCATTTTGTATACAAAATGATGCAGCAGTTGATGCCATAATACTTAGAATTTGTTTCTGAATATTGATGAAAAATAAACTACTATTATACCTCGGGAACTCCTGTACATATTCACGCATTGTTTCAATATACATGACAAAGAATCTACATAGTTGTTCAGATGTCAAATCAGTTGTCTTTTTCAAAGTATGCAAAATAACCTTATGTGTGTTGAAAGCAAATACACTTAGCCACCTACATAATCTATTGTTTGTCGATATGTGTAACCCTTCACTGTAGCGAACAGTTCTGATATTTGTGCTCAGCATCCGGTTGCCCAAATCGTCTGCCTGTATACACCCGAGTATTGCTAAGTGACTGTCAATGATGTTTGAAAGGATCTTAGAAAGTTTTTCTAGTTGCCGATTGGCAAATTTTCCATGGAAAAGATTCACACCTGCTACAATATAGTGAGGGCACATACCGGTATTCGTCCACCCCAGCAACAGTTTCAAACAATAAGCAATACATTCCATCAGGCGATGTTCTCTCCACATTCCGGGGGGCAATCTTTCCACGGCGAAAAAGAGTGCAGTTTTGCAGTGAAAACTTGTCAGTTTTCCTTCATTATGTAAACAGGGGTTGATGACGTGTGATTTTAGAATCTTCAGAACCACATAACATTTAAGCTGTAATGTTTTCATGCTGAACATCAGTGTTCTCTCAATAAGACTAGGAGAAATTCTCCATTCAACATATTTGACACGGCTGTCAAAGTATCCATCTGGAACCAGAAAACACCCACACTCCTTTACATCTCTTAACAGTTCCGGTGTCGGCCAGTGTCCGGGCCTAGGCCGTTCAAACCACCCGTGGCATTCTAGCGGAAGTGACCTGCACCAATACGCGAACACAAAGTCATACATTTTAGAACTGCTATGAGATGGGCCACTCGAGTAGTAAGGCAAGTTATTTTCTATTGTGTGTTTTTTGGCGAGATTTCCGAATTTTGTGTTGGCATGTAATACACGGCCTTTAATGTCAACTACATGGAATACATGTCTTGAATGTATGACTGGTTCAGGTGAGTCATGTCTAATCCTCTGTAGAAGATAATGTTGTGGAGAGCACGTCTCCTCCTTCACCATCAGCATGTTTAGTTTCCCGGCTTCCCATTCAGACCAGGATGACATGATGTTGATGTCGTTTGCGCAGTCTAATATGTCAATATCGGAGTTTAGTCCCGGTGTAGTTGTTCCCTCTGACTGACTCCCGAAACAGAAACTAGTACCACCAAGTCCTTGTAGTTTACCATCGATCGTCATGCTCGCCTCTATCATGAGGAAAGTTCCCCTTCTTCTCCTCACCATCCACCTGTTGACGCCAATGTCGCTTAACGCCCTGGACAGGCGGAGGGACATGATCCGGTAAAAGTCGGGCGGGTTCTCCATCTTTCACTGAGAAACAATGATTATGATATATGTTCATGTAACAAAGTATAATCCATCTTTTATAGAGAAAAAATTGTTTAATATAGTTTGATATGACGAACAACTTTATGTTTCTGCAAGTAATATCAACATTTTGGGGAAATTCCCGTTCATGTCCACTTTCGCTTTCAAACTGTCTAATTTAATCAAACCATACCGTATCTATATAAATTAAAAACATACTGTTTATAAAAGCTTTGTGTAACAATGTATAAATTCCGTTAGTCTGCTTGAAATTTAAATAAGAAATCCATCCCCAAAAATCATAAAATGACAATCAGATCAACAGTTTCTTTTTCACCCAATACGCATATTAATAGGGAAGTTCCATATGTACGTACTTCTGGTTTGTGTACAATTGATAATAGTAGTATTTTATTTTTAAATACTTTATATCGAAACTATACTTTGCTCCGATATACTCCACTATTACATATTGTACTACTGCTACTGCTCCTTCTAATGGTGATGATGGTGCTGTTGCTAAAAGTGCTGGTACTGCTGCTGTTCCTACTGCTGCTGCTGCTGCTGCTGCTGCTGCTACTAATACTACTACAACAACAATATACTATTTATTCTACTTCTACTGCGGCTGCTGCTCTTCTAATGGTGCTGCAGCTGATGTTACTATTGCTGCTGCTGCTGCTAGTGCTAATACTTCTACAACTACTTCTACTTCGACCACCACAATCACCACTAGCACAACCACTACCAAAAGTATGAACACTAAAACTGTTACCACTACATCCACTACTACCGTTTCTTCCACATATCACTTCAACCACCACCACCACCATAACCACCACCACTTCCACTATTGCTACTACCACAATCACTGCTATTACCACTACTACTACCACCACAACTACCCCAACCATAACTACCACCACAACTACTTCCACTACTACCACCACTACAACTACCACAACAACTCCCACAACCACTACCTCCTTTACCACTACCACCAACGCTACTACTACTACCACTACTACTTTTACCTCTACCACCACTACCACTTCCACTACTATTGCCAACACTACCACCACCACCACATCAAACATCAATACCACCACCACCACCACTAACATCATCTCTACCACCACCACTACCATCACCACTTACACTACCACTAGCTCCACCACTACCATCACCACTTCTGCCACCAGGACCACATTACCCACACCACCACTACTGCTACTACCACTACCCTCACCACTACCACCACCACTACCACCAAGACACCACCACCACCACAACTACTTAAACTACTACTACTTCTACCACTACTGCTGCTGCTGCTGCTGCTACTGCTACTACTGCTACTGCTACTGCTACTGCTACTGCTACTACTACTACTACTACTACTACTGTTGCTGCTGCTGCTGCTACTGCTACTGCTACTGCTACTACTACTACTACTACTACTACTACTACTGCTACCACTACAACAACCACTACCACGAATAGGAATAATATTAAGTAAAAACTGCGGTCGTTTGAACAAGCGGTCATTCGAGAACCGGCGGTTCCTCGAGGAAGGAGCTCGGTCCCGAACCTCTATTTTCATATAAAATATACCTACGCTGCATCGAAACCTAAATATGTCGAGGAGTCGAGCAATATAGTCAGTCCCAAGTACACAAATCATGCACAAAACTTTATGGCTCCCTCGAGGTCATAATTTCACACTTTTTCCCGAACGCGTGTTCCAAAATAAACAAATAATTGCTAGGTGTTTAAATTTTCGCAAGTTGAAAAAATTGCAGTGACAGTTGAAAGGCAATTTGATATGGTGTGAAAAACCGTTTATCACTGTTTACGCATGACTGCTATTAGTTGATAAGGGCATTTGAGACGATAGTTATGAGAAGTTAATGACGAGAAGCTAATTGTGAGAAATGTAAATGAGTAATAATTATATGAATAAACACTACAATATCGATCCAATATCGAAATCTCTGAAAAGAATTCCTTCTTGTCACTTTGCTTCACAATATGGCAATTTTGTAAAAATAAACCTTTCTATTTATTCATTTATTGGTATTTCTTTTACATTTTATATTTAGTATACATTTAGTATACGACAGCCTTTGAACATATGAGCGATTTCCACAACGCAACACATAATTGGTGTCTTATTAAACAGTCGGTTTGACGCATTCAAACTTAAAAACACTGAAAGATATTTCATAACAGACTGGAAAATTGAAATTCGGGTTGTTCGAAACATCGGTTCCCTCGGGGGTTTTGCTCGGTCCCCGAAGTCCTCGAGCGATCGCAGTTTTACTGTATATTATATATCCACTTTTATTTCACTTATCCTAATTTCATCATTGGTAGGAACGTACGTTACATGCACTTGCTGAGTCAAGGGTGTCACGTTTGGTCTTGTACTGAACAGTAATGTACTGCAACGATTTCCAAACATTATTTGAATCCTGTCTACATATCATACATTATTGCTGCGACACCGAGTTTCGGTAAATTCTAAGATCAAAGGGGGCCATAATTCCATCAAAAATTGCTAGTTTGTAAAAAAATGGTGATTATGACCTGATTTTTTTAGTGTTGAACACGTGTATCAATACATATTTAAATATGACGAACCCGTAAAAAGATATGGTATTGACACCGTTTTCTTGGCAAATTTCCCGCATTAAAGGGGAAATAATTCTGTGGATGATAGTGGTTTGTAACCAAAGTCGAATTTTACCAGTCTTTTATGGTGTTAAACATGTATAACTGTACGAACTTTATTTATATCAGTCAACTTTTACAGGAATCAGAACACTATTTTTTTTTATCAAATTCAAAGTTGAAAAAGGGCCATAACTCTTTGTGGATTGTAACAAAAGACGACCATGACCACGACCATAGTTTGAAACATACTTGTCTCCAAAAACATTCAAATCCTTGAACCATTTCAGGAGTTCAAGTCCGGACCGGACACCATATGTTGGCCAATTCTAGGTTGAAACCGACAAAAAAATGGTGGTTTGTGATCAAAGTCAAACATGATCTGCATTCCATGGAGTTAAACAAGTGTACCAAATACAAGTGCATTCTGTCAAACAATTCATGATTTGATGTCCGGATACATTTGTGAGCAACTTTCAAGTTGAAAAGGAGCAAGATCTCTGTCAAAATGAACTCTGTTTTGTATGGTCATAATCTGGGTTTTTTTGTTATTGGTCCCAGGTATAATTAACAATACAGCTCTTATTGGAAAGTTTTATCATCGTTACAAGTATTTTGTTGACAGTTCACGAGAAATTATTTTTCTCAAAGGCTGACCATATAAAAATGAACCAGTCCCTTCAAACAAATAAAGAAACCAAACAACAGTTTGTCCATATATCTTTTTTATTTTTGTATTTATAAGAATAGTTTTGTTTATCTTTTAAAGACGAATCCAGTACATAGAGTATTATTTCTACAACATACAAGTAAAAAGATATAACTTCATGAAATGAAAAATACTTGGCTATTTACATGGTGCTAAAATGGAAACAGATTATAGAAATGAGAACAGTAAATTAAAATCAAAACTGAAAAATTTAACTCACCATTGAATATTTACATAACAAAAATTGCATACTGGAAAATGTAAGAATACTACAATGGTTGGTTGGTGATTAAAACAAGATGGTTAATGATGGTTTAGCAGTACTTGAAAATAAATAATGCTTTATTTATAAGGCTATATGTAAAATAACAGTGAAAAATGGCATGAAATAATATGATCATTTGATGGTTATAAACATCTTCACCCAATTATATAACACTGTGATATTAAGTAGTCCACTTGATAGAATTTGGCTAGCTTGACACTTGATTTCTTAATACCAGAAGTATATTTTGGGTAAACATTGACCAAACAAAACATATTTTGGCTAACTTTGACTAAACATTTAACCAGCTGTATACAATTAGCTGCTGGCACACATACATTTTGACGTCACAGTGGTTATTTATTATGTTAAAATGAATTCATCTATGTTTAAGTCACTATAGATTCTAACAGACAATAAAAAGAGCCAGGGGTCTGTTTATGTATAAGTGGTTTATGCCCAAGTATGGCCAGGGGTCTGTTTAAGCCCAAAGCAGGGTAAAGAGGTTAGAACTCGTGTTGAAAATGTTACAAAAGTCAACAACACTATTTCTATTTTTGATGCAAATGTCCAAGTGAAACTAACCTTTACAACTAAACAATAGTCCGAAGTTAAAGGCTCTTAACCCTGATATCAGGTTTAAAGGGACTAGACACCAGATGATACAATTGCAAAGAAACAACAACAGAAAACTATCAAAAGCTTACCTAAAATTGGCATCGTTGTGTACAACGCATTTAATCTTACTTCATGTTGCATCACATCGCTTACGACACAAGACTCTTTAACCGTGAATTTATGCCCTTTTGTTTTCAATTGGAAATTTACTGGGGTTGTCTACCACCTTAATCCCAGTAAGTTTAAATATAGCGTCGGTATAATTATTGGTAACATAAACAGGTAAGATTTAAACTGAGAAACCATTATGCGCTATTTCTAAACAGGAAACCCAGGCAACAGGATTTTTGCGTTTATTCTTTTAATCATGTAAAATGATTTATTATCGGTCACCTACTACCTTAAATGGACAATTCTAGGCTGAAGTTTGGACCATCTGGCCCCAATTTCTCGAAACTTCTTACGTCTCTTATAACAGGATTAAGCTAATCTCACTATTTTTGTTGTTCTATAAAATGTGTTAAATTAACTTCTTCAAGAATTTTTAGAAATTATGAAGGAATAATCTGTAAGATTATTAGAATAAACCATTTTTCATTTATCAAAATCCATTTTTAGTATGTATTTTGGCTAATTGAAGTAAGCGACTTAAGCCTGTTAAGCTTAAGAAGTTTCGAGAAATTGGGGCCTGGTGTCTAGTCCCTTTAATCCTGAACTTGAGAAAAAAAACCTGGTTACTGTAACTGGTAAGAACAAGTTCTTATTCTTCACTGCACACTTAATTTTACCATTGACAAAGGCTAGGAATCCTGCTTGCAAGTATTTCCAATATAATAGACTAAAATGCATATTTCATTAATCTGTGGTGTTTAATACATCCTCATGTTTTATTATATCTATCTACATTTTTCCTTTACAATACTTTTACTCCATTTGAATTTTAAGAAGTAAAAAAGTATACATCTTACTCATTTTAAGCATTATTCTTTGTTAATTCTATATCTAAAAAATAATCTTTTCCATGAATATTCAACACTTATTCAATATTCTTTAAGACGCCTTAATATTATTTAATATGTTTTATTCCAATCACATTGACAATTAATGTAATAATATTTCCAAATCCTTTCTTGCAAAGTTTTAAGTACACTTGTCATTTGGTATTTGCAGTCATACATGTTACAAATACATATTTATAGTCGGTTATCTAAGATATTTGTTTTGAATTAATCTAAACATCGTTCATTTCCCAGTTCAAAACAATGAAGTCTTGATTCAAATTATCGAGAAACGTGTAGAATTTGTAGCAATTAGCAAAAAAAATGCAAAATATTTGTATTCATTAAAACGTTCAAGATCATTTCTTTAGTCTAAAGATATGAAGCTAGGAGTTGTTTCACTAAGAATTCTAGGAATAATATCGTACATCAAATTATCCAGAAATATGTAGACTTAGAAAAAAATACTATGCACAAAACCTTGGCTATATGGATTGGCTTATATGAATGAGCAATGTATGGAATTGACTAGTATTGTTTAACAAACACAAGGAGTGATTACGCTTGATATATGATAAACAGAATGATTGATAATTATTCAACAAATTTCACAGCATTGTACATGTCTATAACATTGTGCTCAATTAACTATGTGATTGATAACACTTAAACGATTCATACTATTTATATGTAAAATGGTATACACATACACATGTACATATAGTTAAATAATAATAAAAGATTGCTTTAACACATTTGTACTATATATACTTAAAAACTTAAGAGGGGAAGTCTATGACATATGAACCCGAATGCTTCAATAAAAAAATAAAAAGGAACAAAAAGCGTTTGATAATTGTTTTAGAATCATATGCCTTAAAATTAAAACACATTGCAACTAAGTCAAAGTACATTACATGAAAAAAATACTTTACATAACTAACAGTGACTTAAACCAGGCTGCCATCAAAAGTAATTCCATTATTATATTACACAAAGTCATGAAAATTATCATAACATATCAGCATTTGACAAAAAATCATTTTTCACAACCTTATTTCGAATTTAAATGCATATGACCTAAGAGACACAAGTCGGTATTTTATACTCAAGTGTCAACAACAATAAATGAAACACTTTAAGCTTATGGTAAACTTCTTACAAGATCGGTAATAAATTATGTAGTTTCTCTTAGCTCAATTGTGCCGAAAGCTGATAGGTTTAGAGGCTGGTGTCCATTTTCAGAGGTTCGATAAAGCACCGATCTATTTCTTTCTATCAATTTCCTATGGACTCATTCAGTTAGGTTTTAGGAAGAAGTGATGAAAATAAATGTATTAATTTCACCCAAATTGCCATATAGCATAATCCCTTGATACGAACTCCATTGTAACAACTTATTACTACCGCTATAATCAATGCGAGCCATTAAGGCTCATTAAATAACATTGACTAATTACATCAAAAAATAAAAATAAGACAATCAAGTTTTAACCAAAATGAATCCAATTAACATACAATTCTATTGCCTATCAATGGTAGTGAAGAACCACTCTGTAAACCGCCTTAGCTGGGCAGCAGCGTTTTGTGATTCCTCTTGAAGTCGTGCGTTTTCAGTACGAAGTCGTTGCACCTCGCCGTCCAAGGCGGCACTTTCCTGTCGTTCCTGGGCAAGTTCTTCCTCCAGTTGGGCAACCTTCATCTCAAGGTCATTTATTCTCTGCTGGGGGTTTGCCACCACCGACCTCCACACCGGGGGGTTACTGGCCGTGGGGGGATCAGGGGGACGGTCATGTTTTGGTCTGTACAAGGACGGCACTTTGATTTCACCGGACTTATTTAAGTTTGAGCTGGAACTTGCGGAAGAGATTGTGGAGTTCACTGGCGAGGATATTCTGTCTTTCAAGTCTTCTGGTGATCCCTCGATGGCCTTGGTGGCAACGTCCACAAGACTGCTCCAGTCCAGGGATGCAGTGGAATCCGGGACGGTGACACGGCTTGTGTCGTCAGGTAGAGCTCTAGGAGACAGTCTGCAAATATAGGTTTTATTTTATCATTAGATAAAATTAATTCAATTCATAACGCTTAATAAATATCAATTTTATGCTTTTATACCTGAGCAGTGCTTGCGGGCTTGTGCTGATTTCAGCCTTTGTGCAAGGTTAGCAGCTATTAACATAGTTGTCACATTATCTGCCCCCAATTTCTCAAAGATACTTTAATAATTTTTCAATAACTTACTCAAATCACTTTATCTCTTTACTTGCTAGCACGGTTTGAAATTGTGTGTGTTTTTTCTTTTTAGATGCACTATAATGGTGTTGTTTTTTGCATATCTAAGACCTTTTAAGTATATAACACAAACATTTTGATAAATATATATTTAGACAGGAAATATATGAAATAACCAGAAATCAAGCATTAATTCCTTTCATTTCAGTTATATATAGACTTCAAATAATTAACTCAGCTGAGTCATAACTTGAGAATTCTCGCGACACTGGCGTCTGATCTTTGTAAGTCTCTGCCATTAAACATACCTATGTTGTCTAAAGTGCTCTCTGCTGGTCTGGGAGTCTGGTTTCCGGTCAGTGAACAACACGTCCCGAATGTCCCTCTCCAACATGAGGCTTCCCTTTCCGCTGTGTAAACTCTCATCAGACATGGTTCGGACCAGCCGACCTGACAGACGACGATTCTTTGATTGGCTTGTCTAAAATGGAGTCCACATAATGGTATTTAATACATTATATCTGATACAAAACAGTACACACCAAGTACAACAAATTCCTTATAGATTCTAACTTTAATTAAAAACAAGAGATGTTTGTCAAACATTATGCCCCCTGAGCGCCAAGTTGCCAGAAATATTTGGACAATTGAATGAAATATGCATGGACTGAAATGACAGCTGATTTGTCATTGGATGCATATGAGGCAGGTCATCTACTGGTCATACCTAATCTTCATGTCAAGTTTGATGACCATAGGTCCGGGAATTGTTGAGTTATCACTCGGACAAGCTTTGGTCTTCCAACAGACCGACCGACATGTGCAAAGCAATTATATAACCCCTCTGCTTCGAAGGGGGGCATAATTAAACTAGATGTTCACTGAAAACTGATACTTCAACTCATGCATTTAGTGACATATAAATTTCTACTGTCTACTATATAAGAAAATAAAATATGGACAATCAGAAAACCTTTTTTCAGCTTACAGTCACACTGACCTTGACCTTTGACCCACTGACCTCAAAATCAATAGGGTTCATCTGCTGGTCATGACCAATAAGCCTACCTAGTATGAGGTCCCTGGGTCAAAGCGTTCTCAAGTTATTGATCGGAAACCGTTTTTCATGTTAAGGTCACACTGACCTTGACCTTTGACCTCAAAATCAATAGGGTTCATCTGCTGGTCATGACCAATACACCTACCAAGTATGAGGTTCCTGGGTCAAAGCGTTCTCAAGTTATTGATCGGAAACCGTTTTTCATGTAAAGGTCACACTGACCTTGACCTTTGACCCACTGACCTCAAAATCAATAGGGTTCATCTGCTGGTCATGACCAATAAGCCTACCTAGTATGAGGTCCCTGGGTCAAAGCGTTCTCAAGTTATTGATCGGAAACCGTTTTTCATGTTAAGGTCACACTGACCTTGACCTTTGACCCACTGACCTCAAAATCAATAGGGTTCATCTGCTGGTCATGACCAATACACCTACCAAGTATGAGGTTCCTGGGTCAAAGCGTTCTCAAGTTATTGATCGGAAACCGTTTTTCATGTAAAGGTCACACTGACCTTGACCTTTGACCCACTGACCTCAAAATCAATAGGGTTCATCTGCTGGTGATGACCAATACACATACCAAGTATGAGGTCCCTCGGTCAAAGCGTTCTCAAGTTATTGATCGGAAACCATTTGGTATTCCGACCGACCGACCGACAGACAGACAGACCGACCGACCGACCGACCGACATGTGCAAAACAATATACCCCACTTTTTTCAAAAGGGGGCATAAACTAGTATAAAAAATTCCTACCATAATGCCTGCGAGGTCACTCTCAGCGATGTCGGGGTCAATCAGCTTCATGAGGTCGTCCTGGAGGTTCGTTGTGGCGCGTGACTTTATCAGCTTTGTTGTCACTCCTGGACGCAGGCGCGTGCTAAGCGACTCCTCTGACGACATTCCAGACAAGTTCCTGGATTGGAGATACATAGTTAGTAAGCTTAGTGGTTAGCGCACTCACCTCTCACCAAGATGTACGGAGTTTGATTTCCAGTTTGGGCATATGCGAGTTGGAGGTTAGCACTTGGGACAAGTGGGTTTCCTCTGGTTTTACACTCTAATGCAACTTGTGCCATCAAGAATACTTGGCATAATTTAATGTTACTTTTTTCACAATTGTAAAATAAATAAAGGTTAAATCAATCACTTAAAAATAATAATGCTGCAATTATTATAGTTTTGGCATGGGAAGTTCACTACTATCTAGAAAAAGAAACCATGAAAATTGAAAGAAGCGTACTTATGTGATGATCGTGGGCTGCTGTGTTCACTTGAGAGGGGGGACACACTGCTCAGCTCAGCAATCCTGCCTGGTATATGGGCCTTTCCGCCACCCTGGCTCTGACTAGAGGTGGTATTGGCACGCCGCCGACTTACTGCATCTTCTGAAAGAGGCGAACAAATGAAAATTGTAGTCAACAGTCAACTCAAACATTATGTCTGATAATCAATGATTTTTAGGACTTATTTTCACCGCCATTGCCTTCCAAATTGTGAGAATACAAAATCAAGCCAAACTGCTAATATAATTTTACCAAATAATGTTTTTAACTTTTTAATGCAAACATCATGCTGTAAGAGATAGACTAGTAAGATGTTTTTCTTTGCTTTTTCATTCATTCACTCATGGAATTAGTATTTATCGAATTTGGAAAATATTATGGGGAGAAATTAACATCTTTTTCACAAAGAGAAACAGCTTTTAATAGACAATAAATTTGAACAAAAAAAAATCTCTGAATATTATCTATATATTATTAGACCAGATATTTCTATGAACTAGAAAACAATATCTCATTCAATATGTCTACTTCACAATCAGAGAATTCATATCAGCATTAAGAAACAGCAACAGCCACATGAACACCCCATGAACACCAAAAATTAATATTTCACAAGTGGCAGGCAGGTTGTTTTTTTTTACCTTATATGACAGGGGCCGTTTATTATGTGATGTAAAGTTTCTTTGATAATTGAACTCAGAAATGATTTTCATCACATTCAGAAGTCAGTGTATGAAATATTATCTGTCATGAATTATTGCAATAGATATTTCCACCAAAAAGGATTGATATTTTTTGTGTCTTTTAAAAGGAAAATAAACTTATATTAAATCATTTCCTAATTCGCAGGAGACGGGACAGTCTTTTAGCTGTAAAATTTCCCAATTTCGGCATTTTCACGATGTGAAAGCGAGCCTGAGGTACATATAATCTCCCCACCGAATAAAAACACTAAAAGTAGTGCTGAGGCTAATTTAGTGGAGGAGTTTAAGATCAGGAAAAAAAGAGAGAGATGAACTTGTAATCTAACAATCAAATATTATAAGAGGTATGATAGTAAAATAAAACAAATAAATAACATGCACATTTCCCCCTTTGTGTACTAAAACGTCGCAAATTTTTCCCCTCTCAAAGGCCCGTCCCATTTTTTAGAAAAAAAACTCCCTGGGCATGACCAACGAGGAAATATAGGTTTTGGTGCTAACTGAGTAATATATATTATGATCTTACAGTGAAATAAACTCTTATCCTTCATATGTCATACTACCTCGTGTGCCATAGATCTTCCCATCCATGTGAGGCCCTGGTTGGGGCATGGCGCCAGCCTGTCCAGATCCACCGCTAGAAAATGATGTATCACTCAAATTCACTGAGCTGGAGTTTGCAGAGTTAAGTCCCTCCTTACGACTAGATTCATGCCCCTGACTAAGGAGATATTTGGTGTTCTGTGATTGTTTCAGGAGTTCCTGCGCATAGTTTCCATGCTGGACGGAGGACTGGGGATCGCTGCCCGTTGAGGTCAATAGTGGTTTGCATGCAGGGTGTGGAGGCCCCGATGATGATGACGATGATGAATGTTGGTGCTGATGTTGTGATGAGGATGGTGCAGCAGACTGTTGGTGTTGTTGAGATGAAAATGCTGACTGTTGAAACTGGTGTTGTGATAATGATGATTGTTGTTGCTGTGAGGCGGTGCTGGTATAGATGTTCTCAGTGCTGCTGGTGAGGTAGGTCTTGTGGGAAGTTGAGAGACTCTCTGCCCAACCTGCAACCTGCAGATGACAAAAGAAGCCACAGTAAAACCACTGCTGTATAATTGGAAGCCATCACAAAATGTGACAAAAGTCAAAAATGAGTTATTTTTTTCCAAAGCTATACTTTGACTAAACCAGAAGTCAAAACACATGTGACATTTTGTTCATCCTTTTTCAAGTATTTCCCCTAAATTTATGGTAAACACTACTAAATTTTGCTTTCAAAACTTACCAATTATGTTTTAAGGAAAACACCTTTCAAATTTGATTTATCCTCTTTTAAATCAATACACCTCTGATCAATTTATATAACTTTCTACAGCATCCTGATATAATGACAAATGTTTTAAGGAAAACACCTTTCAAATTTTTTTTATCCCCTTTTAAATCAATACATCTCTGATCAATTTATATAATTTTCTACAGCATCCTGATATAATGAAGTACAATTTTTTTTCTGAAATTATTTCCTAAGGCTTACACAAAGTAATTTTTTATTAAAGCTTAAACAACACATCATTGTAAACAAAGATCTCAGGAACACAAGTATCTATTTAATAAAGATAATCCATCAATGGTTTATTTAAAAACTTATTATCTGCATCATCAAAATGAAACTAAAATTTAACTAAGTGTTTACGCCCATGTCCCAGCCTGACAGATTTTGATCAGATTGTCAATCAAAATTTGATAAAAACAAGCCTCGAATTTCTGCTAAGTCATTAATAGAAGAGAGACATCCGCATAAACACTAAGAAAGTTATGATCTATTGTTTTCGCTTTACAAAACAAATAATTGGGCAGCCAAGCTGGTCAAGTGAAACAAAAATTAACAATAAATATTTTAGAATTACAAAGAGTATAACACACAATAATTTTCTACATTTAAGAAGCAAAGTAAAGTGTCAAAATCCAATGCCCCACTTTCTTATGCTGTAGTAAATTTGACCTATAAGTTTTTACAGATATTCAATATGTTTACGTTTTCACTGTATCCTCCAGCAAAAATACATTTCCTCCTTCACAAGCACACCCATTAAGAACGCATTACCACCATCCTCAAGTTATGTTGAAACTGATATACATTATTATCAGAAATTCTATCATTACGTTTTTGTTATCTCAAAACAATCAATCTATCCATTCTTATTGTACAGTGTGCATTTGGTGCCCTTCCAAATGTTTCAGGGTCGTGTTTAGCAAAGTAATCTTCAAGGTCTTCAAGTATTTAACATTCTTTTCAGAACCATAAATCAGTAATACTTTATGGTACATAATTGTGAACGTCAACAATATAACAAATGACATGTCATATCAATTTTCATTTCTTTTGTTTTCACGTTAATAGATACTTCAAAATCAGTCTTCTTTTCACTCAAAGTTAATAAAATGCAACCATTTCTGGACAGTAATCATTTCTTGAAAGTGTGTCAGTCATCTGATGTCTGTGATTATGTGGTACTGATTTTTTTTAAGTAATTGCTCAAATTCCACACATATTTTAATCCTAATCTGATAAGCCCAATTTATGTTTTTGACAAGTTAGATTTCAGATTTAGTTTCTAAATTCCGATTTCAGAAGGAAGAAAAGCTCAAAATTAAGTGTCTGCAAATAGTATCACCGGACTAATTTTAATTGACTTATTTAGAAAGCTTTCAATGAATTTCATGAATTAATAGTTGTTTTTAATAAATGGGTTTTTCGTTGTTTCGCACCTGCGCGCCAGCAAATATAGAGACATTTGTGTCAACACTCAGCTGTTGTTTATTTTGCTTCACTAGACAACTAAATCAGCTGACAGGCTATACTCTGCTAAGGCCAATTATATAGTTGAGTAAAGCCAAAATTATCGAATCTTACTGAAGATAATACACTAGCCTAAATATAGATTAGGCCTAAAAAATGCTTTTGGTGCAAATAACCCGACCCTTACCTTAGAAAGAGGCGCGGACCCCTACTGTAATCAGTATCCATTGGTTAAAAAACATTAAATGAAGTGTATGAATACTTTAATACCATGATTTCAACGCAGGAAAAAAATGAAACTGAAACAATTAATTCCAAGTAAATTAATAGCATCTATAGTTATTCTGAAAAATCATATTCCATTGAGAATAACTTCATATTATCTATCGTTATATTGGGTACTAAGTAACTCCTACCTCTTTAGGCGGCGGTGGTCGGCGCGGTTGGTTTGGTTCTGGCCAGTCACGGCTGCCTCCTGAAAAATGTAACATTTAAAACAACAGTTGCACCAAGATGTATTCAATTTGGATTACCAGTAGTTTTCCATGGCTATGTTTTGGCTAATTCCCACACTTAAATGATTTCATTGGTTAAAAGTAATTATCAGATAAATGTTGACCAATCAATAAACATTTTGGCTATCATTGACTGTTAATAGTAATTATCAGATAAATGTTGACCAATCAATTAACATTTTGGCTATCATTGACTAACAAGACATATAAGTAATAGTCAGACGCCATGATGTTTAATGATTAAAAATGGGCCGAATGAAAGTAGCGAGCCCTTCTTAATCATTAAGCTTTTACTTCAGGTCATCTAACTGACTAAGAATACAACCTCTTTGGCTGATAAAAGTTGAAATTCTTCATGATTAAGCCTAATATGAAATTATTGCCTATCTGCAATTTCATTGGCTGAAAATGTAGGTTGTATTTTAACCAGTTTTATACAATTGGTTCATAATTCCTATATCCCTGACAGCATACATTCATCTTTTTTTTTGGTATAATTAAAACATTTATAGACCATCGAGATGAAAAGTTCTCAAGCATTTCTAAATAAAACTTACGACTGATTTAATTACCATTCACAACATTGCATATTTCTCGCAGTATTTATAGGTTGCTCCTCGACATTCCTTACCTCAATTATTTTCCCATAACATGCTTTCAAATTAAAACCTTTTTTTCAATTACATAAGAAGGATTTATCAACTATACACCTTTTTGAATCATTAAATATTAATCCTCAAAAAATTACATCATCAGTTTATATATAATAATCTGACAAACTTACACTTGGAAGAAAGATATATTTTAAATAATTAATCTCCAAATATTACATCATCGGCAGATAAAATCTTATAAACTAACACTTTACTACAACACATATTATAAATTAAAACCTTCGCGTTAATATAACACACCACAAAATACTTCCTACGCCATTTTAATACACTTTTCATCCAACAGTCTTTTGAAGAGATCATGTGAAAAGATGTAAAACACGTTATGATCTGACAGCTTTGTAAAACACTTTATGATATGACAGGTTTTTACATCCACCGATGTAAAGAAATGTAAGATATTGCTTACATTTACTGAGACAATCATCCAGCTACAGGCTATATTCATATCACATGCCCCACTGGATAGATTACAAGATGTGTTTTCTGTGTTTTGTTTCATTTACTCTCACATTTAATTCTGCAGTAAAAATGCACAATCATTTTTATTATAACTTATCTCTGGCATCTGTGCTTGGTACTTTTTTGTAAGCGTATATGTGTGTTTTTTTAAGCAATAATCATATTATATTCTTTACTCGATTGTTTGCAAGATGTTACCGTGTTTCTTGCATCATATTTCACTAACCCCAACATCTGAATGTTCTCAATTTCTGCACAATGTAACTTTTTCATGCGAGTGTGCGCTTGCGTGCATATGTCTTTGTTCTTCTTGTTCATTATCCACTTATTTTAAGGTACTTTACAAAACTCTGTATTTATTATTACAAAACTCTGTATTTATTATTACAAAACTCTGTATTTATTAAAATGCTATGAAACTTCATTATCCACTTATTTCAGAAGCAGTGAAAGTCTGTAAATAAATAATATTTCAAATCAAAACAATGTTACTGACCTTAAAATATATTCACAAATAGTTCTCCCTGCCAAAATTTCCCAACATTAATCCAAATTCAGAAGTAAAAACCCTAACATAATGGATTAGTATTGGAAAGTGACGTATCAATTATGTTCAATTACTGAAAATGCTCATTTTACACAAAGCCCGGTTGAAAGAGCAGAAAAAGCTGCCTTTAAAGCTTGACAAATTAGTTTCAACAATTTCAACAATTGGTAATCAATTATTTCTCAATGTCATCCTTTTTACCAAGTTTCAACATTTCTACAATGTACCATTTAGATAGAATACCACCGAGTTATGTTACACGCAACCAACAATAGTCATAGACATAACAAATAAAGCCTGATGCAATTTTGTCTTTTGATAGTTTTGTTTTTCAGCTTACATTTAGTGTAATTATAGATTGGATAAAATCCTGCTGTGTTTTGACAGGCCTTTTTCTGCCCATCTCACAGGTCAGAATATCTGACCATTTCCCAATGCCAAATATGTTTACATTTTCCCAATTTCAAGAAAACAAAACCCATGTTGCTATCATTGTTAATTTCCAAATCTTCATTGCTCTGGAAGTTTTATTATACACTTATTATCTGCAGTATTTCAAATGGTACTTGAGATTTCTGTATTAGCTTTACTTATTGTTGTTTTTACTTCAATGATCACATCATCAAATATTTAATAACAGTTAGCAACAATTTCGTTAATCACGTTGTCCACTTTAAAGCTGCACTCTCACAGATTTACCGTTTTTACAACTTTTTTATTTTTTGTCTTGGAATGAGCAAAATTTTGCATAAATATCTGCAAACAAATGATCTAAGATTGCTGACAAAAGATCAGATCGCAGATTTGCAAATTTCCGTCCGAAAATTAATGTTTAATAGCTTAAACCTTTACTAAGGGTTTAAGAAAAATGCATAATACATTATTTTTTGTAATTCAATATAACAATCTGCGATCTATTTTTTTGTCAGCAGTCTTATTTCACTTGTTCCCATGGATTTTTGCAAAAATTGGCTCGTTTCAAGACAAAAAATAAACAAGTTGTCAAAACATTCAATCTGTGAGATTGCAGCTTTAACAATGTTGAACAAACTGCCCGATCTGCAACGTTGAATATGTGTTCATGCTCTTCCTTATTGCATAAGGGACTATATAGATATGTTTCTAGACAAGCCACTATCACCATCTTAACAATTCTCCCTTTTTACATGTAAATATTTTCATCAACACCAGCTATAATGAATAGATGCAATTACCAGACAATACGGGACAGAAACACAAATACAGAAATGAGTTTGACATTTTTATTTAAGTCGATTAGATTTAATGGGCAGTAGAACAAAGGCGGGGCTGGCGGTGATGAAAATCTAGCAATCAAATTTACAGTCACCTTTAGCACTCACCATGTGGATACTGGTCAAGGCTATCCCTCGATCCGGATTTCTTGTGTCGCTCTTCTAGGGTTCCGTAACTACTGTCATCTAACCCACGGGAATTGGACCCGTACTGGTCTCCTGTCTCCAGCCGCCCGTCAAACAGCGAGCCCCGCCCACTGGAGACCACAGAGTCCTGGTAACCATGGAAAGCGGGCATTTGTGTGATGTTTGACGAGCCCCTTGGGAGACTAGAGGTGGCCCATGGCCCAGAATCAGAGGAAAGGTAGAACGTTCGATTGGGTGGCGACTTCATCTCACCCCTTTACAAAATGAGAGAAAAACTTATACTTTAGCATTGAAAACATGTTCGATACTTATTTTATCTAAATTGATTTTTTTTAAAAAGAACTTAAATTAATTAATCAGACTTTATTATTAAATGACTATAATGGACAAAGGTTCATATTACTGTTTCTCTACTTACACAAGTTCAGGCTAATATTATTTCATTCATCTATATATCTAATTAAGTAAGAGTAAATATTTAATCTATATGGTAATTCATTCTGATACTTAAAATGGCTACATAACGGATATAAGAATGCAGACTTCTGGTTATGAATAGTAAAATATAATTGGAAAAAGGAAAATTAAAAAAAGGTGGAAATAATTATAAGTTACTGGAAGTGCAAAGTTATATATTTGGTATTGCAGTTAAAAGGAATGGGATGATTCTATAACATAAAAAATATAAATATATAACGTAAAAAAATATATAAATATTTCAAAAATTCAAACACTTCAGAAGAGGGACGAAATATGAAGGCAATAATACTCTTATCAACTAGTGTTAGATCACCTTTTCAAATCATTATTTCAGAGTAGTTGATATGTTAATGAAAAAAAAAAACCTTTGGGGGCAGTTGTGCCAAAAACATTATTTGAGTTTGCAAGCAAAATTTTCAATCCTTTTTGAGATTTACTCGATATCTTAACTTAAATTCTTCATCTTAGGATATTTTGTAGCAAGCTACTTGATAAAATGGCCCCAATTGATGGCCTCAATTAAAGGCCCATAAAATTGCCCATATTGATGGCCCATATTATTGCCCATATTGATAGCCCCTAATAATGGTCCCTACTGATAGCCTCTATTTATGGCCCCTATTAATGGCAGCTATTAATATTGCCCATATAGATGGCCTCTATAAATGACCCCTATTAATGGCCTGATTATTGCCCATATTGATGGCCTCTATTAATGGCCCCTTGTATTGCCCATCTTGATAGCCTCTATAAATGGCCTCTATTGATGGCCTCTTTTAATGGCCCCTAGTATTGCCCATACTGATGGCCTCTATAAATGGCCCCTTATTGATTGCCTCTATTGCTGGCCCTCTATTGATTGCCCTACTGTGATGGCACCCTCTGATGACCCCATTTTTATTGCCCCTATTGATAATGGCCCATACTGATTTGCTTACTGTGATGGCCCCTACTATTGCCCCTTATGATGGCCTCTATTAATGGCCCATACTGATTTTTTAAGTTATGGCGATGAGATGATCACACCAAGGCAATCAAAATAGTTCAACTTATTTAAATTTAAAAATATATGAGTTAAAAATTATAAAAGTTGCTCAGTATTTCCAGTTCTTCTACATGGTGATTATTTGTGCATCAAATATTTCCATTTAAAGGTGAAGATTACAGAACTAGCACGATGATAGAAGTAATGAAATAATCAAAATTCACTGAAAAGATAAACGTCATTAAAATTACCATGCAAGAATGGATGAAAATGAAGAGATGAAAATGTCAAACCAATGATTAGTTTTTTTTAGTTTTAGTTCAAACATCCATGCACACATACAAAGTGTCATGCCATGCGTAACACCATTCAAAAGTAAGAACATAATTAAAGTTTGAATAAACCCCATAACTAATTATTGTAATCAAAATTAAATAGAAACCAATTGAGACCACACTTAAAATATTACCAAAGAAATTCACTTTTATCTACCTATGATCGGATGAAGTTGATGAATTTTTCTGATGAGGAAGAGTATTTGAGTTCCGCTGACTAGATTGGCTATGTGAACTGGAGACTGATGATTCCCGCTCATGGATGTAATCCCCGTCCTCCTGGTCTGTACTGTCCAGTGTATCACGACTGTCCCTGCTGTTCATTCTAATTATCTCCCTTAATTCCCATCTTTCTTCACAATCTCTGGGAGTGCTCTCCCTTGTGGAGGAGTATTCTTGTGAAGAGCAGACACTATCCCTTGCACCAATTTCTCTCAATGTAGAAGCATCCTTTGCTCTCTCATAACCTTCTTTTGAAGAGCTATTTGTTGAAAACTCTCTAGTGTGGAGGGTGTATTTGTGGTGCAGGTGCTCTGTCGACTTGTGTTGCCATGGAGACGACCCCTGGGGTAGCTGGTCCCGGGTTGAAGGGTCATGGGGTGATATGGGCGACATGGGGGAGAGAATGGCGTCGCTAGAACTGCTGGAGGAGCGTGCCTGACGTCGGTGGTGCGAGAACTCCGCCTGGATTACGGCGTTCAGGGCGGGGAAGGAGGAATAATGGTGGTTAGCATGGAGATTAACCACACCCCTGCCAATGCAATACATCAACTTGGTTTAATGGAGAATGTCTTTATAATGAGGAATGGAAAAGCAATCTGCTTAATTCTGAATCTTAGCTGTATCATTCTAGAAACCTTTTACTTCTCTATCGTTCTAGAAATGATATTCCTAAGACCTTCAAGACTTACAATGTTTTTTTTTTAATTTATACGATTTTTTTTGGTTCGAAGCAAACAAACTGAGGAAACAGACAAGACCACAAGACAATAACAATTTAATTTAATGGTAAAACAGTTTTTAACTCTAAACTTCATGCTGCAGTGTTACAAATCAAAGTAACATGTCACCCTGAGCTAATGACATGGCTATGTATTATTGCCTGAAGTTTCTGTCATATGTCATATAACGGATATCATAAAAATGTGTGATAAAAAAAACTTCAGAATTTAAGTGATGGGCAGGAAATTTCACAGCAGACAAAAGAGCTAAATCAATAGAGCTTTTAATGAGCATTCGGAACACCTCGGCCATTTTCCACCGAAAACAACCTTGGATGTATATGGATGGTTTGACATCGAAAACAACCTTGGATGTATATGGATGGTTTGACATCGAAAACAACCTTGGATGTATATGGATGGTTTGACATCGAAAACAACCTTGGATATATATGGATGGTTTGACATCGAAAACAACCTTGGATGTATATGGATGGTTTGACATCGAAAACAACCTTGGATATATATGGATGGTTTGACATTGAAAACAAGGTCGGTTGTATATGGAAGGTTTGACAATCTTTAAATTTAACTATGCTGCAAATAGATTGCGTAGTTATTTCCATCCAGCAGTTAAACTCCATGACTTAAATTTCCATCCAGCAGTAATACTCCATGACTTAACTCATGGGAGTCTTAATCATTTATGACATAATACACTTCATTGGCAATCAATTTAAACTTAGTAATACAAATACATGTTCAAACACTACAATTTATTAATTCTATAAAATCTTACCAACTACTTCTACTTATGTACCAGCATACATCTGGGGTTGTTTTCGATAGAAAATGGCTGAGGTGTTCCAAATGAATAATGTGGTGTGCATATTGTAAAAGAAGGGACTTTGAATCACAGCAACTCAGACAGGAGTGTCAGAAGGAACATATATTAATCAGTTTTCAATATCATTATGCATAAGTTTGGGAGAAATTTCAGAGAAGACAAAGATTCTAATATATGCAAGATGTTAAGTGCTTAATGATTTACACAAGATATTGGTAAGCGATTTGGTACACTGGCAGTGTTATACTTAAAGATTCTGTTTCATTAAAATGCAACAACAATATTACTTATTCAGTCATCGAAATTAGACTTTACGATAAACGAGCCCGCATTCTTACATATGAGCTTTGTGACAGACGAGTTAAACAAACCCCGATATATAAAATTTAGAATTTGAACAACCCCAAGAAAGCATTTTACTAATAGAGGGCTTGGGGGCTTGTGCTAATTTCGACCACAGCTGATTAATTTCAATATCATGCGAATAAATGATCGATATATTTCTTTAACAAATTAGATCCTACTGATTTTCCTATACACCAATTATTTTTTTTTACATGCTATTATTTATTTTAAAAATCTTTTCTTTATGTAAAATATGGTCATCTCTTTATAATGCCTATATTAAAAAATAGCAATTTCATTCAGAGTAGAAATTCAAGAACTGTATTAAATGTTAAAGCTTATCAGAACGTTTCAAAACTTGGATGAAGTGAAGTCAATTGACAAATAATAATGATATTGATATACGCAAAACAAATATTTTGACAAATTCATGATGAACCACGCTGGCTGATGAATAAAGCATAACTCACTGTGTAATTATCTATGCTTTGATTATAAAGAGATGATTTCTATATTAGCAAGTGAAAACTAATAGGATATATTTAATTACAAATGATTTGAAGCAAAGTTGACTGGTTGAATATTGTACCATTCATTATATGTGTCCGGTTATGACTGCAAAAATACCATTTAAGTTATTTTTATCCATAAATGCATTCTAATATCAACCAATCAACCTCCCATAAATATGAAGGAATGTTATTTCTGGTAAGAACAGTCTTGATTACACTCTGCGATTAGTTCCATAAACGGAACGCTATCTTACCTCGGTGAACCGTCCTCCATTGGGGGAATCACCACGACTTTCACAGTAGCTGACGTCCGTAACAAATCCACCATCTGGTCATGAATCAGGGTCACTGAAGCGACCTTACAGATTTCGACCAATCGGCTGCCTTTCCTAAGCCCGGCCACATATGCGAACCCGTTCTGCTCAACGTCCGTGACGATGCCCTCCGCCTGTATGTGAAAACCAAGTTGTCGGAGCCCATTCCGTTTCAGGGTCAGCTCTTGGGTCTGGAAACAGATAATTAAGGAACATTGATAGTACAATGGGTCAGGAAAACATAGATATACTCAACTTTTACAGGGATGTGATAGACCTGGCAGCTGAAGGGCTGAAACCATTTTGACACCATAGTCAAAGGGGTGGTGTGCGAGTTTAGCACCCTGCCGAGAAAGGAAAATTGACTTTAAAGAAGCCCTTTTAAGGGCTCTGCTGACTTCAAATTTGAAGGGAAATGGAATGTACTAACAACAAATAACCAAAAGCCATTAGAATACGCAAAACCCATGGACAAATCACACACATCCCTGTATAACTTTGACTTATCTTTACCTGAACATTTCATATGTTCTAAAACAGGGTGCCATTAAAGTATACGTGACTGAAACTATTTTGATAAAATTGTGATAAAAAAGGTTGATGGTTATCTTCTTTTGACTGTATTGCTATGATAGATTATTGCTTTAGGTTTCATAAGATTTGTTTGGTAAAAGGTTTAACAAAAACTCCCATGATCTTTTTAATCACAATTTGATCAAAAAGTTAATGTCAATGGCATATTCTTGTTTCAACATTCTAAACCTTCTTCAATCTCACACTACAGTGTAACAGCTTTGAGTCCCATAGGAATCTTTGATAGTTCCATAATATTTTCTTATTCTACTAAATGTGAAGGCTTACCTCACATCCAGGGGTAACAGCTCGGAGGCGTGTCACAATCTCCTGTAACTCCTCCATATCTCCGCTGAGAGGCTGTAACACCAAACAGTCCCCCTGTCGATAGTACAGGCGCAGGCTGGAAACAAAACAAGAGACACTTCAAATAAGATTCAAAATACTTAAAGATTCACCCTTACTCCCAAATAAGATTTACCACAATTAATGCAAATGTTTAAGTATATATCAAAAAGGAGGAATACATGGGTCTTATGAAGGATGCAGAGTTTAATTTGAAATAAAGGTGCAGAAAACATGGTATTACAAGCCTATGATACGATAGAAGATCACAGTAAATCTGTTAGCACTCACCAGCCAATTAAATATTTTTACGTATTCAGCTATAAAATACAAGGTTACAATATTGCTATCAGTAATTAATATTTTCCATAAACGCATTATTTAGTAAGTAGTTAAAGGTGTATCAGTCAAAACTGATGTTTGTTATACATGTGTATGAACTGATTTTGAATAAGAGTGTCACTTTAATGTCTGTCCTGAAATATGGTTACTTTTATTTATATTTGCGACCCCTTGGTTACCAGGAAAGTATCTTACCACAACACCACAGATCCCCCATACGCCATTGAACCTTATGAATACTAGCATGCTACTATTATATTACCTGATGGCCTGTGAAGTCCAGCCAATGACAGAGCCACAGTGCGTGGTAAAGATCACATGACCAGTCGACTCTTCAACGATCACCAGGGTCTCCGCAGCAATACCCAGGTAGCACACAACAGTTGACGGCTGGCTCACATCCTCCACCTGTTTCAAGTGAGCCATTTCAGCTATAAACATGGGTTTGGAAAACCATTGGAAAGATCTCATTTGTTGCATAATGCAGCTGTTTGTCTATGGGAATTAAATTTAGGTCAGTTTCTTGGTAGAAAAAAATGTATGGGGCTGTATTTTAGATGTGTCCGAAGTTCTTTACATATAAACTCGTTATTTTGAACTCTGTAATCTAAATGTTCTGGTTATGTCGAATATTTTATTAATGTGTTGGGTTAAGTTAGACATGTTTTATATTTCAGATATATCGGATGTTCATTATCTCAAAAAAATAATTTGGTGGTCCCTAAGACTTTGGTATGCAGAGATTCAACTGTAGTGCCATTTCCTTACATTCCACACTTTCTTTAAACATTTTATTCCACCTTGTTCAAAGGGTTATGCTTAATGTATTCTCTGCAGATAAGGAAACTTCAGTTTTCAAGGTGCACAATTTAGGTTTATACAAAACATTTGTTTTAATTTTAATGCTTTATTGATTAAAATGATATAAAAAAAAATCAAGCATATAATTGAGGTACAGATAAAATATATTAACCTTAATATATTATTTTTTCTCATTAATAGCTACATGGCAGCAAACTCCTCAGTTAAAAAAGTGCCAGAATATCGCTATATTTTTTAAGGCCTTAATATCAATAAACCAATCCCCCTCACCTTAACATGCCAGACTAAAGCACCAAGGGCGAAATTGTCGGGGATCAGTTTCCCGCGGTTCTTCTCCTTTTTCTTTCCACTGACAAACTTGCTCAATTTTGATGCCGATTCCAGCGAGTTGCTCGTCACATAGTTTGTGGCCAGGTCCTTCAAGTACTCTTGCCGCGTGCGGACAGCCATTGCCGAGAACTTCTCCGAGTGGTGGGCTGCATTCTCAGCATTTATTACTGTAGGGAAGGAAAGGTGATTTTAAGCTTCATTTCCAATTTCAGAAAGTAAAACTGTACAAATACTCAAATCAAACTTTGTTTTAGAAAAAGATATTCCATTTAATCATCGACAACATCAAAGGAAGGCAAAATAAAGCAAGTCTATGAAGTGAGTTTCCAGTTTGGTTTTTACTAAGGGTGCTGTGTGTGTTGGGGGGGGATCCAATTTCAAAGTGCCTTCCTGAGGTGGCTTTAACATATAAATTGAATAGCCTTTTAAAAGATAGTTGGAGAAGTAAATAGCACAAAAAGTGGGAGAACTATTATGGAATAAGAACCCAGGTCTTAAATTTGATTCTTTATTCAAGTAAAGGAGTAAATGTTCCTTTTTACATACTTAAATAAAATTACAGAAGTTTTATAAATACATCTTTATTTTATCTTGATTGTGACAAAAGCTGATAGCTAATATCATTTTCAAGTTTGTCTCCTGGACAGAGACCAGGCCTCAATTTCTCGAAACTTCATAAGTCCCTTATAACAGGATTAAGCTACGCTCACTATTTTTGATTTCCATAATATTTACTTCTTTAAGAGTTTTTATACTCAAGAAAGGAGTTATGTTTATGATAATCATATCAATTTCAGTATGTATATTGACTTATTGGAAATAGGTACTTAAGCCTATTAAGCTTAGGAAGTTTCAAGAAAATGGGGCCAGTACTAGTGCCTGTTCGGAGAGGCCAGTAGAAAATACCCCTGGTGGCGATCAAACTCTCAACCTTGGGTGAAAGGCTGACAGTTTGATTAATAGACAACTCTTACCACATACGTAGTTGCCCTGAATTCAAATCAACATTAAGCTCGTCTAAATTAAATCATGTTTTATGAGTACCTTTAGCTAAGAGGAAATCCGCAAACTCCCTTGATTTGTAGAATTTGGCGTGTTCTGGAATGGTCGGACCAAAGGGGGGAACATCTCTGGATCGACTGACTGCAATGCTGTAAAAGATAATTGCAAAAATATTTCAAACCAGTCATAAGACTTAGACACTCATCTCAACAGGTACAACTGTTCTTTTAAGTGTTGAGTATAATTTGCAAGTTTGATGCAAATAATTATTTATAGCAGAATCTCGCTTATTTTCTTTTCAACAAAACGTTACATAACCTTTTATCAAAAACACTTTTTTACCTCAGTTTTTATAATAACAACTGTGATAGCCCCTTCCTGGTTAACAGAAGTGAATGGAGTAAACATTTCTTCTAAAATCTTATGCAAAGGGCCATAACTCTTGATCAAACATGCATGCACCTGTACACTTCATCCATGGTGATCCTATGTACCAAGTTTTAGATTAGTTTGTTATAAGCTGTAAAAATAG
Organism: Mya arenaria; assembly: GCF_026914265.1. Classification (NCBI taxonomy): domain Eukaryota; kingdom Metazoa; phylum Mollusca; class Bivalvia; order Myida; family Myidae; genus Mya; species Mya arenaria. The sequence continues at coordinate 54,028,107 of NC_069132.1, read as the reverse complement.
TTCACTCCATATTTATTTTGCAACACACCACGCGACCAACAAACTGCACAACCAATAGACTGCCCGACTAATTGACCGCCCGACTAACAGACCTACCAAACAACCTCACGGTGATGCCAACATACCCCCTTTCCAACCTTTTTTGTAAGGGATTGTAACTAGATCCTTGAGTACCTTGCCTTTCACTGCTTTAATATAAGGGTTTTTAGGCCCTTACAATGCATAGTAAAATATATCTGATACAGGGCTCCAACTAGGCCTAAATAGCAGAGGCAAGCACCCTGCTGCCTTTTTCCGGCACCCTGCTGCCTTTTTCCGGCACCCTGCTGCCTTTTTCCGGCACCCTGCTGACTTTTACTATGCCCTTTTGTTTGATAGAGCCCTCCTCTTTTATGATTATAAACTAAATTTGATATCTATTAGACATATTGGCAAATCCAAGTATTTTCAGAAATAAGTATAAAAATAATAATTAATAAACATAATTTTGACACTTAAGTAAAGATAACATCTTAGGTTTTCATAACAAACTATGTTTTCGTAACAAACTATAAGTATTGAAATTAGTTACAAAACATACACAATAAGAATTGAACATTGACCCTTGCATGTGCCCCATTTAAGGCTCATTCAATGCGCATCAAAAGTGCCCTTTCTGACCTAGCACATTGCACATTTTCAAATCCTGGCTGGAGCACTGTGATTTACAACTGTTTAATACAAATGGGTAAAATCTTGTCAATCGAACACTGGCTATTGTTCTGAACACATACCTGTATGATGTTTTTTCGGTACAAGGATTATGGGCCCTAACAATGATGAACACATGTTGGAACTGCGAGCGGACGCACTTCGGGGTAAAGGGTGGAGCTCCAGGCTCCTGGAATACTATCGTCACGATGTCGTTACCGATATGGCGCTTCCGCAACAACTGAAACAGAGAAAGATAGATTAATTATGAAATTAGGAGAGAAAGTATAAGATGTCACAAATGTGATCAAAGAAATTTAGTTTAAACTTATTTCTTTAAGCTCGAATGTAACGAAACCAGACAGCTTTTAGAATCACGCTCGAGTCCTTTCCCTGAATGGGAAACCATGCTAGGCTCCATTATTTACAATCTGTGAGCAATCTTTACACAGGAATGTGATTGACCAGGCAGTTGAAGGGCTGAAACCATTTTGGTGATATATTTTTCCATTTTTATTTAAATTTTAAAGCGAAAGATGGAGCTTTATTAAATATAGTTAAGTTGATGACACAGCGCTTTTGTTTTTGAAAATTGTCTAAATTTATGTTTATAGTATTTATTTACAGTCGAACCCCATTGGTTCAAACTCGCTTGGCTCAAATTCCTCGCTGGCTTGAACTAGATATAAAGGATCAATTCTTTATACTGAAGGTAAATAATCTCACATGACTCGAGTTTTCTTAGGCTCGAGGTATTTTTGCCAGTCCCTGGGAGTTCATTATTTACAATATAGACATTCTAAATAAACAAAAGAATCATACTCACTCTATTGTTTTCATGAAATATTTCAAATGAAAGCAACATTCAAGACATATAAAGCAAAGGGAGGCAATAAACCTATTATATTGACTAATTATATTGCATATATTTGAAAGAGATTTATCACTAAACACAGGCAATATTTAATTTGATTTTTTTTTTTTTTTTTTAAACTGGCTAAATAATTTTCATATGAATTTTTTTTTAAAAACACAGAATTTCTCAAGTAACTTTCGAAAAATGCCTAGGCTACATTTTCAGACAAAACCGAGTCACCAAGCCTGTATAGAGTGGATCGAATTTTTGAATTTGTACACATGTAAATTCTTGCAGTGATAAAATGCTTGCAGGAGCCATGTTTTACTGGTTCATTTTAATAAATGATGTCATTTTTTCAGGTCTTGGGTACATTTTATTAGGAAAAAAAATGATTAAATTCTGAACATTGAGGCATTTTGCTGCGTAAATTTGGCTGCTCTTGTTTAGCAACTTTAGTGGCTATGTTATAAACGATCTCCGTTTTTATTTGTTTTAACTTTAAGCAGCTATAAAATAAGAACCCAAAATTATTTTATGAAAGTTTCATGCTTGTAAATATCAACTTGTTTAGAAATCCTAAAAAAAACATTAGAAAGAGTCCGGAATATGGCAACTGCCCAGTAAGATCTGCGGAAATCCACCAATCACAGACAAATCACATCATTAAACAAGCAAGTAATCCTGACCCAGACTGACCTGTTGTGTATTTTTCGGTGTATAGGGGAGCATGGTGGAGACATGGAACATGATCTCACAGTTGTTGAAGGTTGTGTACACAGAGTGGGTTCCCGTAGAGTCAGCTGAAACGGTAAGAGCGTTTGTTAAAGATCCACTCATACTCCCCAAAACGATGTAACACAATTAAAACCATTTTGTTTAAATTTATAGAAAAGATGAATAAATATCACAAATAATGGTTCTTATGAAGGATACTGTGTTTAATTTGTAAGAAAGGTGCAGAAAACATGGTATTTCTACCTTATGAGAGGATAGTTGATCACTGTAAATCTTTTAGAACCCACCAGTCATTTAATATTTGTGCGTTTTCAGCTATTAAATACACAGTTACAGTCTTGTTTTCAGTAAATAATCATTTCCATAAATGCATTATTAAGCAAGACATTTCAGGCTTATCACTCAAAACACTATGTTTGTTTTTACAACAATCAACACAAATTGTCAACAAGTATAATTTGTAAAATCTGATTTTTTCTAATCATGGGTCGAAAAACCTCTTTGGTGGAGAGTTTTGGCCAATTTGTGTTGGAATGTCATAAATTCAGGTGGGTTTTTTAAAGGCTTAAAAAAAAATAGTCTTTTGAAGGAACAAGCCAAAATTCTCACACAAGTATTTGGGATCGACATTTTTATATAAAATCCAGAATTAGTGAAAGCCCGGAAGCACTTAACAATGAATGTTTTTTTCAACTAATTTTGACCACTGAAAAATAGGATTTTACATTAGTTCAAAGTCGTTTAATACAGGGTAAGTACAATTAGTAGGCTGAAACAGTTATATTTCAAGTAAGAAAGTATCTGAATAAATTATTATACATCCTGTATAAATTAGACTATCATGAGAGTTGCCTCCCCTTGGCCATTCACATTTACTTAAACCAGATTTTGTCAGTCAGTTGTCCCACAGTATTTATAAAGTATAACAGAATTAAGTACCTTGTTTGCCCAAGATGATTGACAACAGAATCTCACAGTTGTAAGTTTGTTCATTATGACATGCATATATTTCCAAAGTAATAGCAATAGTTTGTTTTTTTGCTGTACAAAATCGTAAAATTAGCTGTACCCAGCTGCCAATTTTATCAAATAATTATTAACTATCTTTGAGTTTTGGTAAGAGTCTTTTTGAGAGCTAGCGCACATACACCAATCACTGAATAACCCATCTCATAAGACCATTAAATGACTAAATGCAACCTTGGCGGTTGATTTTGTGAGAAGCTTTCTTAACTCTTAAAGGGGCTGGACACCAGATGAACCCCAAATCGACAAATACATATTTCCTCAATACAAGCCTAGAAGTGTCAATACCAGCTAGAATGAGGCCTATAAAACATCTTTTTACATGAATAAAAGAATACTGTGTCTGATATGAGAGAAAACACCAAGATAACATTAGCACTCACTTTTGTTGTCGAGCTGGGCTCTGTATTTCTCGAAGCCCTTCAAGCGGACCTTCTCTCCAATGCAACTAAGGAATTCATCAAATGCAGGGCATCCCACCTCTTGAAAAAACAAATGTTTATGTACAAAGAAGGATTGGACTGAACATGCACGGATGAAGGGGAAGAAACACTTTGATCATACAAAAGATTTAACCTAGGACAAAATAGTTGAGACGGATATGTCAGCTGTATCAGAATGCAGCCCATTTTTTATGGCAAATTTGGGGCCGATATTGGGCCCCATTCCCCATGGAGTAAAGTATATATTTTTCCCCAGGTTGTGTCAAAAATTCCCCCATTGTGGAAATTTTATTTACTGCTATCTGTAGAAGTCATATTTTCATTGTCAAACTGTAAAAACAGGTAAAGATCAGGTGGGCACCATGTTAAGTTTCAAACAATCAATAATCTAGCTTGCATGATGGTAACAAGATTTTTGTAAATTCCCTAATTTTGCAATATACAAGTTAAATTTCCTCTGTCAAAAGCCCCGCCAAACTTCCCCAAATTTGGGGAAAAAGGGCTGAAATGTCTTAAGATTTAAAATATTGCATCTCCTCTGTTCTGAGGATCCAGAGTTATGTGCCTTGCTTAACATATGAGTATTGTCTCTGGCAACATTTGTGCCAAGTTTTATTGGAATATACCGAAAGGATTATGAGCTATAACCTTGGCTCTAGATTTTGTAAAACAATGCGACCAACTATAATGAAACCAAGTCTAAGCCGATATTGATTTTATTTCTCTGAAAAAAAAAAACAGACTAAAAATCGTTAACCATTACAAGAGCTGACTACAGGCCAATTGTTCAGAAATTTGTTAAAGTTAACAACATGATTAATGACATTGTTAAATTTGAAAATATTTGATGATGTGGTCACAAACTTAAATAATTATATATAAAAAATACAGCAGAAACAATTGTGGAGATTCTTGTCAGAAATACAACAGGTCACAAGCATGTGGATTAAACTTCCAGAGCAGTAACAAGTTGAAAGTTAACAACGATGATGTTAACAACTTTGTTAACTTAAACAAAGTCCTAACAATCAGCCTAAAATTAGATCATTTTGGAAGTTAATGTACATTTCATCAGATTATGGAACTATCAGCATTGCTCATTCAAATATTTGCATAATTGATTTCCTTTTATTAAAGTTTTGCAAAAATATTTCCTTGTATCTTAAGTTTACATCTGAACCAAAATAACTTAAGGAAGTAGCAAAACCAGAGTGCCGTCAAGTGAGTTTTGTTTTGTTTTTGGGCGTGATTTGGGGTTGAAATTAAACCACATTCCCCTCCTGAGAAAGTACATAATTTTTCCCTACCAAGGTAAAAAAAATCCCCTTTAATTTTTTGGAAAAAGAAAAAACTGACCAAGGAGAATTTGACCTCTCTACATTTAGCAAATGTAGCAATATATTGCCATTCATGAATAGGTCGATAGATTGTTGAATGGAAGGTTTCAAAACAAGTTCAACATTTTAGTAATCATGTTAGTATTTTTACCCTTTTTGCCAAAATGACGCTTTATTCCCCTATCAAAGGACCCCACAATTATTCCCTTAGGCCAAAAAATAAATAATTGTTTGTTTAGTTGTTGTTGTTGAGTTTATAAAGGTCTGCCCGCGCCCTATAATGGCTGCATGTTTGTTTTGGGTAACCTTCCCAAAATTTCTAGGTAGGGTAGGTTGGGATTTTTTTTTATTTTTTGATATTTTTTTTTCAAAATCTGTCTTAAGTTCAGAGTGTTTTCTTGCACATGGCAGTCTTTCCTACATTACTGTCATTGCCTGACTTTGTTATATCAAATAAACAGTAATTCTGATTAAAATCTGCATTAATCCACCCTTCGTAACTCTCTATTCGCCAAGGAATATTTTTTTTTGGCTCAGAAACAGAAAAAAATAGTTAGGGTCGGTGCATTTTTATAGGTAGGGTCGGGTTACCCGAAACGGACATTTTTTTTTTTGTCTTATTAGTGAAAAAAAAATGCTAGAGGTATGTATCTTGCTATGCATATGTGAATTGTCTCCAGCAACATATGTACCAAGTTTCTTTTGAATATAAATATTGTTTTTTTTATTATGACCAAGGTTGAAGTTTTTGCATATCAAAGACACCAACAACACCAACGACACCAAGGCTGTGAGACATAGAGCAGACCTTTTTCACCAAAAATTGTGAAGAGGCCTAACCTTTTCATTTTGGGAAATTTACACGCGTGAAATTCTGCAAATTGGGAAATTTAAATGCGTTAACGTCTCAAAATGGGGAATTGATAACAATATAATTCTATGGAGTAATTGGTCCTCGAATAACGTTTAAATTATACAGCTTTCTTCTTATGTCAACTTAAAAGATAAAAAGAATAATTTGCTCAAGCAGAATAAATTTTTGAAGTAAGATCTTCCTTTTTGGGAAAAATATCTGGGATTTGTGAAAAACATATCTGGAAATTGGGAAAAAATGCCATTTTTCCCAATTGTGAAGTAGCCTTATTTTGGCCCTTAGCAAAGGTGAAAAAGCCATGTAGAGGATAATCATTTGTTTCAGTGAAAGATCGAAATTCATTTTACCAAGTCAGCAACCAAAAAACCAAAGATTTATTTCATGCTTGTGTACTTTTAGTGTTCACAAGGTGTAATATTTTGCTATCTTACATTTACACAAACAATTTTTCCTTTTATTATATGCCTAAATTGAACTGAAAGTCATTTAATAGCACTTCTTTAGAAAAACACGCCAATTTTTATGCGCACATAATGTCATTTTAGAAATGACTTCATTGAAATTGTTTCCAAGCCCTGTGCATGCTAATGTTTGATTTGAAAATGAGAGTGAGCTAAAATTTCATAAAAATGAAAAGTATCAATCTGATATACTCACTGTTTTAACAGTAAAATATCAATTTTATTTCATTGATAAATCTCATCAAACCACCCGAAAAGCATGTAATAAACAGGGGAACTAACAAATTGGAAGACAGTAACTAACCATTATTGTACATGTCCTCCTCCGTGGTTTGTCCAGCCTTGCACAACATGATGCCGATCTTATACGTGTTGAATATCTGTAAAAACAGGTAAAATAATAATTTACTACAAATGTAACATCAAAGCTCGCGTTAAGCTTCGGATTGATTTCTCTGACACAGAAACTGCAATTGAGTTCCTGTCACAGTTTTCAAGCTAGGGACTCTGATTTTGACTTAACTATGCATTCCTGGGACCCCAAATTTTATTCATTGATTGTCATCGACTATATTTGGATCTAGCCAAATAATTTACCAAAAACCCCAAATTTGTCAACCACAAGTGTCCTAGGACTCCAGCAGAAAAAGTGTAACAATGCGCATAAAATTCAAAGGGACAAACTCTTTAATGTTAATTAATGAAGGGGTGGAAAAAATAAGTTGGACAAATAAATTAAGCTTTTTATCTTTCCTGTCACAAACATAACCAGCTATGAAATTTATAGTTCAATATTTTAAGCGCTGGTCTAGATTACTTAACATCTAACAATTATTTATGTCTCAACAAGCAAATTTAATCAAAGAAAATACACCAAACTTTGTACAACAAAGCAAGATAAAGCCACAAAAATTGGTCTGGTTAGGGTTACGTCCTTTCCAAAAACAGGTAGGGTAGATAGGTAGATAGGTATCTTTGTAATTATTAGTCCTTATATCAGAACGTTATTGTCATCAATGGAGAATGGTGTTAAAGTAATCTTCTGTATAAAGCTTTAAAGATTTTAAACTACATATTAAAACACACACTTCCAATTTTACCATTTGACTATAAAAATGTAAGGGTCGGCGTCTACTTTGTATGTAGGGTCAGGAAATCCGAACCAAATGTTGATGTATTTAAGGCCTAATAATAAACTACTACACTCCCTACCCTCTGTTCATCGAGCTTCATCAGCTGGTCAAATGTTTTCTGTCCACTCGTCGCCTGGCGTAGACATGATGCCTGCACGTCAGGGGCGAGAAACTCCAGCAGATCCTTGACGGGAATCCCGCGGGAACTACTGAGACGTCCTGATGCCGGGATTGCATCCTCTAGGATGGAGCCACGTAATACTGTCAACTGGAATATAGGATTTAGAACGTTCAGAGAATTGATAATCAATGCTTGTGACAATTCTATTACTCTTTTAGTGGTCGAAATTATCAGAAGCCTTAAATCCCAAAACAGTGGTTGAATTTACCACAAGCCTTAATTCCCGCACCTGTATTCGAAATTATAACAAGCAACAAGTCATGATTCAGAGGTCAAAATTACCCCAAACTCGTAAGCCACCTACTGAAAAAGATTTGCCTGGCTGGTTCAATGCGAAGGTAATGTTTGAAGGATCTCATATTTAAATAGGTCAACATCGTACCTGCAGTTTAACAAGCCCTCAATTATCTCCCTTGGGTCGTTCAGAAATGGCTTGTGACTAAATAAGGACAATTTTCACAACCGACAGAAAAGAAACCTTTCCGGGAGTTTCTGAAACCCATTCTTAAATTGTGGCTGCCTTGTTTATCATTCATAAGCTTTAATTCTGATTAAGCAGTTCTGTGAGAAAATATCTCCCATCAAAGACGCCCACATAATTATCAGTACGGAAACGCTATTGTTTTGATGAAAATGACTTTCAAGTCGTTGTATAACATCTGAAGTACCCAACTTATCCATGAAACGTTTTTTGCCAAGTATGTAAAGCTACATATTTCCGCTACATTCTTATACAATCCTTTCAAGATTATAAAATGATAAACAAAATTAGGTCAGTGTTTATACAGACTAATTCACATTTTCAGAAGAGGAATAATAGACCAATAGTTTCATAAATTTTAAGAAATAAAATAAACTCAAAATGCGTAAAACACTTCTATTTTTAACAATTTGATCAGCACTTAAACGTTATGAACATCTAAACTTAATTCATGTTTACATTTTATGTATGTAGATAGTACTGTCTTAAAACTTAACTCATAAATTAATGCATCTTTTTAACCAAGTTATTTATGAATAAGAACCTTAAAATAGATTCTGAGCTGTTCAAATAAATAAAATTTCACTATTCATATCAATTTTCTGACAACAATGACTTCCGAAAGGCTGCATTTTTTAACTCCAACCAATTACAATAACAAAGAAAATCTAATATCAACATTTGCATCTTTTCGACTTCAAAACATTGACCGAGCAGCTGAATGAATGAATACCCATAAAAGAGAAACTCAGAACAACAAAACACCATTTACTGAAACCTGACCCACTCAAAGTGGCTTAAATTAACAAATGACATCATGTTTCATTTTACATTCTTGATTTTTGTCCAAATTTTCATCATATTTCGGCTTCAATCTTTGTCCTTTTTTTCTAACTTGAGTCAAGTTGGTGTCACTTTTTTTACTAATAACCTGGTGAGAAATATTATTTATATAGCTTATTCAGCACATTTTTTGTTTTTCATACCAAATGACTGACCAAAATTAGAGCAAGCCCATAAGCCTTGCACAGGTAAAATGCTTTTCAGACTTGCTCAAATTGTAGATTTAATGTACCAAGAATACAGGACTTTTTCAAAGATTTAAAGCTGCACTCTCAAAGATTACCAGATTTTACAATGTTTGTAGGGCTGTGTATCGCCGAGCAAAAGGCGATCTGATTCGAATCGCGATCTTTGACATGCGATCAACGAATCGATTCACGATTCACCTGGTTATAAAGCAATACATATTTTGAAAGTAAATAAATGATAAAAGTATAACAAACGCTTCTTTTTTGTTTAGTTTTCATTTTTTGTCATCCTTTAATTCAAACCGAAATATTTCCAGATTGTAGAAGAATAGGATGCTGGGTCATTTCTATATTATGGATTTGATGTTTTTGTTGACGGGGATGCAATTTTGACATTGAATTGCAGATGAAAATAAATGATAGCTGTACATAAATTTCGCATTTTATTTTATTATTGTAGATCTTTTCTTTATAATTTCTTTAATGCCCTTTGACTTATTATTTCTTATTTCTATTATTTCATTATATTTCCTAACTAGAACTCCGCGAGTCGGATGTGTCGCCTGACGAATTATTTACTGTCGACATTATAGCTGTTAGATTGGCATTTTATTCATTTATAGACAATGATGTTGCCATTTAACTTTCAAGTGTAGGTGGCAATTGAAACCTCAATCAGATATACCTATGGAATAAGTTTCAGGTTGAAACCTCCTATAGTTTACCACGGACAAAACCTAAGCAAGAAAATTAACAAAGGGCAATAACTCTAAAAATATGGCAGCAAGAGTAACGGTTCTTGTGCACTGCACTTGCCCTCAATGAGATCTATCTAGCTATGAAGTTTCAAGTTGATACCTCTTATATTCTTCAAGATATGCCCCGGACAAAACTTTTAGCATGAAAATTAACAAAGGGCAATAACTTTAAAACTAAGAAAGCAAGAGTTACTGTTATTGTGCACTGCACTTGCCCTCAATGAGATATATCTAGCTATGAAGTTTCAAGTTGATACCTCTTATATTCTTCAAGATATGCCCCGGACAAAACTTTAAGCATGAAAATTAACAAAGGGCAATAACTTTAAAACTAAGAAAGCAAGAGTTACTGTTATTGTGCACTGCACTTGCCCTCAATGAGATCTGTCTAGCTATGAAGTTTCAAGTTGATACCTCTTATATTCTTCAAGATATGCCCCGGAAAAAACTTTAAGCATGAAAATTAACAAAGGGCAATAATTTTAAAACTATGAAAGCAAGAGTTACTGTTCTTGTGCACTGCACTTGCCATAAATGAGATCTATCTACATATGAAGTTTCAAGTTGATAACTCTTATATTCTACAAGATATGCCCCGGACAAAACTTTAAGCATGAAAAATAACAAAGAGCAAAACTCTAAAAATATGGAAGCAAGAGTAACAGTTCTTGTGCACTGCACTTGCCCTCAATTAGATCTATGTACATATGAAGTTTCAAGTTGATACCACTAATAGTTTAGGAGATATACCCCGGACAAGCGAAAATGGGACACGGACGCCGCCGCCGCCGACAAAAGTAACCCCTATATGTCGTCTTTTCAGGCGACACAAAAACCTTGACAAGAAGCATTCTCCAATCGAACACCGCACACTAAATTGAATGCTAGCTCTGTATGAATTAACTTCCGGTAGCATCAGTGTTAACGTATTTCGGATAAACAATGCATTATATATTTTTAAAACAACCACAATATTTGCTGGAATTGAATGAAATCAATTTTATTCTTTTATTAAATTTTGCACTTGAATCACACTCCAGCGATCCCAGCACTGGCGAGTATTTGTGTTGAATATTTTGCTTTGACTCGCGATTACTCGGGTACTCGTTACAGCCCTAAATGTTTATATTTATTTTTGTCTCAGAATCAGCTGATTTTGGCATCAATGTTTTCAATTCAGTCATGTAAAACATCTCACAATAAAACAGATCGCAATTGTTAGTAAAACTGCAAAAAAATCATTTTTTATCAAAGTGTTCATAATGCTTTTAGCCATAAAACATCAATCTTATAAAATATTAAAAATTGCAATCCAATCCTTTATCAGCAGTCTTATACCACTGATTTTCAGACATTTACCCAAAATTGGGATCTTTCCAAGACAAAAATAAAATAAAAAATGGTCAAAACGGTCAATCTGTGAGAGTGCAGCTTTTAGCAATGTTTAAAGAGTTCGGACTTGTTCAGCCAGAAGTTCTTTTTTGATGACTGACCATGGATTGTTTTACTGTTCAAAACAAATACCTTAAATTTCTGCAATGTATACATCTATATCGATTTTTATCATTTTTTACAGCCAATTAGCCATTCTGGCAGGCCATAAATCGGCAAGCCAGGATTTGCTCCATTACTGGTCCAATTTATGACCAACAAGGGGCAGTGAGAATGGACAATAATTAATCACATTTCCTGCATAAATGACTTTTATCCATGAATAACAATAAGACTGACAGACAAGGCAGAAATAAAAGGCTCCTCTGACCTTTGGTTCTAAGGTCAAATAAAGTTGGAATTTTTGGAAACCCAGCTGGTTATAATTTTATGGAATATTGACAAACAACTACAGTGTATTTTTAGACATAAAAGAGAAGCTATCAGGCAGAAAAAATGCTTTTATCAGCTATAATCAATTAATCCAAATATATTTAAAATAGTTGGATTAGCATGCAAATTTTTTTTGTAAAGAAAAGTGCTAAGAGAAAAAAACATTTGCCACAGATAACCTAAAAAGGCAAGCGACCAAATATCTGTCGCAATCAAAAGCACGCTGGATGCCATTCAACCATCTATTCACCAATAAAGGGATTTCATTTGTCTATGTTTAACAGCACATGGTTTTATAATCCAATGGACTATTAATTGACCACCTAAGAAACCAACCTTGGACAAGTGACCAGGGCCTAAAAAATGGTTTGGTTAGGGTTACATCCTTTTCAAAAATAGGAAGGATAGGTAGGGTTTTCAGTGTTGTCAATAAGAACTGGCTGCTGGCCAAAATGGACGGTTCAAATGGCAATTGGGCCGGTTCAAATTTGGAAAACTAAATGATTTTTCAGTAGAATAAGTAGAAGCTGGTCGTTTACTTTACTATTTGAGATGGTTCAACCAAAACTTATTGAGAACCCGGAGTTTTTATTTATTTATTCTTTTTTCCATCAGGCTGTATTTTAGAATGTTACTTTCATCATTGAAGAATGGTATTAAAGTAATATTCTTTATAAAGATTTCAAGGTTTTAAACTACATATTAATGTTAAAACAAACTAAGAAAAAATATTTTTTTTGTTTTTCATTTTTTTTTTGCAAACTGACTAGTTATAAAAATGGTAGGGTTGACGCCCATATCGTAGGTAACAGGGTCGGGTGACCCGAACCAAATGTAATTTTTTTTAAGGCCCAGGCATAAAGAGGCTGACAGCATATTAAAACATCATCAGGAGTCTGTTTCTCATAGAAACCAGTGCTGTTGTCCCTTTCAAAGATTTTGAGAGATTAGCCCTGATGAATTGAACCAATAACATCTTTGGTGATCTAGGCAGACATCAATACCACTAGACAACTCCCACACATACAATATATTGTACATATGGCAGCTGATGAACCAATTTTAATGTTAAAGCTGCACTCTCACAGATTGAACACTTTGACAACTTTTTTAAAAAAAATCTTGAAACGAGCCAATTTTTGCAAAAAATCATGGAAACCAGTTATATAAGACTGCATGCTGACAAAAAATTAGATAGCAGATTTTTATATTTATAAGTTCAAAAAATTGATTTGTATGCATTTTTCTTTTCTTTTTTTTTGGCATTTAAGCCAGTAAATATGAAAATCTACGATCTGATTTTTTGTCAGCAATCATATTTCATTGGTTTGCAGATATTTACGCCAAAATTTGCTCTTTCCAGATAAAAAATAAAAAAGTTGTAAAAATGGTATATCTGTGAGAGTGCAGCTTTAAAGGCGGACAATATAGGTGAATCCCAAAAGTTTAAATGAATTATCATGTTTAAATCATTTGACTTAAATAATCAAAATGAAAAAGGCTAATGATTTAATTAAAAAAATATAAGGGATAGTTTGGCACTTTTTTTAACTGGCTACGTAGTTTTGGATAATATTTTTTGTTGGCATAATGACTACACCCCACATCACAATAGGTTCAATATAGCAACAAATAAATTCAGGGAAACAAGGCCCTCATTTTCCAGTGGGCTTGTAAGGCATCGTAATTTTGCTTAATTTCATCAGTCACTGCTTTTACAAATGCGTAAATCAAGTTACCAGCTTCTTCCAAACGAGTTAACGCGCAGCTGTGCAAGTTCATGAAATCTAATTTCCTTTTTTGGGGATTTTTTTCTCAATTTAGTGCTGTGTCCCTATTTAATTTCCCTGAATGAACGGAATAAACGAATGTTACACATTGAAACAGCTGCCTGAGACATGGATTTTCCCCCACCATACAATAACATTACCATACAGGAACCACATGGCTATTTCCTGACCAGTGAATAAACTAATACAAAACATCTTGATTATATTTGTCTAGATCTCGACCAAGGTCTTATTAAGAAATTTATAGAGAAAAATCTGGACAGTGCAATACCCAAGATTAATGCCTGAGACTTTCATGTACATTGAATCTGCAATATACACATGCATGAAACTTCACAGAACATTTCACATAAAACCCAAACCTTTGACCAAAATCTGTCAATTAATGCATACGGATTTATCTAATGAAAATAGAACTTTAAAAAATATGATATTTCCGGTCAATTCAAAAATCTGTCTCAAACATGTTGCAAAATTGCTTGTTCAGAATGGTATCTAAAACTTTCAACAAGCCCTTTTTTCTAAAATCAAGAATTTGAACAAGCCCAAAAGGTATTTTTCCAGTTCAGGGCTCCAGGCTGAGGCTTTTTCGACCACTTGAAATGGCAGTTTATTAAAAAGTTAAGATTAAACATCTGCACTGTGTCCTTAAGAATTAAGAAATGGTAAAAAATTACACAATATAATATAGACCACTCAAAACTTAAAGATTGTTGGTAGATACTTACAAGAATAAATGGTTTGGTGTGACTGTGTCACACTGAGTTGCATAACCACAAATTTGAGTAAGTACATACTAACAATCTATATGTTTTTTAGGGGTCTACATTATATTGTTATAACTTTCCACTAACTGGGCCAGCAACTATTCCTATCAACAGCTTCACCTGATAAGAATCAATAATGACTGACAGCTGATTAACTAAAATAAATGTGTTTGAAAACTTGAGAAATAATTCCTTCTAACTGGACAAAATATAATGTTGACCACTTATGAAAGATGATCACAGCAATAATATGGCATTTATCTCATAAACCCCTAACTGATAAACCAATTAAGCTCCATATTAACATTTATTGGCCATTACTGATAGCCAATTCCAGCATAAGTCAGTGAAAAATAGCTAGTTAGACACAATTAATACGGCCACGTAAATATCAATGCAGCCTTCCAACGACAGCTGTTAAGAGATACACATCAATAATTGACAAGTTCATCTAATTAAGAATACATGCTCCATTACATATTAAATGCCTGAAGGAAAATAGGTGTTCACAAATCACCCTGGTCAATATGTACCATCTCTCCTGTCATTCACTCATCTGTTAATTAAATTAATCATCACAACAAACTATCATGATTGGGCTAATTTCTAGCAATGCTCAGCTAATAACATGTAGATTTCCTTGTTAAGGGAGGAAACTGCGTATATGTGTCATACCATTATAAAAAAGATGTACTAATTTCCTTGTTTACAAAATTCCCAAAATGAGTAAGGTGGGGGGAAAAACAAATGTTTTTCAGTTCACTTTGCTCCAAGCTAAGCTATAAAATGATACAACACTAATAAATAAATGTTTGCCAGCTAAGTTTTTACATGATAGGGACAATAATTTATTGTTTTCAACGTACGGTAGTATGAATCATAAGTGTTCAATACAGAAAGGAATTTTACACTCCATATGATCAAACCAAACTTTGGTCAAGGTTTATTTAACTAGATATGAAATGGAACCGGTAGGAAAATGTTTCCCTTGGGTCACAGCTATTTCTAGTAGTTAAAAATATAATAAACCATACAACAACATTTAGAAGTATTATCTTAGTGTTGACTTTCATGACTCCACTTAAGGGTTTTAACATGTACAAGAAATGCGTCCGATGTTGGACTCGAACCACTGGCTACAGGGGAATATAATCTAGTGGTGCTACCAACTGAACTGTCATGATGACCTTTTAACCTTTCACAAACTCCAGTCCTTAAACTATATAATGCCAGATCATTTGGAAGAAGAATCATAAGAAAGCTCAGATGAAAACGATCAAATTTCCGGTCAGTCATTCATTGATCGCATAGAGAGGAGACATTGGTGCCAAACACTAGAATATATATATCATTTATTTGCTTTACTGAAAAACAGAACCAGAGAATTACTAATATTTGAGCATAAGAATTAATATCTCCTGTATTATACCTCGCTAGTTCGAATGATGACTCGATACTGGTAGAGACCGGCTTCCCCCTTGCCTAGGTTGTTTCCCCTTTCTTCCAGCTTCTCCCGTCGTATACTCACGGCAAGCGGACCTAGCGCGTCATCTATACCAAAGTAGTTCTGGTGTTCTGAAAATATATCAAGGACATCAGGGGCATTTCAAAGATTCGAATTTAGAGCAGGTGCACTGTTTAGTGACTCACATAAGGGGCTCGATCATTTTAGTGGCGCACATTTGAGTGCATGTGTCCCTTCCCCAGAACCCCCAAAATAGGCTGAAAGCATTGTAAGTATGCCACTACCATAAGAAGATCACTTGGACATTATAATACCCCCTCTCACCCTACTAATTCACTTGTTTTTATTATGACAGCAACCACAAAGAAACTCCAGGCTAAGTTGGCTGGTGTTATTTGTTAATTCATTTACATGTTTATAAAAAATGGTGGATCCTAATATTCCTGTTGTTGGTGCAATAAGCTTAGAGCTAAGCTAAACTTTGTGTCTCATTTTCTCTCACAAATTTCTCATTTACATTCACAATGAAACTGTCTTTTATGTTCAGTTTCCACTATAATAAAGAAACATAAAAAAAATAATTCTAGACTATTTATAATTAACTGAAATTTTCCATTCCGAACGCACGATTGTTTTCCGTAAGGACTCATAACATCCTGAATGATCTCATAAAATTACAGTGTTGTTTTTATCCACCATTTTAGGAAATTGGGCCCGGACCGTTCTATTTCGGAAAAAATGCGTCATTTGGACTAAAATTGGAAAAAATTAGCTATTTCGCGCCAATTTGGGAATTTCAGTTAATTTCCGATCCAACCTATTTCGCAGAGTCTGTTTTTGTGTGTGTGATTAACTGATTGGAAAAAAACATAAACTTCATATTGCTTAATGCGAATGGGGCAAATATTCAGTCCCTACATACGCTATATGTCTTTGAGCCCAAAATAAAGAGTTTCTTGGCTACTATTGCAGGAATGTAAATGATGACAGCTGAAGGGCTGTAAAAATTTTGCCTATGTATTTTGGGGGTGCTTTAGGGCCCCATGGGGGTCAATGGGGGTGAAGAACAGTGCAACAGAAGCAAAACAGACTTTTTAGAGGCCCCTTTGAGACCTCTCCTGACTTCAAATTTGAAGTTAACTGGAGTGTCAATACTAGCAACAAATAAGGTAACAACCAATTACAACTAGTCAAAGATGCACTCTTACTCTCAAATATCATCTACCACACTTAGTAAAATTGTTTTAATAATCCAAAAATGATGAATAGATGTCAAAAACAAAGGATACTGAGTTAAATTTGAAAGAAAGGTGCAGAAAGAAGGGTATTTATACCTTATAAAACGATAGACGATAAGAGTAAATCTTTTAGCATTCACCAATCATTTATTCTTTTTGGTTTTCAGATCAGTAAATAATATTTTCCATAAATGCATTATTTAGTATTTAGTCTAAGGTTTAGCACTCAAAAATGATGTTTGTAATACATGTGTATTGATTTTGAATAAGAGTGTCACTTTAACTTTTTGCCAAAAAATAAATCACATTCCTGTCTTGTCCTTCCTGATGCCCCCCCCCCCCCCCCAACCAAAAAATTGTTGAGTTAAATGATGGAATATATCTGCATGTATAATAACAAAGATGTGGTTAAAATTGTTTTCCTGTGAACTGGCATTAACATCACTCTCCTTTGATAATCTCTTGGTTTATGGGTAATAATAGTCCTTTATCAATATTTGCAAGTTCAAACATCAAAGTAAAACTATCCGGCCATAAATAATTCACCATTTTAGCCATTAACTGGAATACCACTCCAAGTCATTAAATTCATTGTTTAAACATTATGATCATGATAATGTTTAGAGACCCAGTGGTAACTGTTTCCACTTGTGAATGAATATTTTTTCCCCACTGAGTTCGCATACTTGACTGTGACTGTAACACCTGACCATGCATTTAAATTGAAATATTTGCACAAAACCCTGACAAGGTCATTTTTAAATTGAAGATTAAAGGTGATGGTGTTATATCAAACAGGGAAACTATGTGTAAAATTTGATATCCACCTGTGAAATGAAATATGCAAGAATGTTTGGTATGAACAAAATCTGACCATTTCTGGTGAAAATATTTTGTGCTTTGATACATGTATGCTACTGTCATGTTGCACTCCGGTGCACCTCACATCCACAGGAGACATTTAAATTTCATTAATTCTGTCATATTGCCTACAAAAAGTACATTTCGTTAGGGTTACACAACAATACCACTGAAATAAGCGCCGACCCTACCATTTTATAGTCAGTTGGTAAAAACAAATCAAGTGTGTGTTTTAATATGTAGTTTAAAACTTTTATTTTTAGCTTTATAAAATACAGAAAATTAGTTTAACACCATTTTACTAGGGTGAAAAAAAAGTTCGAACTACTCTTTAGCCTAAATTTTTTTCAAAACCTACCTTCCCAGTGGTCGAAATTAGCACACGCCCACCAGCCCTGCACTGATAAAATGACTTTCGGGCTTGCTCAAATTCTGAATTTTATATAGCAGGGCTTGTTCAAAAATATGATTCCATGCAATAGTATAAGAATTCAGGCTTGTTCATCCAAAAGTCTAATTTCGATGACTGCCGTTCCTACCTGTTTTTGAAAAGGGTGTTACTCTAAACTGACCACCCTTTTTGGCCTAATAGGAAAAATGACTGAATACTCTAATTGTCAAAATTAACACAAGCGGCTAAGCCCTTCAACGATTAAATGCTTTCTGGGCTTGGTTAAATCCTGAATTTGATATATCAGGTCTTGATGATACAAAACACTAGTGTAAGAATTTGGGGTTGTTAATCCAAAAGTCTATTAAAATTATGATGACTGAATTATATGTTCAACAATTAATTAATAGAAACTTAAAAATACAATGCATTTTTTATTATTATGAAATTGAAAGCCCAAGTCTGGTTAAAAACGAATTGAAGGATATTTTTATCATGAGTCTCCAGCCCTGCAAATCTTTCCCACAGCGTTTAGTTCCATTTGCATTAAAATTTCATACATTATTATATTTTTAAACTAATTGCTCCTTAAAATTGTTTGAATAGCCAGTCTTGGAGACGACAACAATAAGTAATTATTTCCCATTGCCATTCACTTAAAGCAAAGAAGTCAGTTTAATATGGAAGTCCATTTTACTGGATTAAATTACTCTGCTTGGCTGATGTATATATATGTAAATCATTATAGTTAATAAGGTGAGGAGGGCATTGTGCTTAAAAAGTAAATATTTACAGTTTACCTAACGCGACAGGGGCATAGTTGGAAAAATGGTAAACTTGAACATTTGTTACGGCAAAAAAAAAAAATGGTTTGGTTAGGGTTACATTCTTTTCAAAAAGAGGTAGGGTAGGTAGCCTTTTTATTTTTGTTGTATTTTGTTTTTGTATAAGGCTTTATGTAAGAGCGTTATTGTCATCATTGGAGAATCATAAACGTATGGTATCAAAATAGTTTCCTGCAAAAAGCTTTATAAATAGGTTTTAAAGTACTTATTAAAACACAGACTTAAAAATATATAACTTTTTCCATGTTTTTTTTTTATATTTTTACCAACTGACTATTAAACGGTGGAAACAGCGCATTTTTTATAGGTAGCGTTGGGTTACCCAAACCAAAGGGTTTTTTTCGGCGTTATTTCATTTACTTCCAATATTACTCACCTTGGCCATTGAAGAAATGTCTGTAATAGTATGCCCCAGAATCCAAATATTCGATTACATGGTCCTTGTGTTTTGAATGGGGCGGAAGAATATGCCCAACTGTCGTTGGCGAACAGTCCAGGATAGTAACCCCGCAACATTCTGGGGAACGATTCATTGTTATTGCACTTTTGTTTTGGATTCTGTCAATATTGCTTTGTTTATTTGCATTATTTTGTGTCAATCCCACAATGCGCTCCTCCTCACCGCCAATTTCATTGCGGAAAAAGGAACAAGAATGCACAAGTTCATTATTTTGCCCATCGCCATCATCGTTAACAATATCCGGTGCCTCCGCATCTGCTGCAAAACTTTCCCTTGTTCCAGATGCTGCCGAAGCACCTGTTGACACATTGTTAAAGGAAGTCAAAGATTTTTTGCTAGTCAACACTTTATTCACATCAAAACCTATACTCTGACTATCATAATGCACAAATGCTTTCCGCCTACATCGTTCGTCACCTTTAACTTCCAAATCGGGAACAGAGTCAGTTTTTGCACCAATATCCAGATCACCCTTTCCTCGAAATCGTTTCCATACCCCTGGCCCGACAACATCTGGAGTTATCGATTTTGACCGTGATTTTCGGTCTTTTTTATAACTCCTTGGGCTTTGACCACCTTCGTCAACTTCATCAGTTGACAATGGACGATTGTTTATAACATCACCATTTGCTATTTTTTCTAAATTCCGTAAAAAGTTCTGATTCTTAATCTCTGTTTTTGAACCTCGTAATACTTCGTGTAATTTTGAAGGTGCGGGACTTCGCTGATCCGTTGTTTCTGGCCGTAAATTTTCCAACATTTGAAAAAAGCTATCACTACTTGTACTTGCATTCATTATATTGTCTAAAGAAGAAGTACTACCATAACCCTTACGCGTTGTTAAAGAAGCGTCTAAATTCTCCAAATTCATGTATTCCAAACTTTCTTCTAAATTACTATTACTTCTATGTAAACCACGACTATATCTTTTCTTGGACCCGGGTCTATGTTCCGAGTGAACTGTCCTATTGTTTTGCATCTGGACGTCATGATTATGAACTGTGTTATTAAAGCCCTGTTGTTCTCTCGGCCGTACTCCATTTGTTCCATGCACAGTCGCGCGATGACCGCCACGAACAAACCTGTCTGAGTCGTACGAATATCCCTGACTCTGCGCACTATGTCGGCCATCAACGTTCACATTTTTGTTTTCATAGTGTGACCCTCTGTATCCGTTCACATGTTCGTTATTCTCCCGCACATCCTGACGATCACGGTTATTCCGTTTTGGAATATCAGGCTTATTTTGAACCTTTACTTGCCTCTGGTAATACTCCACAGCCTGTTTAGCTCGGTACTGGGCTGTCTCTTTTGACATTGGGCCAGTAAATGGTGGTATTAATTCCTCTGACATAATCGAAACATCCAGTACCACCCTGAACTCATAAACAAGAAAATGGTTTTTCACACTCTCGTAAACTTACATAAAAGGCAAAAAGCATTCTATTTCTGTTAGATGAAAAATTAAGAACCCAACTAAAATTATTTCCACATCAATGTTAAAAGACGTGCAGATAAATACTTATACCATATATCTTCAAAATCATTCAAAATAAAGATAATAAAACTATCCTTCATCTGATTTTCATATCCATGAGAAAACTCACACAAACGATCATAAAATTGCAGAGCACACTTAAAAAATAAACATCATGTCTGCATTTCCGCACTCCTCTCAAATAACTACTTCATCATAAGCACCTGGCAGGTTGAAATCCTAAAATCAGGTTCTTATATCACTGAGTTAAAACACTGCCAATCTCCATGAGGTTGGAATTAAAACTTCACCCGCCTTAACTTTAATACTCCTCCGAAAATTATGAGTAATTAAAAGGGTACCATTAAAAACAGGAAGGCAGTCTTTTACCAACATTAACATAACATCCAACTTTGTCGGAAGAATTTTTTCATTTTTTTAATCCCGGAATTGTTATTTCAGAAACGATCTACATCATGAATGAATTATACCTGTCTATTTATCAATACAGGTATGTAAATATTGAAATTTCGCAGACATTCTTAAGCACATGTGGGAAACATCCAGCACCATTCCAAATCACAAACCCTATCACCAGAGATTTATTCCATGTGCAGAAAACGGCTTCTGAATTTTAATCATCCACATAATATCCTGCTTTTGTGTTTTGCGTAGTTTTTTCTCTTTCGCAGCTGCCCCAGTATTTCTTTGATTGGCTTGAGTTATTGCCTTCTACCACGACACGTGCATTGTTACCATGACTCGTGCATTGTTACCGCTGTGAATAAGACTTCTTGTAGCTTTCTGAAAGCATAAAATGCATTCCAATTAATATGAAAACAAATTAATCACAGTTTTTACAATCAGCCCTTTATACAATTTTTATTTCCATCTTTAAACATTGAAGAAGAGAACCTCATAAATACCTCATGAATACCTCATGGATACAAACTTGAGCGTTTAAGATGATATGTATCATATCGAAATGTTATGATGTTAAATATATAAACATGTGATAATGTCAAAGTTTCAAGTACTCTTGCATTTCAAAACAGTGATTTATACATTATAGATATATAAACAAGTATGTTAATAAAGAACTAATAAAATGTATTAATTTCAAATTCACCTAGTATATTATTAAACATATTACTGATAAACATCTACCTTTGAAGTGTTAAAGTCCATAGTATGTACTTCAAGCATACTACATGTTGTATATAATTATATCTAATACACTATACAAAGGAATGTGTCTGCCCTGAAGCGTCCAGCGGACTACAGATAAAATGTGCACTCTATTGTACAAAAGTCAAACTTTTTGTTGGCTTTAATGGTCAACACCACCCTCCCAATGTTAACGATTATCGATACCAGATGATTACCAGGATATTATCGACACATATCTCTAAGAACAAGCTCCTTCAGGCTACTAATACAGCTATAAATAAAG
Source organism: Mya arenaria (assembly GCF_026914265.1). NCBI lineage: Eukaryota > Metazoa > Mollusca > Bivalvia > Myida > Myidae > Mya > Mya arenaria. Next base: position 54,005,527 of record NC_069132.1, on the reverse strand, counting down.
ATTAATTCATGTCCAATCTGATAAAGTTCTGAAATAAAATCTAGACTTAGATCAAATTAATTTTTTTCTGTGTTTTTTTTTTTTTTTGGAAGTTTTAAGACATAGACTTCTTTTTACCATGAAAAAAAAACTTTAAAAGGTATATTAAACCCTGCAGGACAGCTATAGTGGTGGCACTTAAAATATTGCAACCTTGAAATATTTTTATCATTTTTTTCATTCTGGACATTTTAAGACACAGACTCTTTACCATGAAAAAGTCTTTCAAAAGTTCATAATTTTGAACCCTGAAAGCTATAATGGTAGCACTTAAATACAATTTAACCTTGAAAAAGGTCACAAAAAGGCACAAAAGTTTAAATCTATCTACATTTAACCTTGAAAAGGGTCACAAAAGTTTAAATCTATCTATCAGAAAGAATAAGTGACAGGAGTGAACAGAAATATTATATTCCTGTTTTACATTTTGAAGTGTAGGTTTAAATTAACTTCATGTCCAACCTGATTAGGTTATAGTCTAATATTTATTTAATTCTGGACATTTTAGGACACAGACTTCTGACCATAAAAAACATATTTATTTGAAGGGAGCAACAGCGACCGCTGGAATAAGTTTGATTGCATTGTAATTCATGAACTATAGAGGACATCAAAGCCTGATAAACGAACTGATTTATTCATGTATGCCAATAACCAAAATACAGTGCTCAAAATACATGTATCTGGTTCTGATTGGTTCAACTGAAGTGATGATCTATAGTTGAAAAAAATAACTTCTATTTTAACGGCTGCTAAGAAAAATTTAAGTGTTCTAGCAAATAATTCACCTTTTCTCATATAAGACGGGAATCCAAGGATTTATATACAACATTAAAAGAAACCAGAAATCTTTCCAACATACTTATTATATTATGACTATCCAGTAAATTGTCTTAACAATTGCTTCACAATAATGCAAAGATCAGAGACACTGGTTAGACCTATTAATTCCGATGCCTGGCACATCCTGAAGCATTTGGCTGTACCTGAACACTCAAAGACTTCCATAAAACCTTTCCTTATCTTCAACATTCACAGAACCCTCCATTGCCATACCTCCCCTGGTTGTGTACTATCTTTTCTCTGAGATAAGCAACATGTTACACAGAGAACTTGAGAATCAGTTAACAATGGCAACTATTTGATAAAGATGTTTTGTTAAACAATAAAAGATCTTCTACTGATTCAGTGATAAAGATAATTGCCAGGGCTGTGTCTTTTTGCACAAAGTCTGGATATAAACTATAACAAAAAGATTATTCTGAAAAAAATATATGTTTCTGGTTATCGACCAACTCTACCTATTAATTTTGCCACTGACTCAAAAAAATGTGGGGTCTGAAAATATGGCTTCTTTGCTAATTTCACAACAAGATTTATTTCAGTACCAAACAGCATTGTTCTTTGTTCCATATGGCAACTACAAGTGCCCTTTGACAGTCATTCAACATATCTTATAAATAAAAAAAATAACAAGAAAAAAAATACACTAAAAACTAGAAATGTGTCCATAGGACACGGATGCCCCCACTTCGATTTTTTGTCACAGAAAATAAGCCATAATGATTATTCAGGATAAATGATTAAAGCGATTTCCATGGCTATCGAACTTGATCAAGATATTATGGTCACAAACATGTGTTAAAAGTTTGGTGAGGATTGGACAAACAGTTTTCAAGAATTAGATCGGAAACAATCTTCGGGACGTATTTTTCAAGTCTTTTTTTGCAAATAAAGGGCCGTAACTCCTAAATGACAAAAGCGATTTCCATGGCTATCGAACTTGATCAAGATATTATGGTCACAATCATGTATGTAAAGTTTGGTGAGGATTGGACACATACTTTTCAAGAATTAGATTGGAAACATATATTTTTGAAGTATTTTTGGCAAAAAAGGGCCGTAACTCCTAAATGACTAAAGCGATTTCCATGACTATCGAACTTGATCAAGATATTATGGTCACAAACATGTGTTTAAAGTTTGGTGAGGATTGGACAAACGGTTTTCAAGAATTAGATCGGAAACAATCTTCGGGACGTACGTACGTACGTACAGACAGACAGACAGACAGACGTACGTACGGACAAGGGCAACCCTATATGCCGCCACTTTGTGGGGGCATAAAAACACACTAAAAAACTTTAAAAAAAAACTTTTTGACCCAAATCTTTTCGGGCATGTGAATGCCAATGCGGACTGTTGTTGTTGCTGTTCTGTCATTCAAATAAAGCGGAAAACTCATATTAGTTATTAATAGCCAGAGTTATGTGCCTTGCTGTACAGATTCAAGTTTTTACATACACAACAACACCACCAACGACAACAACAATACCAAGGTTTGACAAGCCTTTACTTCTATTTGTTCTACAACTGCAGAGAAGTACTCAAAGATTGGTAATTATAGCTAATAATCAAGTTTGAGTCTAGCTTATATTCCCTGGGAACCATAAATTGGTCACTTGGGAATACCATAAATAGCCCTTAGAAGACCTGGCATTATTCAATGTTGGGTTCTGGAATTCCAAGAACAGCCACATTGCCATGAAGCATAAACAGCGGCTGAGTGGCTTTGATCCAATGTTAATTTCTTCAAATTAGCTGCCACATATCACAAAGCAGCCGCCAGCTTTGCAAAAGCCCTTGTTTATAATTCTAGCCCATTTCACCAGCAGAAACTCGGGGATGATGTATGGTAAATCTCCCTTGAGCTATTAAGCTCATGTCAATCACAGTCCAGAATATTGAAGGAAAACAAATCTGGCCACCAGTTTGAAGTGACCCAAAATTATCCCTGAGGTCCAGATGCTACAAACGACAAACACATTTTACATTGGTTACAGATGATTGAAATGTTATTGTAGAGGTAAATATCATTTCCTAGTTATTCTAATTGAAAATAGAACCTCTTTGACTTCATGGTTTAGATTAAACAGTAAAAACATGAATTTTCTAACATAAATATGAAAAAGTGTGATCTGATCTTTATCGGCAGTCTTGTATCACTGATTTCTAGACAATACTGCAAAAACTGGCTCATTCCAAGACAAAATAAAAAAAAGTTGTCAAATCAGTCAATCTGTGAGAGTGCAGCCTTAAAGCATATAATTATAGACATTTATCTGAGCCAGAGATATGTGAACATAAGTTCATTGTCTTTGGCAACACATGTACCAAGTTTCAGATGAATATCTTGAACTGTTTTTCAGTTAAAGCCAAGATGTAAGTTTTTGAACACTGTGCTATCTGGTGTAACATCACAACAAGGACATAAGCCCGACTTTTTTCTCAGTAAAACTAATGATATAAAATTACCATATAAAAGAGTACAAGCAGTTAAAATACCAGAGAACTCCAAGTCACCTCAAAAAATCAAAACATATACCACAATAAGTTTGTTCTTAATCCAAATATTCAACAATTCTGTACTTTTTCAACAATGGATAAAGGTTTAACAGTCATTTTCATACAAAACACCCACCATTGACAACAACATTCTAAAACAATCCACTTAAGATTAAGAAAGAAATATATATGACACTAAATATGTAACAAACACGGCTATCTGTTGACCTTTGAATGAAGTAGGAGATATACCAAAACAGCTTAAGGGGTTAACAATATGAAATTACATGCACATGTACAAACAAAGCCAAGAATAAACCTGACGAAAATATTTTACCTATCTAAACATGACAGTAAGAAAAGCCAGCTATTTGCGAAGGTGACAAACAGAATGAGAGCATTCTGACAGCTATAGCTATCATTTATCAATATTTAAACAGCCAATGATGAATAGCCATAATTTTCAAGCTGACCTTACATATTCAGGTAATGAAGCCAAATATTTATCAGAATTCCTTTCAAATGTTAAATCCTAGAGGACAATATATTCAACATAAAACTGGGTGTCAAATTTACGGAATTTAATTGAAATATTTATACTGGACAACAAAGAGATGGCTGGTATTTTATCAAGTATTGCAGGAATTTAAAATCTGCTGTCAATAATAGGTCTCAACATAATCTATGCCAGAATTAACTGGACACTAAATAATGAAGCTTTCACCAGTGGTCAACTCATATATATATATATGTCATTTTAACCTGGCATAACTTAATTGAAAGTATTAGACATGTGTTCAAAACAATTAACATTTCACACAAAGACTATATTTCAAATTAAATACATGTACCTAATTATATATAAAAAATTCTAAATTAACTTTCATAATACAGTAAAAATATCCATTTTTGTTAATATTATATTTATAATAAATAATGTATTCTTAATTTAAATCACATAACCAAAAAAATATTTAAAATATGGACTGTCAGTGTCTTCTTGTCCAAGCGAGTGATACTGTTAACTAAAGAAACATTATGCCACGCCAACTTGTTTTAAGTATACATGTAGGTTTTGGGCGTCCTACTTTCATATAACATTTTTTTTTATAACAAACCATCTTGCCAGTATATTTATAATTATTCTTTTACTATCATTCTGACTACAGGACACGCTTGTAAACAACATTCTTTGTACTTTGTTCTAGTATTCTTGGCATTTGATACCACCCACAAAATGATGCATTATGTGTGATTCCCAAGATCAACACACTTTACACCAGTTATGCACCAGTCCATTGTAACCACGCCCCCCCCCCCCCCCGGGTCCGGGTGTATTACGGGGATAGCCAGGGAAATGGGCCATGTTTTTACCTTCCCAGTGGCCCAGCAATGCCGGGTGAATGTGGTGGTTTTGTCTTCGCACCAAATACAGTGGGGAATGGGCCTAACCTAGGGTCCTTTATGTGCAGGGGCATTTGGTGGTGATTCCACCACTAGTTTATCTCCGCAGGGCGCAGATTTTACACGGGCTTGGCTTAACCAAAATTTGATGTCTCCGCTATTCCCCAGACCGGGAGGGGGGGGGGGGGGGGGGGGGGGAGATCTAACAATATTGAGAATTGTCAAGAATAGATGGATTAAAGTGGCTCTGGTGTCTATATTCTGCATAGGATGTCTATCATTTACTATTCTTTCTTCTTTCAAGGCTTGTTTGGGGGGGGGGGGGGGTTCAGGATAGATAGGTCTTTGTTCTTTAAAGTAGATTTCAAGCTAAGCAAAGAAACTATTTAAAATGGCTTTAAGTTGTGCTGCCCAAAGGTCTAAATTTAATAAATATTCAATATTGTGTTTACCTTTAATTACTATTTATATTGATAATGAAGCAATGTGTATTGGAAATATATGTAATACTTTCAAGTATAATTAACAAAATCCCCTAGGGGCCACATAATTTGACAGGTGTAGATGGATTGACCAGTGTCCATCTGACACTCGCCAGGCTCACCTTACTCTGGTCAAACATGAATCTCCCATCAACACACTGACAAAAACACATCATAATTAGCGAACACACCTTTCTGCATGTTAACCATCCCCCTGGCAGTGACATGCATTTCCTGAACATGTCAGATATGTTTTTAAAACACCACCCTGCCCTTGTTTACAGTGACCTACAGTTGAATTGCCGGTGTAATACATTTGGCTCTTCGCATGTAATGCTATAAAATTGCAATTCTTCAAAAACTATCATGTCTTAAAAAAGTTGGACCGGCAAAAGAAAATAATTTGGTAAGGGTTACATTCTTGCAAAAACTGGTAGGGTAGGTAGGCTTTTTTTAGGTTTCATTTAAGAACATTATTTTCATCATTGGAGAATCTGGCCAGTGTTGTAATCCTTCGTATAAAGGGTTAAAGGTTTATAACTACATATTAAAACACACTTGTACTTTAAAGTGACTCACTAATTGTATATATATAATATATTCTATTGCCAACATTATTTTTTTAAACTTCATTGAAATCGAGTTATTTTACTTACTTTTATGAACAAATACTTAACAGCAGCTAGCAATTATAGCCATCTGAGCCGAACTTCGTAATTCCAAAACAAAAAAAAGTTCAATTTTCAATAGCGCTAACAACACTTATTGGCAAAATAGAGCATTTTCTGTCAAATTTACACCAGACTTCCAATGAACTTTTGATCATATTTAATCATTTAAACAAGCATTTGTATATATCATTTCATAAAAAAATCAACAGTCTTCGAAATAACATTTTACAATGAATAAGCCCAAATTCTGCCACTAGTGTTTGGCATCCATCACTTCCAACAAGCCCTACTATACAAAATCAATAATTTGAACAAGCCCGGAAAGCATTTTACAAGTGCAGGGCTCGCGGGCTTGTGCTTATTTCAATCAATGATTCATCGAAACCTCACATATAAAACGTTCACTTGTTCCTTTCATAACACTGAATACAAGAAATGTTTTAATAGGGGAACAAATCCCTTTAATCACATTGCATACAAGACAGTTAACATCTTTAAAGTTGATTTAACTGCTTGATAATTTAAAAAAAATAAAACCTTATATGTTAGTTTCGCACAGCAAAAATGTTTGCAATTTATTCATTGTAATCCAAAACACTGTGCAACCACAATGTCCATGACTACAGCCTAACCAAATGACTCACAATAATTAAAGGCAAAAGCTATTTACCAGAAAGCCAGTAATCACTTTGAAACTGAACCCTTGTAAGGCATGCTCATTTGTTAATTAGTTAATGGTGTCAGTTCAAAGACAGAGCCCTCAAAGCTTAGGATTCTGTATCATTATTGCATTTGGAATTGTGGTACATGTATATAAAAAAATTTTTATCTCCATTAACTCAAAAAGATGACTTCATAGAAAAATCCATGCAATCTTCTTTCCTGACTTCACATACAATTATAACTGCTTGACCCCAAAAGAGTTAGTCTAATAGTAAAAAAATAAGTAAAAAGCCTACCTACCCTAGCTATTTTTGACAAGGATGTAACCCTAACCAAACCATATTTTTTGGTTGGCCATAGCATTAAAAATAAGATATTGTATGTTTTTACATCTTTTATTGGAATTCTGACATATAATATGTTGATTAATGCCTTTGGTCAAAATTCCAAAAATGAGTACAATTCATTATTTTTTTTAACAATTTTCAAATATTCATTTTGTTCTAGAACAAGTTTTCTTTGAAATATTGACAAAATCTTTTTATCAACACATCAACACATTCTATGCCAAAAAAAAATTCCTTTTTTCAAAAAGTATAAAAACAAGCATGATTTTAAAACATACTATGGTATAAGATATGACTTAATTAGTTTTTTGGGGGGTGATATTAGGGACTTCTTAAATGTTTGTAAACCAATTTGTATCACCATGAACATAATACACATTTTCAGAAAAGAAGAAGCTAAAATCGATAAAAATGAACCCAAATCTTCTATCATGGGACAGATGAGCCATGTTATTGCTTCAGTTATCTGTGAAGATGCGGTGGAGATAAATCACCTGTTTATAATATATCTCCAGCAGGGATACCTGTTGATTCATAAACCAGGAACTAACTTCTCTCAGTAAAAACACAACATTATGATATCATCATGTTCTGAAGTTATATAGTTCAGAACTCATATCCGAAATATTTTATGTGCAAGTAATATAGGTGTTTTTTTATACAACATATTACATGTATAAGTCAGGCCAAAATCAAGGTGCATGAACACAATGTCATGATAGTGTAGTTTAACAGTTTTTAAAGGGACTCACTCATGTTTTCGCACCATTCCCCCCAAACCCCGGTTATGCATCTACATGTAAATAGTAACCTGACACTTAAAATATAACTTTTATACTCTTTGATGCCAAAATTGCAGCAAAAATATGTTTAAATGCACTCTTACTCCCAAATAAGATAAACCACAATTATTACAATTGTTTTGATATTCCGAAAAGGTTCAATAATTGTCGAAACAATGGTACTTATAAAGGATACCAAGTATAATTTGAAAGTAAGGTGCAGAAAACATGGTATTTCTATCTCATGAGACTAAAGTAAATCACAGTATATCTTTTAGCACTCACCAATCATTTATTATATGTGCGTTTTAAGATATTAAAAACACTGTTACAATCTTGTTATCAGTAATAAATATTTTCCATAAAATTTAATGCATTAATTATTAAGTAAGAAGTTGAAGGTGTATGACACTGAGCTTCTGTTAACAGATGTTTTGAAGTATATTACGGTACTCCATTAAAGTGTGTCAAAACTTCCAAAATTGTATGCTTGAAAGTACAAAAACTTCCACTATTTTGGAGAAAACTTCCAAAAGTGAAGGATTGGAAATTCAGAATAATAAAATCTGGTGTCAAAGCTGGCCACATTTTTAAAAAGTCTTGAAGTAAAATATTCTTTTACAAGTACAATTTTGTGAAATATTCAAGTTGAACTTACAAATTATTGAATATTTTAAGTATAAAGTTGGACTAAAGTGAAAATTCTTAGAGTTTGAGAGGCATATATGCTCTTTATTTCCTCTGATCAAGATACATATATTAATTAACATATAAATATATAAATGCATGTGTTAACAAAATAAATGAAAAGAAAGATGTCATGATAAGTACATGTGAAGATATACTAATGATATGATCAGATATACATTTGCAAGCAGAAAGATAACACAATATGACAAATTGTGCATTTGTAAAGAATATGTTTATATCAAAAAAAAAGAAGAAAAAAAGAGAGAAAATGCATATTGGAACAAGCATAAATGTTACATTATCACGATAAACTTCATATTTCCAGTTAAAATTCTTAATGGAAGCCCTGATCACTTAGATGTTATGTTTATTATACATGTTTATGTATTGATTTTTAATAAGAGTGTCACTCAAGTATACAAGAATATTCTGCTTTTAATGGGGGTGGGAACCCAAGCAGGTAAAATGTCAGTGAAGGAAAAATTAGAAAACTGCTTACAAAATCTCATACAACAAGGAAAAATACCCAAACATAAGGATAACTTAACCTTTGAGACCAGTTTGTTGAATCACATTACTAGTTTAAAGGCCTGGTCACACCGCAAGAACTTTGCTGGAGCGTTCCTGGAGCGGTGAAAAAAAAATCATCACCGCTCGTTACCGTTCACCGGAAGTTGGCCCCCGTTAAGGCAACGCCGTATACGCTCGGTCACCGCTTATGGTCCCTCCTACCGCTCCGAAAGTTTTGAGCTGCACAAAATATTGCGAGCGGTGAGGAGCGGGCAATTTTCCGCTCCGGCAAAGTTCACCACCGCTCCAAAAACGCCCAGTCAAAGTTTGGCACCGCTAGACGCAAGTTCGTGGACGCTTGGGTCCGCTAGACCAACGCAGAAATCTTGAACGCTGGACCACCGCTGCTCCGCCAGCTTTGCCCGGGCGGTAATTAAACGTTGCACAAACTTTGGTGGAGTGGTTGTAAGCGTTTTACGAGCGGACACGGGATTGCTGGAACGGTGTCAGGCGTTAAAGCAGCGATCCATTGCGGTGATGAACTTTGGTTTGGCGTTGCTACGGGACCAGAATTTGGCTATAAATACGGGGAGAAATGGACCAGGAGCCCATTTGGAATCGAGCTGCCGTTGAGTGCAGACCTCATTTACATCAAATTTGCTCAAAGTTACAGTAAAACTGTACTACCATGGATGCTGAGAGACTTGCTATGATTGGTGCACTAGTCCAGCAGCAGAATCAGAACCTCCTCAGATTGCAACTTCAACTATCGACTTCTATCAAAAATCTATCAGAACTTTTATCAAAGGATCGTTCAGCTCCGTAGTCAAAAGCGGTATGCCGCTAAACCAACTTTAATCCCCGCCGAGCCAACGCCCGCATGCGCAGAACGCCGCTCTATCAACGTTTCGCGTCACCGCTAAACCAACGCTCGCTACCGTTAAGCCAACCCTATTGCAACGCCGGCTTCAGCGGTGCACCACTAAGGCAACGCCCGTGTTTTTTATTTTTTCCCATTTTGTGCGCGGTGACGAGCGTTGTCGAAATTCGGCCCCCTCTCAAGGAACGCTCCAACAAAGTTCGGGCGGTGTGACCGGGCCTTTAATGTTATTCAAAATCGTAGACCTCAAAAACAATATTTAAACATATAAATTATCAACATTTGTTAAAGAGTTCCGGCGGTCAGTTTCTTAGTTTTAAAAGCCCTCCTAATGATTTGTCATACTTTATTTGGGCATACAAAAAAGTGCATTTTACAAAAACATGAGCGAACCCCTTTAAGGATTGACTGATAAATATTTGTCATATTGTCAAATAAATACAGTTTTATTATGTGTCATACAACATAGAGAAGTACAAAAACCATAAAATGTACTTCAATGTCAGTTTACTACCCCATTTTACATACAAATGTAAGGTGTACTTTAACACAATTAGCTTTATTAATTCAAAGAGCAGTCATGTTATTTTTAAGTAACAAACCATGACAGACGTGAAACAACACTGTCCATACTTCAGTCATTGAAATTAGACTTTTGAATGAACAAGCCCAAATTTTTATACTATTTAAGCAATAGCATCAACTTTTTTAACAAGCCCTGCTATATAAAATTCAGAATTTTAGCAAGCCCAGAAGACATTTTACCAGTGCAGGGCTTGTGTTAATTTCGACCAATAGTACTTTATCTGTTTAATAAATGGTGGGTATGACTAATAATAAATCGGAATTCATAAATCCAGGTCAGTGGTTAAAGCTGAGGTAAAATTTTTCACTTCAAGTCAATCTCTATTGTAGCGGAACACAACAAACATTTATACAAGAAATATTGTGGATCACAATGACATTCATTGATCGCCTGAACTCAAAGGTATTTAATGTCACAGTATGTTGATGTTTTATTTATTGATCTACCAATAAATTGAGCAAATTTGTACACTCCCGCGTCCTGTGAAATTATTTGATTCGAAAATATTTGAAATACAGGTCGCAAGAAACATGATGGAAAATAAATCATTAAAGTACTGTACATAGCATATGAAAATAAAAAAAATATGGACAATCAGAAAACCTTTTTTCAGCTTACAGTCACACTGACCTTGACCTTTGACCCACTGACCTCAAAATCAATAGGGTTCATCTGCTGGTCATGACCAATAAGCCTACCTAGTATGAGGTCCCTGGGTCAAAGCGTTCTCAAGTTATTGATCGGAAACCGTTTTTCATGTTAAGGTCACACTGACCTTGACCTTTGACCCACTGACCTCAAAATCAATAGGGTTCATCTGCTGGTCATGACCAATAAGCCTACCTAGTATGAGGTCCCTGGGTCAAAGCGTTCTCAAGTTATTGATCGGAAACCGTTTTTCATGTAAAGGTCACACTGACCTTGACCTTTGACCCACTGACCTCAAAATCAATAGGGTTCATCTGCTGGTCATGACCAATACACCTACCAAGTATGAGGTTCCTGGGTCAAAGCGTTCTCAAGTTATTGATCGGAAACCGTTTTTCATGTAAAGGTCACACTGACCTTGACCTTTGACCCACTGACCTCAAAATCAATAGGGTTCATCTGCTGGTGATGACCAATACACATACCAAGTATGAGGTCCCTCGGTCAAAGCGTTCTCAAGTTATTGATCGGAAACCATTTGGTTAAACCGTTTTTCATGTAAAGGTCACACTGACCTTGACCTTTGACCCACTGACCTCAAAATCAATAGGGTTCATCTGCTGGTGATGACCAATACACATACCAAGTATGAGGTCCCTCGGTCAAAGCGTTCTCAAGTTATTGATCGGAAACCATTTGGTATTCCGACCGACCGACAGACAGACAGACCGACCGACCGACCGACCGACCGACCGACCGACCGACCGACATGTGCAAAACAATATACCCCACTTTTTTCAAAAGGGGGCATAAAAATAAGGGTATAGACGAATATTATAAAGCACAATGGTGCTGCAGAAGATGTACTGGGTGGTAAGGGAGAAAAAAAAGCACATCAGACTGCGAATAATAATATAATATAATTAAATACAAATTATTTATTGTGACAAAAATGTGAGCAATTGTGTTAAATGAAGAAATACTAGGTTTCAACTGCCAAACCATTAAATTTGTATGTATTTATAATCTTCAGATTACAGAGAATCAGTTTTTATCAAATATTTGACAGCCTTAATAAGCACTTCATTATATAAAGACAGAAGGGTGTTACCAAGAAAAAACAAGGTGCAGCACCCTTCAATAATTTGAGCTAAAACCCTAAACTTGTAATAATGAAAAATGTACAGTTTGTCATCAAAATATAAATTGCAAGGACTGGTAAAATGCCTTCCAGGCTTGCTCAAATTTTAGCTCGTTGAAAGTTTTTGAGGGCAAGCGAAAGGATTCAGACTTGTTCTTCCAAAAAGTTTAATTCATTGGCTGCCTTTATCCAAAACCCAACTCAGAACATTCTTCAGCCTTCAAAGAATTACATGACGGTCAAATTTTTCATTTAATTTGATTAGCTAAAATATTATTATAAATACACACAAACTCTACATATTTTGGCAGTTGAAACCTTGCACCACTTAAATTAAACACACTTCCTAACAAACCTGTCAAATTCAAAGCATTTAAATGAACAGCCTGATACAATATGCACTTTTCTCCCAGGGAACCCTGTCCCTCTTCGGCAGCAACCTGTACTTTTTTAAAACCTAGCTAAAACACTAACGTATAACAATTCTTAGACACTAACAAAGAGTCTGTAACCATTTGGCAATTACAATAATGGAATAATAATCGTTAGTCATGGCTTCCATGACTCTATTATGCACAAGTCAAATGCACCCCCACACCCCCCCCCGGTCCCGGGGTATACCGGGGATAGCTGGGGAAATGGGCCGTGTTTTAACCTTCCATGTGGCCCTGCAGTGCCGGGTGTATGCGGTGGTTTTGTATTCACCGCATCAAAAAATAGTGGGGAATGGGCTTTATCTAGGGTCCCTGGGGCGCTATTCCATGGACCTTGGGGGCCGTGGTTACAATTGACTGGTGCATTATAGCTCTATATGTGCACTTTTAACAAGGTAAATAAGTCCGTAAGTTTTATCAGTAACACAAAATAGATGTCATAAACAATCAGACCGGAGTGAATTCAATATTTTAATTGATAAAAAAATCAGATCAGAGTGGAAATTTGCATAGAAGTAATCTAAAGGGATCAACTAGCCTAAAGGGCTGAACATTTCCCTAGAAGACACAAGGTAGATAAAGGGGTTGGTTATAAAGTGATACTTATTTCAAAGACAAGCATGTCGGATCTCAGAAATGAGGTTGTCAAGTTTGGTTATGGAATTGTCATAAGTTCCCTGAAGAAGCATTATATTTATAAGAACTTAGGAAGTGGAATATATGAAGCTTGCACTATAAAGCTTTAAAATAAGGACAACATTGAAGTCAAAGTAGAAGTTCATTTTTTCCAATGACATTCAAATACAACTACAGCACTGTTATATAATAGGTGTCTCGCTGATAACACATCAATAATTTGGGCACCAACACAATCCGTTTGTGCATGCCGCGTACATGTACATTATTTACTGAAATAAGTTCTTTACCCCACCCACCAATTTAACACGTGAACTTAGCACACCTGAAATTTAAAGGTGTGCAATCAAAAGTTCGCAAACCCTAAGCTTGAAAAAACGCTACAAAAATTGAAATATTTTGCAATGCATCATCGAAGTAACTTATCAAATTATTTACCCAGAGTAAAGAATATCACTTGTAAATTCCAACTATCGCTCAATGTTTGTTTTCATAGACAGGAAGAAGTATAAACCACGTGACTCACCATGACGTCATTTTTCTCACCCTGCCACCTTTCGGAAACTATTTTTATGGGAGACAATTTCATAGAAAATTTTGTTCTGAACATAGTTGAGTTGTTTCCCTTAAACTAATTTTACACTAAACACTAACTAGACCACCACATAATTATATTTGTAGCCCAAAATCCGTCCGCACCCCCCCCCCTTTGTTCGTTCGGGGGCCCTATCGCCCTTCCATTCATTCATTCATTCCATTCATTCGTTCGTGTTCATTCGTTCGTTCGTTCGTTCGTTCGTTCGTGCGTTCATTCATTCATTCATTCATTCATTCATTCATTCATCAAAGAGTTTTATCAGTAGCTGTAAACGCGAAACGACATCATTTTAATATATATTTAGATTTAATCTTAAAAACATTATAGCATCACTTGGGAGCGTTATCGCAGTCATATATATTATGTAATGAAATGTCTTATCATTTCTTAAATTGAGTCTTTCATAGAATGGACTAAGCTTTGTTAAATATGTTAAAAGGTTTGCATGCACTTTTTTCATTACACATGCCAGTCGATTTTCGCCTCCATTTTCTGACGATGTACTTTACAAGCACAGCCGTTTCAGTGTTCTGTGCGATCGTTTTCCTGTTTTCGCGGGGCACTTCCGGGGTAAGTCAACGGGCAGCTCCCGCGGCGCTGGCGGACCTTGGCCTTGGCTACAACCTGCTGTACGGAAACACGGACGGCGGAGGCTGGCGGAGCGGTGGTGATGACCCGGGGCTGCTGGCCACTAGACACATTCTTCGTCTTGGTAGTTGCTTGCAAACTTGTAATATTTCCCCGCTTAATTAGCTCGCCACGCTGGGTAACCATACTCCTATCCCACAACAACAAAGGATCATGGTCCAAGTGATTTTATTCTTGACAATCAATATCTGAGAAATAAAAATGAGTGAGATAAAGTTACAGTTCGAAGTAAAACAGCCCTTTCTTCTGGCTGTGGATGGGAAAGTCCCCCAACCTCCATACCTACTTTTAATTCCTTTGTTTCCTAATCTTTAGGAAGAATGCATTGATAAAGTTGCGTCCCATCCCAACCCCACCTCGATCACAGAAGCCCCCTTTGACGCCAAAGCCGCTATAATTCAGTTGGTATTCGTGGCATCAACGGTTCGTCCTGCCTTAATTTAATTCGAATAAAAATCCACTTAATGTCCGAATTCCAGATTGATCAGTGTAGGGAAGCCTTTTCTCATTGAATATTATCTTTATCCTGATATTATTCATGTTTCAGATTGCGAGGACTCCGCGAAACTTCCTGTTAATGTCATATACGAGAGCCATGAGAACTGCCAGACTACGAAAGCAGACGACATCATATTCAGTCCAAAATCCTATCAAACGAAACTCGCATCAAGAATAACATATAATGGTATAATTATCGCAAGTTAAAATATTTTTCTTAAATTACACGGCACTGTGTGCGTGTTGCCAATCAAATTCACCAATATACTAAACCGTAATAAGTTCTACTCACTAGCTTATTTCAGAGTGTGATGCATGACTCAAAGTGTCGAAGGCAAAGGAACGACGCGACGCGCTCGTTTCAGAGTGTGATGCATGAATCAAAGTGTCGATGGCAAAGAAACGAAGCGACGCGCTCGTTTCAGAGTGTGATGCATGAATCAAAGTGCCGATGGCAAAGGAACGAAGTGACGCGGTCGTTTCAGAGTGTGATGCATGAATCAAAGTGCCGAAGGCAAAAGAACGAAGCGACGCGCTCGTTTCAGAGTGTAATGCATAAATCACAGTGCCGATGGCAAAGGAACGAAGCGACGCGCTCGTTTCAGAGTGTGATGCATAAATCAAAGTACCGACGGCAAAGAAACGAAGCGATGCGCTTCTTTCAGGGTGTGATGCTTTAACCAGAGTGCCTATCTCAAAGAATGGATACGACGCGCTTCTTTCAGAGTGTAATGCATGCATTGGAGGTGCAAATGACAAAACAATGGACGCGCTTTTATCAGAAAGTGTAGCTCAAACCAAAGTGCCTATCGCAAAGGAACGACGCGACGCGCTCGTTTCAGAGTCTGATGCATAAATCAAAGTACCGATGACAAAGAAATGACGCGACGCATTTCTTTCAGAGTGTGATGTATAAATGTAAGTGCCGATGACAATGTAACGATGCCACGCACTTCCTTCAGAGTCTGATGCATGAATCAAAGTGCCGATGACAATGGAATTACGCAACGCGTTTCCTTCAGAGTCTGATGCATGAATCAAAGTGTCGATGGCAAAGAAATGACGCGCCGCGTTTCCTTCAGCGTGCGATGCATAAATCAAAGTGCCGATGACAATGGAATGACGCGACGCGTTTCTTTCAGCGTGTGATATGGCAACGGAACGAAGCGACGCACTCGTTTCAAAGTGTGATGCATAAATCAAAGTACCTATGACAAAGGAACGAAGCGACGCGCTCGTTTCAGAGTGTGATGCATAAATCAAAGTACCGATTACAAAGGAACGACGCGATGCGCTTCTTTCAGGGTGTGATGCTTTAACCAAAGTGCCTATCGCAAGGAATCGACGCGACGCACTTTCTTCGGAGTCTGATGCATGAATCAAAGTGCCGATGACAATGGAACGACACAACGCGTTTCCTTCAGAGTCTGATGCATGAATCAAAGTACCGATGACAATGGAATGACGCGACGCGTTTCTTTCAGCGTGTGATGCATAAACCAAAGTGCCGATGGCAATGGAATGACGCAACGCGTTTCTTTCAGCGTTTGATGCATGAACCAAAGTGCCGATGGCAAAGAAATGACGCGACGCGCTCCTTTCAACGTGTGATGCATGGATAAAAGTGCCGATGACAATGGAACGACGCGACGCACTTTCTTCGGAGTCTGATGCATGAATCAAGGTGCCAATGACAATGGAACGACGCAACGCGCTTCCTTCTGAGTCTGATGCATGAATAAAAGTGCCGATGGCAATGGAATGACGCAACGCGTTTCTTTCAGCGTGCGATGCATAAACCAAAGTGCCGATGACAATGGAATGACGCAACGCGTTTCTTTCAGAGTGTGATGAATAAATCAAAGTGTCGATGACAATGGAATGACGCAACGCGTTTCTTTCAGAGTGTGATGTTTAAATGTAAGTGCCGATGACAATGGAACGACGCGACAAAAATAGACGCGTTTACTTCAGCGTGTGATGCATAAATCAAAGTACCGATGGCAAAGAATCGACGCGACGCGCTTCTTCCAGATAGTGATGCATACATCAAAGTGATGATAGCTAAGAATCGACGCGACGCGCTTCTTTCAGGGTTTGATGCATAAGTTTAAAGTGCCAATGGCAAACAATCGACGAGACGCATCTTTCAGATTGTGATTCATAACTCAAAGTAACAATTTGCGGTAATCAGATTGTGCAATATAAATGAAAATGTCGACAGCAAAGGAACGGCGCACGGCTTTCAGAGTGCACATGATTCACCACACACAGTCATGTTGGTAAAGGAACGGCGCACGGCTTTCAGAGTGCACATGATTCACCACACAAAGTCATGTTGGTAAAGGAACGGCGCACGGCTTTCAGAGTGCACATGATTCACCACACAAAGTCATGTTGGTAAAGGAACGGCGCACGGCTTTCAGAGTGCACATGATTCACCACACAAAGTCATGTTGGTAAAGGAACGGCGCACGGCTTTCAGAGTGCACATGATTCACCACACACAGTCATGTTGGTAAAGGAACGGCGCACGGCTTTCAGAGTGCACATGATTCACCACACAAAGTCATGTCGGTAAAGGAACGGCGCACGGCTTTCAGAGTGCACATGATTCACCACACAAAGTCATGTCGGTAAAGGAACGGCGCACGGCTTTCAGAGTGCACATGATTCACCACACAAAGTCATGTCGGTAAAGGAACGGCGCACGGCTTTCAGAGTGCACATGATTCACCACACAAAGTCATGTCGGTAAAGGAACGGCGCACGGCTTTCAGAGTGCACATGATTCACCACACAAAGTCATGTCGGTAAAGGAACGGCGCACGGCTTTCAGAGTGCACATGATTCACCACACAAAGTCATGTCGGTAAAGGAACGGCGCACGGCTTTCAGAGTGCACATGATTCACCACACAAAGTCATGTTGGTAAAGGAACGGCGCACGGCTTTCAGAGTGCACATGATTCACCACACAAAGTTATGTTGGTAAAGGAACGGCGCACGGCAATCTGAGTATGCGGGAAAAAGAGGACAATTTTGTAACTTTCAAAGTTCATAATAATAATAATATTGCAATTGCGTTGTATTGAACGACTTTATAAATGTCTGTTATTTACTATATTGCAGGACGACAAATATCTGGAGTATCGGATCTTGCTTTCACAAAAAGTACAGGTATGAATTCATTTTTTATGTGTATTCTAAAAATTAAACATTGTTTTTTTTCTCTGTCTTAATACTTCGTTTTAAATACGCTTCTTTTTACAAATCATATTGATGCCAGATACAAACGTGTTTCGAATAGATCGTTGTGTTTGTAATACATTTAAAATATTTTTTTCTAAACTAATTACAGCATATGACGCGGTGGCACGTGAAACGGATGCCATTCACTACGTGTTACAAGACTCCACGAGTACGTGCGTGCACGGGTCTATGCGTTACCAACAGTTCGTACACTCCGACCTCACCGATGAATTCATTTCCGCCGTTTGTGGTCTTCCGGTGAAGTACATCGCCAGCAACTATGAGCAGTTTATCGACACTTGGGGAACGGTTAGGAAGTAGTGTTTAAAGATAATAATTCGGTGTGTGTATACCAAGTGATAAATTACGTCTTAAATGCTATTTCGGAAGGTAACATTCATTCGGAGCTTCTCGGCCATTTTTATCGAAAACAACCTCGGATGTATATGGACGGTTTACATACTAAGAAATCGTTATGTTTCAGTCCGCTGCAAGTAGGTCGCGTAGTAATTTAAGTTAGCAGTTAAACTGAATGACTTAAAATAATCGGGAGTCTTAATTATGTGTCCAATAAAACACGTCACTGGCAATCAATTTAAACTTAGATCAATAAATACAAGCTTAAACACTACATTTAATTAATGATATAATTCAAAAAATTACGAACCGGCATACATCCGAGGTTGTTTTAAAAAAAATGGCCGAGGAGTTCCGAATGGGCAACATTTTGCTTCGAATAATCTAAATTCTCGATCAAACTCTAGGTTGTGCTATTTTAGCGGCGTTGAATGAGCTGTTTAATTTCAAATGATGAATAATTAGTAAATTTATCTTTGTTTAAAGTCTACATTTGAAGCAAAATATTGCCCTACGACGCGTTTATGACGTAATTTATCACGTGGTATACACAGACAGCCATTGTTGTTCCAAAGAGAGTACGCCATACTAAAAGTAATCCACTGATTAAAAGCAATCTGCATGTAGGTCGTTTAACCGATATTTTGTAAACGACTATCTTAATACATTCGATTGCATGTATTTCATGCATTCGGAACTCCTCGGCCATTTTTATCGAACACAACGTTTTGATAAAAATGGCCGGGGAATTCCGAATGATATTTTATTGCTCTGTGATATATCGACGCTATTCTCTCGTTCATCAAGCACGTTGTGACGGGAGTGACGTTAGGCACACGCAAGACGGAACGGACGATTGTACCTCGAACGGATTACGTCAAAAAAGTCATGTCCACGGTTAGTTTCTGTAAACTTATTTAATGACGTTAACAAGGATTTACGTACACAACGTCATTGATACAAAACGTTTGGTGTTGGGTTTTATGGTTAAGGGTTTCAACTTATTTAATCCTAGGCTATATTCGCGGGTTAAGGGAGATGTTTCGTATATAGTATCCCTTAAACTGCGCTTTAGTAAAAACACCATTTCAGACTAAAAGAAAGCAAATTGACTAGTTAATTCAACACTAAAAACAAACAAATAATTCAATTCAGAGGTAGGGGCGCACATTTAAATTTGGGCAGCCCTAAAGCATTCCCCCTTTAACGCAAACATACTGTACCCGCCCCTGTATACTTTATTTTAGTCTCCGCATGACGTCACTGTTGGAGGGCCGATGTATACGTCCCAAACGTCATATGTCGTGGACACCGCCTCATTGAAATTACGTTCAGAATTTCCGCTGGGGTTTGTCTCGTCCCCAACATCCACCCTTTACACTGGGATTTCCACCGACATAGTTGGGACAACGACGACTTCAATTGAGCCGATTGGTTTAAGCTTAATGTCAATTGACGTGCTTTTGGATCAAAGTAACTTTGGTGTAGACGCAAACGAGCTCTCTTACTTAGACGCTTGTCAAAGCATAAATTCCCAGATGCTAGAACAGCGACGGCAAAATTTAGTTCAAGCGTTAACGAATTACGGAATTATGAAGAATGCATCTCAGCCTGTAGGTATGCAGCAAGGATGTACTCATAATCAACATTTTTATTACAGAATATACATGTAAATACTTATCATATATCATTAACCATACATGTAGCTGTTTACTTGTGACTAGAATAACAATTAATATTTTTTTAAATAATCACCTATTCCTTTGTATAGAGTAAAGTTGATGTTCATATTGTACAACACGCAAGGTGTTTTATTTTTAATATTGCGCCCAGATTAGATAAGTAGACCGTCTTTTAACCAATGATGTCCGACGTTACAAATATCGGCTTTTACTTTATACCAACGTATGTTATCGTTAACATTTCTATAAGAACAAAAACTCAATAACAGAACTTCCTGCTGTTTTTAAATCGTAATGAATAATTATTTTAAATGTAAATATAGGTATTGATCGGATTTTTTCTTCCATTTATGCAGTATGAACGCAATAGTTCAAGCGACATGAGCAAACAATCAGCCAAGAAGCGATAGCGCGCTTCATGAAATTTGCTCTTGTGCCCTACTGCGTTCATACAGTAAAAACCCAAGAAACAAAGCGAGCGATGCTTGTAGCACTCGTTATCTTCACACCGAAATTATATATAGCAATCTGTTGCAGCCCCACACTCTCTCAAAGGATTGGCCACGATTGTGGGAATGGTAAAATATTTAAGTCTTACTCATATAAGTTTTTACTCGAGAATAACAGATTCAACAACTCATTAAATATCAAAACTTTCAGACGAGAAATTCGCAATCCCAGTCGTCTGGCCTCAAGGAACGTTCGCCTTAATGAAGCCTCGGACCGGTTGTCCCACCTCCGCTAGTCGCTGGCTGGAAGGTTGGCTTAAGCAGACTCCAGAAAGACAGTCGCCAAATAACGAGTGGAACGCAACGCATCTTGATGGTGAGTCTGGGGCCGTATTCAATAAGCAACTTAGATTGAACTTAAATTTAAGATTAGAAACTAAGTGTTTTGATTGGCCTGTATATTTAGCTGACCAATAGGCTGAATGGAATCACTGAGGCATGTCTAAGGATAAGGATAAGTTCAATATTGAATACTGGCCCTGGGGCCGTATTCAATAAGCAACTTAGATTGAACTTAAATTTAAGATTAGAAACTAAGTGTTTTGATTGGCCTGTATATTTAGCTGACCAATAGGCTGAATGGAATCACTGAGGCATGTCTAAGGATAAGGATAAGTTCAATATTGAATACTGGCCCAGGGCTATTGAATTCAAATGTCACAATGGCAAAATGCTAAATGCCGTGCAAATGTTCAGCCACGTTTGACACTTTATTTTAGCTTGTAAGCTGTGCCGAGGAACCTGGTGTCGCCGCACCACATCTACTGTAGCTGTGGCATTTACAAAATGAAAAGTATTGTCAAGGAAACACTTTAAATGTTCATGTATTTATGTTGTGTGGTTATCAGCAAAATTGAAAAGAACGCCTCGTGAAATGTTACGATACATGTCCACGAAGGCTAATGTCGGTCGGGGTTTGCGTGCAACGCATAGGTGGACATTTCTGTAGGAGTATACGCTAAATTGAAATATATTTTAGAAGAGCGACCCTTCTATAACCCTTCTATGACATGTCCAACGTTGCGAGACATTATGACAATTATAATAATTCAATAAAAAATATATGCGACGAAAAACAAAGTTTTTTTTTAAATAATTACAATATAGATTGTTATGGACTAAAAACTATTTGTTCATTATAAAAATAATTATGAACTGCTGTTCTATAAGAAATATCTTTATTCATAATAATATTTCTTTTATGAAGTTAACAAATACATTGCATGTAAAAATATTTACGTATGTGGTTAAAATACGTATATTGGGTTATCGGCAACATGGGATATTATCTACATCGTATAACATCAGTTTTGATTGGCTCCAGCAAACAATATGGCAGCGCCAAAAACACAGTGACTTGATCATGTATCATATTCATTTTAATGTTCTTCTTTTTTGAGCCAATGAATACTTTTTTGAACAATTTTATTGTTTAGGATTCAGTCCATAAATATCTTTATTGACTAAATATATTGCCATTATTGAAGAAAAAGTTTGTTTTTCGTTTGTATATATTTATTATTGAATATATATTGACATAGAATATTGCAACGTTTGCCATGCCATACCCTCTAAAGCACAAAAGTCCGTCCAAATATAAGAAAATTGTTTACGGTTCAGATATAGAAAACAATGACTGGTACTTTTAACCCTTGTCGCGTTTATACGCGTAAATATTGAATATGAATTTTCTAAGGCTAAATGTGCTTGTAATGGAACAATAAATATAAACCTAAATTATGTTTTCATTGTATCTATGGCAACAGTTTAGGACTGTAAGTATTGTTGAATTGTAACACTTCATATGTGCTATACATATGAATATATGTTTTTGTATTTTTCCCAGGGTCTTTAACGAAAACAGAATACAACTTCCATTTTTGCGTAAAGCCAGACGCTTCGGACGAATTTTCACTTGCTTGGCCACAAGGAGACTATTGTGTGCTAAAACATGGAAACTGCCCGACTGGTAAAGTTGCCTTTATGTAGCTTGCATGTAGTTAATACTCATGTTTGAGGTTGTGATTTTGAATGCAATCGCTTACATAATTTATGTTTGCACCATTATTGTTTCCTCAAACTTAAGTATACCCCAACCACTTGGTAGTGGGGGCTATATAGGAATCCCATTGTCCCGTCCGTCGCTCTTTTCTTCTGGTCTAAGACATCGGAACAAGATAACTTTATTCCATAACTCTTTATATTTTGATGTTTTGACATCACATCGCTCCGAATGAACATCAAACTTTATACACATATTGCCTGTGTTAAGGAGAGGTGTTGAGCAAAAGAAATATTATTTCGGTTTGGTATTCTTAGAGTTATCGCCCTTTTATTATATGTTTGCTTATTTTTTACTGAAACAAGTAATTTTTTCTCCATAGCTCAATATGTTTTTAAGGTTTTGATTTTAAACTTTATACACACGTTGACCTGTTGTGCATAAGAAGCATTATTTTCATATTGTATTTTTAGAGTTATTGCCCTTTGATATTTTTACTTACTTTTTTGACTTTGATTTTTTTTTTGAATAGTTAACAAGTTATTTTGTGACTTATTTAGTAGAACTCGCTGACCATAACTAGATAACCTTGTAGTGTACAGCATGAAAAGCATAAGTAACTGGTTAACTTAGATTCGTGTTACCAGTTAAATATATAAAACTGGTAGTCTATTTGTGATTTACGAATTCCACTCAGTAACAAATGATTCAAAATATGAGCGTCTTCGAGTCAAACGGGGGTGAATGATATAACTCCTGTCCACAGATTTCACAGAAGGTTATGTTCAATTTGACGATGATGACACAGACAATGGTAATGCTCACGGCGGAGTTATGCCCGACGGGACGTATGGCAGCGATACACGGCTCAACTTTTGTTGTCGGTAATGTTGTAGTGTAAGAATACTTTCTGGTAAAAGAATGTGAACATATCTTTTATTTGTGTTATACGGTTGACTGCATTTCAAAATCATTCAATCAATATCAATATTCGTCTAGGTCTGACGGCAGGTCATACAACGCCATCACCCTGCCGACTGATAAGCCATTTTATCTGTTCCCGAATGGAAATGGATGTCAAGAAGTGAATGGCATGCACTCGTTGGTTGAATACATACAATGGGACGACGAGGACCAAACGCAGAATGTACATAGTGGCATCGGTGGAGACACACCAGGAATGACATATTGCGATGGCCATAACTGTGGGGGAACCTACTCCAAAATATATTTCTGTTACTACGAGAAAAACATATCTACTGGCATTATTGTTGGATAGATTGATGTTTGCCGATTACAAATAAATATATAGAAGCAAATGTCGCTGCCGTGTGCATGATGTTGCCCGAGAGTGGTGTCTTCTGTTGTAAATGAAACCGGAGTGTACTGAGAAAACCCTCTAGATTGGCTTTATGACAACCAACCAAGCTCGAGATGCCTTGGTAAGAAGCGAGTGCGCTAACCGCACATCAAGAATGTTTATAAACATGATGAATATGAGCATGATGAAATTTTTCGCTGATGCAATGTGCCTTTCTCTGGCTGGAAATGAGGATTTGACTGCAATTCCATCTTAGGAATTTTGGTCAAGCCTTATATCAACTTACTAGATACTGCAACGACCACCCGATACCTCAGTCGTATAGCGTTCGCTTCGGTTGTGGAAGGTAGAAGGTTGAATCCCTGTCGCGTTACACCGACATGCGTTAAATTACGGTACCAGTAGCTTCCTAGCCTAGCGCTCGCCATTTAAAGGGTGGTACTGGGAAAAAAGTGTACTCAGTACTGGTTCAACCCAGGAAAGTTGTATACCGTGTATCGGTGCTTTAGAAAACAAAGAGGTCTCTTCGCAAAGAGCTAGAGTATCGCATCCGGATCTCTTGAAACTCACTCTGTTTCTTTAAGTATTTTAATGTCAGAATTTGACTGCGAATTGCTGTCATTTCTATCTCATGTCACTTATGGCTAGTGTTTGAAAATCGGACTCCATTTGCTATCGATAATCGAATCGAATCGGACCAAGCATTTCGATTTACTATCGGACAATAATCGAAAGTTCATAATATCGGTAAGGAATACAGTCTTTATACATAATATCATCATGATCATTTAAATGGTTAAACCTGGAGTCAGTACGTGTGATGCTATTGTCATGCTGTTTGCAACAGTTAGTAAATTTCCATAACCTTTTCGGTCATTGATAACTTAACGAAAAAAAACATAACAACACGGCACATACTTCATAATTGCACATCAATTACAAAATGGATGCACACTGCATCAAGTAAGTTATCTTGACATTTTATCCATGTAAAAGCATATTAAATATTTGTGAACCAGCTTAAAATTCAATAACCTATTCATGAGAATATCTTAATTTCATAAAACTTCCACTGTAAAATTAGTTAGTTACAAAGGATACCAAAAATGGTTTCAAAAACAAAATGCATCGTGCCGGGATCCCCGGTATTTGCAGGTAATAAGACCGGACCCACTACATCAAAGAGACAGGTTATTGAAGAAGGTTTTGTAAATATATAAACAATTAAAACAATTCGTAATTTTGGCGGAGTTTGTAAGCAAAAAGGTTCACATTCACCACATTTGTGTAAGATAGTGGCCTCCCTTGTTAAAATGAAATCTACCACAAAGAAAACATTTACTCGACTTGTACCACTAAACAAAAAGTACGTAGCTATCGGAAGTAACATTAGCGACATCGATTTTGAACAACCACTATCGAATGTCGCCGATATAGCATTGCCAGCTATGATTTATCGATTTGTACTCAATAATTAAATCGTTTCATCACTACTTATGGCATTAAAACACAATTTAAATCGTGATACCGGGATCAAGCCATAATGCAGTCAATGGGCGCAGGCAAACCTTGATAAAATGAAATTAACAACTTAGAAACTGCAACAACGTCAGTTGAGTTCTCCATTCCAGCGAAAAATGAAATGAAACACATCAAAACCACTGCCTGGAGACTGACACCTTAACCGACATTTGCAACGTAAGACATATCTATTATTCTTTAATGGAAATGAGTGCATAAAATAACACTGCCAAGAGTGGACATTCTATATGGTCTTTAATGGAAATGATTGCATGAAATAAAACTGCCAAGTGTGAACATTCTATATGGTCTTTAATGGAAATAAGTGCATGAAATAGCATTGCCAAGTGTGGGAATTCTGTATGTTCTTAAATGGAAATGAGTCCATGAAATAACACTGCCAAGTGTGGACATTCTGTATGTTCTTTAATGGAAATGAGTACATGAAATAACACTGCCAGGTGTGGGAATTCTGTATGTTCTTTAACGGAAATGAGTACATGAAATAACAATGCCAAGTGTGGGAATTCTGTATGTTCTTATTGAAAATGAGTGCATGAAATAACATTGCCAAGTGTGCTAATTCCGTATGTTCTTTAATGCAAATGAGTCCATGAAATAACACTGCCAATTTTTTTAATTAAATCTGTTCTACAACAGAATTGGATGCACGACATAACTATGCTAATTTGGGGCAATTTATCTGTTCTCCAGTAGTACTAGGTGCATGGAATAAAACTGCCAAATGAGGCAGCTGTGCTTCAATGGACAAAGGTTCATTAAAATCACTATCGAATGAGAGCACTTTACCTTTTAGCTTACGAATATGCGTGAATAAAATAACAATGCAAAGTGTGGGCGTTCTTTATGTTCTTTAATGGAAATGAGTGCATGAAATAGCATTGCCAAGTGTGGGAATTCTGTATGTTCTTTAATGGAAATGAGTGCATGAAATAACACTGTCAGGTGTGGGAATTCTGTATGTTCTTTAATGGAAATGAGTGCATGAAATAACACCGTCAAGTGTGGACATTCTATATGTTCTTTAATGGAAATGAGTGCATGAAATAAAAATGCCAAGTGTGGGAATTCTGTATGTTCTTTAATGGAAATGGGTGCATGAAATAAAACTGCCAAGTGAGGACATTCTATATGTTCTTTAATGGAAATGATTGCATGAAATAACACTGCCAAGTGTGGGTATTTTGTATGTTCTTTAATGGAAATGATTGCATGAAATAACACTGCCAAGTGTGGGTATTCTGTATGTTCTTTAATGGAAATAAGTGCACGAAATAACACTGCCAAATTAAGGAATTATATCTGTTCTACATTAGAAATGGATGTACGCCAAACTTTGCTAATTGGGGCAATCTGTTTGTTTCTCAGTAGAACTAGGTGCATGGAATAAAACTGCCAAACGAGGGATTTATAGCTGTGCTCCTATGGACATATTAGGTTCTTAAAAGATCACTATCAACTGAGATCATTTTACTTGTTAGCCTAATTTGTGCATAAAATAGCATGGTCATGGCATTCTATATGTTCGTTAATGTAAATGAGTGCATGAATCTCCACTGCAAACTAGGAGCATTCTGTCTGTAATTCCATGGAAATGTGAGCATGAATCTCCACCGCTAACTAGAGCTGTCACAGGAGTGACGAATACCCCCAAATGCCGCCTGGACACAGGAATGGCAAACCATTCCTTTGAAAAGAGGCCATAACTCCAAGGTTACTGCACACTGCATCTTCTTTTATCATGCATGTATTGTTTTATTTAAATCTGTTGAGTAATTTAGAAGTTACACTGCTGACAAGAAAAACTAGCTGATGCTCTAGCTGATCTCTTCTGGAATAAGACATCTAGAGCATTCACGAGCTTTTCTTCCAACACGATCATCATCAAATTTTACAAGTACATATTTGGTCTTGAATGCATCCTTATCCACCTGGGAATAAATCCCGGGACTGTTCCTATAGCCGAATTAACAAGTCCATCTGACACGTCAATATTTGTAGTAAGCACTACTGTGGCAAATATGCCACACTTAAGTTCTGCTGGTATTCCACTGGCATCTGGTTCAAATGAAGCATGCTGGATTTGTTTTGTTTGTTCATCTTTCCAAGTGTCAATTACTTTTAAGGTAAATATTTGCTCATTTAGTTTTTGAAGGATCTATCGAACTTGACCTGTATCTTCTGATGTTACACCTGTGTACCAAAAATTTTCAAATCTGTCAAGCCTTTCATGAGTTATCGTCCGGAAACCATTTTTCTATTTTTAGTAACAGTGACCTTGACCCCACCAGCCCCCAATATCGAACTTGATCTGTATCTTCTGATGTTACACCTGTGTACCAAAAATTGTTCAAATCCGTCTAGCCTTTCATGAGTTATCGTCCGGGAACCGTTTTTCTTTTTTTAGTAACAGTGACCTTGACCTTGGCCCCACCAGCCCCAATATCGAACTTGACCTGTATCTTCTGATGTTACACCTGTGTACCAATTTTTTTTCAAATCTGTCAAGCCTTTCATGAGTTATCGTCCGGAAACCGTTTTTCTATTTTTAGTAACAGTGACCTTGACCTTGGCCCCACCAGCCCCAATAGCGAACTTGACCTGTATCTTCTGATTTTACACCTGTGTACCAAATTTTTTTCAAATCTGTCAAGCCTTTCATGAGTTATCGTCCGGAAACCATGAAAACCGACCGACCGACCGACCGACCGACAAGCTCACTAACTTGATCTGTATCTTCGGATGTTACACCTGTGTACCAAAAATTGTTCAAATCTGTCTAGCCTTTCATGAGTTATCGTCCGGAAACCGTTTTTCTTTTTTTAGTAACAGTGACCTTGACCTTGGCCCCACCAGCCCCAATATCGAACTTGACCTGTATCTTCTGATGTTACTCCTGTGTACCAAAAATTGTTCAAATCTGTCAAGCCTTTCATGAGTTATCGTCCGGAAACCGTTTTTCTATTTTTAGTTACAGTGACCTTGACCTTGGCCCCACCAGCCCCAATATCGAACTTGACCTGTATCGTCTGATGTTACACCTGTGTACCAAAAAAAAATCAAATCTGTCTAGCCTTTCATGAGTTATCGTCCGGAAACCATGAAAACCGACAGACCGACCGACCGACCGACAGACAGACCGACCGACCGACCGACCGACAAGCTCACTCCTATATACCCCCTCAAACTTCGTTTGTGGGGGTAAAACTAGGAGCATTCTATCTGTAATTCCATGGAAATGAGAGCATGAATCTCCACTGCTAACTAGGAGCATTCTATCTGTAATTCCATGGAAATGTGAGCATGAAATAATGCAAATGTACTGCCAAACGAGATCATTCTATCTGTTCTGAAATGGACATGGGTACATGCAATAACACTGCCAATCGGGTGCACGACATAACACTGCAAAGTGAGGGCAATCTATCTGTTCTGCAGTGAAGGGTGCATAAAATAACACTACCAACAGGAGACATTCTTTCTGTTTTCCAAGGACATATGTTCATAAAATATCACCAAATGAGGGAATTCTATCTACTAGCCAACGGAAATATGTGCATGAAATAACATTGCCAGTTGTAGTCATTCTGTCTGTTCTTAAATGGAAATGAGTGCGTGGAATAAATCTGTCGAATAGTGTCATTGGGCCTATTCTTAAATGGACATGGGTTTCAACTGTATTATACGCAACACGCTCGATTCTGTGTCTATTCTTCAATGGAAATGGGTTATGAAATAAAATACAAAATGGGGGAATACTATCATTTCACCAATTAAATGCTATCTGTTCATCAATGGAAATGGGAACATAAAAAAGTAGTAGTAAAACTGCCAAAATGGTGCATTCAGCCTATCTCTAATAAAAATGAGTGCTTGAAATAACACTGCCAAATGGTGTCATTCTGCCTACCCCCAATGGAAATGGGTGCTTGAAATAACACTCCAAATGGTGTCATTCTGCCTACCCCCAATGGAAATGGGTGCTTGAAATAACACTGCCAAATGGTGTCATTCTGCCTACCCCCAATGGAAATGGGTGCTTGAAATAACACTGCCAAATGGTGTCATTCTGCCTATCTCTTATCGAAATGAGTGCTTGAAATAACACAGCCAAATGGTGTCATTCTGCC
Source organism: Mya arenaria (assembly GCF_026914265.1). Lineage (NCBI taxonomy): Eukaryota > Metazoa > Mollusca > Bivalvia > Myida > Myidae > Mya > Mya arenaria. The sequence continues at coordinate 53,975,731 of NC_069132.1, read as the reverse complement.
TACCCCCACTGGAAATGGGTGCATGAAATAACACTGCCAAATGGTGTCATTCTGCTTAACCCCAATGGAAATGGGTGCATGATATAACACTGCCAAATGGTGTCATTCTGCCTACCCTGAATTGAAATGGGTGCATGAGATAACGTTGCCAACTGGGGGCTTTCTGCCTACATGTATCTCCAATGGAAATAGGTGCATGAAATAACGTTGCCAACTGGGGCCATTCTGCCTACATGTATCTCCAATGGAAATGGGCGCATGAGATAACGTTGCCAACTGGGGGCTTTCTGCCTACATGTATCTCCAATGGAAATGGGCGCATGAGATAACGTTGCCAACTGGGGCCATTCTGCCTACATGTATCTCCAATGGAAATGGGCGCATGAGATAACGTTGCCAACTGGGGGCTTTCTGCCTACATGTATCTCCAATGGAAATGGGCGCATGAGATAACGTTGCCAACTGGGGCCATTCTGCCTACATGTATCTCCAATGGAAATGGGCGCATGAGATAACGTTGCCAACTGGGGCCATTCTGCCTACACGTATCTCCAATGGAAATGGGCGCATGAGATAACGTTGCCAACTTGGAGCATTCTGCCTACATGTATCTCCAATGGAAATAGGTGCATGAAATAACGTTGCCACCTGAGGGCGTTGTGCCTACACGTAACTCGAATGGAAATAGGTGCATGAAATAACGTTGCCAACTGGGGCCATTCTGCCTACATGTATCTCCAATGGAAATGGGCGCATGAGATAACGTTGCCAACTGGGGGCTTTCTGCCTACATGTATCTCCAATGGAAATGGGCGCATGAGATAACGTTGCCAACTGGGGCCATTCTGCCTACATGTATCTCCAATGGAAATGGGCGCATGAGATAACGTTGCCAACTGGGGGCTTTCTGCCTACATGTATCTCCAATGGAAATGGGCGCATGAGATAACGTTGCCAACTGGGGCCATTCTGCCTACATGTATCTCCAATGGAAATGGGCGCATGAGATAACGTTGCCAACTGGGGCCATTCTGCCTACACGTATCTCCAATGGAAATGGGCGCATGAGATAACGTTGCCAACTTGGAGCATTCTGCCTACATGTATCTCCAATGGAAATAGGTGCATGAAATAACGTTGCCACCTGAGGGCGTTGTGCCTACACGTAACTCGAATGGAAATGGGCGCATGAAATAACGTTGCCAACTGGGGCCATTCTGCCTACACGTATCTCCAATGGAAATGAGTGCATGAAATAACGTTGCCAACTGGGAACATTCTGCATACATGTATCTCCAATGGAAATGAGTGCATGAAGTAACGTTGCCAACTGGGGGTATCCTACCTAGATGTATCGCCAATGGAAATGGGTGCATTCTGCCTACATGTATCTCAAATGGAAATGGGTGAATGAAATAACGTTGCCAACTGTGGGTATTCTGCCAACATGTATCTCCAATGGAAATGGGAGCATAAGATATGTCTGCATAAGAATTATGATATCTTATCTACATGTGTATTCCATGGTTGTCTTTGTGGTGAAGGCCATTTAGGCTGTCTTGATATTGTTTACTGGCACATAGTCACAAACCCGTCGTTCAGCTACGGGGAATTTGCTGCACAGTATCCTTTTTGGTTTACCTCTGGGCAATTACTGCCTTAAATTTATATTTAAACACCGGAAAGAATAATGGTTTGCACATGACAACTGTAAAACACAAAGGTATTGCTATAAAATATTTATTTCTTTCCATAACCATCTGGTATAGATTGTAAATAAGGTTAATATTTTACAGAATGTAAAATGTTCATAATACAATGCAGGACCATAAAACATTGTTATTTACAGAATATAAAGAAGTAGAAAACAGTATTTTAAACAATGGAATGCGTAAAACGGCTCTAAAAACTAACTTAACGAGACATACAAAAAGGTTTTTAAATGAAACACAAATGACATGCAACTATTTTTTTAATTTGTAAATAATGATGTTAATATCTGAAGAAATGACAAATAGGTCAACACATAAAAGAATATAAATTTTGACGTACAAAGCTACTGTTTTGGGATCAAACAAATAAGGTTTGTAAATGGTGTCCAAAAATGCATTTTTTCATCCAAAATTATTCTTTTACGACCAAACTATTTAGTGAAGGAATTTAGCATCTCGCCATTCAGTAAAAAAATCGGACTTTTAAAAGGTTCTATTCAGCTACACAGTTATGGAAAACAATAAAATACATTAGTAACTTATGAAGCAATAATATAATATAGTTTAATGCTATGCTTAAATAATAATCATTTGTTAGAGAGCTACTATGTATTTCAAATAAGATATAATTTGTGCTGTACATATTTACATTGAAACTGATATATATACAAAAGATAAATCTGAGAAATAGACCGACTGCTACTCAAAATTCTTTAACACTGGGTTTCTCATCAATGTGAGAAATAGACCGACTGCTATTCAAAATTCTTTAACACTGGGTTTCTCATCAATGTGCAAGCGTAGGCTCACTTTTTCAATCAAGTTTTACAAGTTCTTAACACATCTTATAACAAATAGGTTGGATGGAAAGTTTATGCTAGTTTTTTTAAATATTGGAAGGTTTTAGCTAGGTTTTATAAGGCAAAGTGCTGCAGAAGAGGGACAGGGTGTAGGAGAAAAGCTCACATTGAATAATGCCTTGAATAACTTGAACATTTTTAATATGACATAAAATATTAGGGATTGAGTTTAATTGCATTAATATTAAATTTCAGATGCCAAATATTTAAAGTTTGTAAGTATTTATTATCATATTAAAAGTTTGAATTGAAACAAAGAAAAATATTTGACATTTTCAAGCATTTAATTTTAAAAAGGCAGAAGGGTGCCCACGCTAACTAAAACTTAAGTTACCTTACTGTCACTTGCATAGTATCCATTAGCATTTCTAGGAGATAACAATAATTTGTTGTTCAGTCAATGAAAATATGTCTGCAGTGTTTTACATTTTGCTAATATGACAAAGTTACCATGTCATAATTTTGCTTTGTATTTTATCTAAAATGATTTTATATGGACACAAAAAAAGCAGAATTTGTTCACTTGCTCTTACTAAGAAACTGATGAAATAAACAGAATAGCAACAGCATCCATAGCTTTCAAATTCTACTGAATCTAAAGAAATACATAAGTTATCAAACCTACAAGAAATATTATATAAGTAACTATTTTATCATAAACAAAATTCCAAAATAAATATCTGCAGCAACTAAGATTTTCCGGGGTATTTTCTAGCAGCACATTATGTACAATGGCATCAAATACACATGTGATGTCAAATATACATGAGATTACGGTATTGAATGAAAAGCTTGCTTCATTTACCTCAGAATTATAAAAACACAGAAACATTGAACAAATGGATACTGGCACAAAAACACAAGTACATCACCACAGGACAAGCAAAATATATAAAAAAATAAAAATAATGTTAGGTTTACAAAATAGGCTGGTGAAAGCTTAGCTTAAAAATTTAACTTTAGTATGGAGTACAGTACACATCACAATTTTTCACTGTCATACTTGCAAATATAAATAAATCTGGTCTAGCATTTTTTCAAATCTAAACCAATACTAGCAACAATTAAAGAATCCATTATGCATTTGTATGCTAAACTTTTTTAAGTCCCTATTATTCTATTATTATTTTTACATCATAAATTCAAAAAAAGAGAGATAAGTTTCTTTAAATAACATCAGACAAATTCAACTTGTTAACATAAAGTCAAACTGTCCATGGAATTGTATTGTTTTAGCCAAGAGTATCCATAAAAAGACTTCTTAAAATGTTGTTGAAATAAGTGCTTGTCTATAATAAACATGACACTTGTGGAAGTCTAGGTCCGCCTTGTGCCTTGTCCGAGATTGTTTGTCAAATTAATCTACTGGATTTTACCATGTGCTATGATTTAACAACGATATATGATCCCATTATTGTTTAACGTAAATGAAATATTGAATGAAGAAAAGGCTTGTGTTTACTGATAAATTGTCAACACTTTCTGAATAAGTTAAATTTAAAACAAAAACTACAAGTATTGGAGATCTACTTGTCATAGGGAAACAACCATGCTATAAAATAATATAAATATAAAACATATTTCATATTAAAGAGTAAAAAAGGTTAAACAATCTTCTTTTTTAAAATATCACATATATTACACAAACCTTGTTCCGATATGTTTAAAGATAACAAAATCTAGTTACGGAGTAAATGTTTACTGAAGAAAAAACAACCTTAGAGTATGATTAAGGGGTTAACAATGAAAAACTGAATAACAATCTATACACTTTTTGCTTAACAATACAAAACATATCTACAGTTCTGGGCCAGTATCAATAAAACAACTTTAGCCATTTCTTATCTTAAGTTGAATTTCTACATTATTTATAGTCAAATTTAAAGCTGCACTCTCACAGATTGAGCATTTTGACAACTTTTTAATTTTTGTCTTTGAACAAGCCATTTTTTTGCGAAACTGCTTTAAAACCAGTTATATAAGACAGCTGAAAAAAAAATTGATCACAGAGTTTTACATTTTAGTTAAAAAATTGATGTTTTGTGCATTTTTTTTTAAACCGTTAGTAACTGTTTAAGCCATAAAACATAAATTTTCGAATGGAAATATGAAAATCAGCGATCTGATCTTTTGTCAGCAATCTTCCATCTTTGGTTTGCAGATATTTACACAAAAATTTGCCCTTTCCAAGACAAAAAATAAAAAAATTGTAAAAATGGTAAATTTGTGAGAATACAGCTTTAAAGAGAAGTACAAGCGATTTAAAAAAAGAAGCTTTTATATTACATAAAATTAATGAGAATAAAGTTTTTGAGATATTATTAAGTTATTATATGACAAGTGAAATACTTAACTTTGGAAAAAGACTTAAGTTTAGAAATAAGTTGAGATGTTTTTTTAAATACCAACCCAGGTGTATACACAGATGTGAATGAAAGATAAAAATGTAAATAAAACACAGTCACATGATTAAAAAATTATAACTTACAAAAACACAGCTCTAAAACCATTGTACTAATTCTATACCTAAAGTCATTAAGAAATGAAGATGTTTGGTAAGGTTTTATACCTGGCTATAATGGGCTAATTGTTCAGAGTTATGTAAAAGTTAACAACGAAGTTAACATCACTGTGTTAACTTTAAAACCATTAAAACTGCAAGTTTAATGGATAGACTTGTGATCTGCAGTATTTCTTATAAGATTTAAAACAACTGTTTCAGCTTTACTTGCTTTATGAAAATATACGAACACATCAAATAATTCACGTTTTTAAGTTAACAACAATGATATTAACACCGTTGTTAACTTTAACGAAGTTCTGAACAATCGGCCCAATGTTTGAAAAGGTTTAAACTATCTAACTTAATGTCTTTTATGTCTAACAGATGAAACCGACAAGAATTCAATATAAAATTTACATAGTTTAAAACACACGAAAATGTATGAAAAGTGCACCATTTTAAGGTTTTGTGATATGTATAGGCATTTAGCACATACAGCATGCAACATACACAAAATATATATATTCAAGAATGATTTACAAATGAAATTTGTACAAAATTGTCCATGAATGAACTGGAAATTTTACAAGTATAAATGCATGATGCGTCGAATGTTTGAATGACCTGCATAACAATATAGAGTATGCTGCTTTTAGAGTTATTCAAATACACATTATAGGTATTGTTACTCCTTACAACCAATACGTAGAATGAATCAAACGTTAACGCTCATCAGTTATTTCATTCAAAAAAAGGGGCAAAACTCTACAATTATCAAAGCACAAGTTACAGGTCTTGCAATATATGTGCATTTTGTCTCTTGTAACATGTTTACCAAGTTTCACTTCATAATTTAGAATGGTTTTTGAGTTATGGCCATAGTAACAGTATTTTTTTAGTTATGGCCACAATTAAAAGTATTTTCACAGGGACACCATTGGCAACCAAACCAGCATCGAGACCATGACAGTACCTAGAGTTTTTTGAAGAAAAGAAGACGAGATAAAAATATTAGTTTTGATTGATTTCGTAATTGATTTCGTAAAGAAGGAGTATTTTTCCAGATACATCTTTTTAAGGCTTTAAGCCAGCCAATAAATATATTAAGCAATCGCTTGGTAGCATTGAACTGATTAAGCTTTTTAAATTAGCATAATATATTTCCCGTTACTAAACAAGCTTCTTTAAATTAAATTTGTGTACATTTTCTGTTAAACTTGGTTATATGCTAAACCTAATTTCCCGAGGCGGAATTACATATTTCTTATTCCGGCCAAAATATACAAATGCCTGTATCAGATTACTTGTAAAGAAACGACCCTCGCCGCTTGTTGCCACAGTCATCTCTCTCTCAAAATATCAATCAAGGTCAATCATTTGATGCAGATATCTTTCAAAAGGCCACCTTTTCATTCAATTCAATTACTTGTAACATACGGTAGTCAACTACATTTTCTCAATAGTCCATAGCGATTTTTTGTATTTTTTAAGCACTGTTCATTAAATTGCAATATTTCTTACGTTTCATAACGCTCTCTGTATTTGCCTAAGCCATAGCAATTCCTAGACCCTCTCAACACTATTCTTGCACCATGTTAGCTGAGAATGTTTTTCCTTTTTTATTTCAGATACTCAGTCATTATTAGTTTTATAATGACCCTTAATCATAGATTTTCCCTGCTAGGGCTGTTCAAAACATCTACCCTCAACAGAGCATAGTCAAGATTTTCAACCCTTTTTTATTGTTACAATAAATTTTGAAACAACCCTTGGTGTTAAGTTTATATCACTCAGCAAGGGCTGTTCCGAAAGTTCCTCATTAAAGACACAAGGCAGCTTGGTTTGTCAGCATTTTGCAGAAAGGGGTGTTGCAAAAGTTCAAATGCAGTGGCTCGCTGTGAGGCATCTCTAACCAGCATTCTCTCTAGGAAGCCTTGGAGCCTTGCAGATACCTGCAAATATACCAAATATCGCTAAATACAAATTTGCCATGTGTCGGGAAAAATGCTTGCTATAAATAAATATACAAATTAGTGATTACAAATGTGTAGTCAATTTCAAGCAACTATGCCCCACATGAGAATTTGCGGATTTTATGACACATTCATATTTTTGAAACACCAAATTCTAAAACTTCTGACTCTTTAAATTTGTTTAACATTCAAGGCAAAATTACATATTTTATGATATCACTTACAATTGCCATAAAAACATAAATGAAAAGAGAAAATGGCCTCCCAACATAGCACTTATGATGTAATTTATCATGTGGTATACACACTCCCTCACCTCTTTTTCCCGAACAATAAAAAACAAGAGGGCCAAATGGCCCTGAATCGCTCACCTGTCATATATTGCACATTCTTCCATTATATACAAATATTAAAACCTAAGCCTATGAACACGGGGCGTGGCCAATTTTTACCCCAGGGCTAAAGTTTGAACAATCTTAATAGTGGTCCGATATACGATGCTTCATACCAAATATCTAAGGCCTTCGCCTTTGTGTACTAAATATGTTATCCATTTTAAATTAAGACGTTACTTGTCTTTGTGAGTTCGGAGAAGATTTTTTAAGTTTTCACTATAACACATATAGAGAAAACCCATCAGCCCCGGGGTGTGGCCAATTTTGACCCCAGGGCCATAATTTGAACAAACTTTGTAGAGGTCCACTAGACGATGAATCATGCCAAATATCTAAGCTCTAAGCAACGTAAGTTCAGAGGAGATGATTTTTGAAGTTTTCACTATAAACATATAGAGAAAACCCATGACCCCCCAAGGGGGCGGGGCCAATTTTGACCCCAAGGCCATAATTTGAACAATCTTTGTAGAGGTCCACTAGACGATGAATCATGCCAAATATTTAAGCTCTAGGCCAAGTAAGTTCAGAGGAGAAGATTTTTGAAGTTTTCACTATAAACATATAGAGAAAACCCATCACCCCCGGGACGGGGCCAATTTTGACCCCAAGGCCATAATTTGAACAATCTTTGTAAAGGTCCACTAGACGATGAATCATGCCAAATATCTAAGCTCTAGTCCAAGTAAGTTCAGAGGAGAAGATTTTTGAAGTTTTAACTCTAAACATATAGAGAATACCCATGACCCCCCGGGGCGGGGCTAATTTTGACCCCAGGGCCATAATTTGATCAAACTTTGTAGAGGTCCACTAGACGATGAATCATGCCAAATATCTAAGCTCTAGGCCAAGTAAGTTCAGAGGAGAAGATTTTTGAAGTTTTCACTATAAACATATAGAGAAAACCCATGACCCCCCGGGGCGGGGCCAATTTTGACCCCAGGGCCATAATTTGAACAACCTTGGTAGAGGACCATTTGGTGATCCTACCTACCATATATCAACGGCCTAAGCCTTGTGGTTTGGGAGAAGAAGATTTTTAAAGTTTTGATAGAAGACCACCCAAGGAACATCCCTATGAAGTTTTATTAATATTGGCCCAGCGGTTAAGGAGATGTCTTTTAAGTAAATTGTTGATGGACGACGCACGCCGGACGCCGGACAAAAGGCGATCACAAAAGCTCACCATGTCACAAAGTGACAGGTGAGCTAAAAATAATTAATGCACAAACCATTACCTTGTGAGCATTTTTAATCTTGGGCGGTGGCATATCCCGTATCCTCCTCATGGCTTGTAGTGGAGGTTCGTTGAAAAACGGTGGTTCCCCATCGATCATCTCGATAACCATGATGCCTAGCGACCATATGTCAACCTGCAAGGAAAAAGCATAGAATTACTGTAGACTGTACCATTTTATATCGAGTTTCCATTGTTTACGTTTTTTGCAATAATTCTCATATTGATATATGGTAAACTGGTACCAGGCTTACTCAGCCC